>NC_134019.1:13630122-13993872 GCF_040712315.1 Castanea sativa | reverse complement strand
ATTTACTCTTATATTATATTATAGAGTAAATTGCAAATTAGGTTATTTGAATTTTACAATTCTAAATTTTAAAATTTTGATTTTACACTCCGTTAATAATTCACCCTATAGAGTTAGTTTTTGCTAATAAGTGATATATGTGTCTGTTGACGTGTTTTATTTTTGGCAAATCAACCTCAAACAGGACCGTTTAAGTGAAGGCCAAGTGCAGACCTGGCCCAAACCTAAAATGGACTACGAGTCCAAATTCGCAAGCCAATCCCAAGGAAGCCACTCCTCCATCCTCCGTACTCACACAAACTTTCAGAAACTCCAACTGCAAACCACTCTCAATCTCAATCTCACTCTTCATCACCAGAATTCCTTTGTTTAACCTCCCAAAATGGCTGTCTTCCTTTACCAGCGTCTCAATCACGTCTTCACTTCCGGCGAACGATACAGAAGGGTATCGCAGGAATATGAACCGGTTAAACGGCGTCGGACTGGTGAAGAGAATTCATTCATTCCCCAATATTGGAATCGTTTGAAGTCTCCGCCAATTTCTTCGATTGGTGGAGAGCGAAACCGGAGGCGCAACCGAGTGCCGGAGCGATGAATTCCAAGGAATTGACGGAAGGGAATTGAGAAATTAGGGATTGAAAAACATCTTCGAATTCGAATTTGGAACGGAGTGAACTATGTGTTGTTTGTTTGAGCCTTCGACATCAGAAAACGTGGAACTTGCGAACTTGGAAGTGTAGTTTGGAAAAGAGTAAGAGGGTATTGGGATTGGTGGGAAGTTGAGTTGAGGCAGCGAGAGTCATTGTTGTTATTACTGTGAGTGTTACTGTTGGTGTGAGGGATTTTATTTTTTCCATTAGTTTTCTCAAATTATCAAAAACATAAATCATGGATTGAGAATTATGAAAAAGAAACCAGTCATTCTCCACTGTAATTGGACAAGATCAGAGCATACGAAATATATATATATATATATATATATATTATACAAAATAGAAATTTTACTTTTTTTTTTTTTTTAATCTAAGTGTATATGTGTGAAACTTTCTCTTAGAGATTTGACAACAAATCATAGGTGGTTAATTAATATTGGTTCAAATTTGAACCTAACACTAAGATTACTTTTTTGCCCTAACAATAACAACAAATAACAACTTGCCACTTAAGATTTGTTGTAAAATGTTGTGAAAATATTATGAACATATCATTTCTTAGTACCGTTTGAGGCTGATTTGACAAAAATAAAACATGTCAACATGCACATGTGTCACTTAACAACAAAAACTAACTTGTGGTGAATTACTAACAAAACCAAATTTTAAGATGTCGAATCAAAGTTCTGAAATTTTGGGGTGTAAAATTCAAATAATCCCAAATTTCAAGGGTGCAATTTGCAATATACCCTATATTATATATATATATATCTATATATTTTTTTTTTTTAGATGTCACCCTATATTATATTATGCAAATTATTTTTCTTTTGTTTTTGACAAAATATTATGCAAATTCTTTTTATATGGTATGGATAAGCTGTATCCAGAATACTATAAGTTTCCACATATCCCTAACAGGTCATGTGAATAATTTAATCTTTTTTTTTTCTTTGAAAACAAGAACTTAATCTTAATTCTTAATATTACTTAGTCACTAAGTTTACAGATAATATTTTTGAATTGATATACACTAAAAATCTGAAATTTTTATATTTTTATGGTAAATAGAAAAATTTGTCAAAGTATTAATTGTTTTTTTTTCCATAAAAATTTTCCTAAAATAGTTTAGTAACAAATGCTCTTATATAGCAGTTAGGACATCCGTTAACTCTTTCCATTTTTATATATGATACTTTAATTTCTTTCATGTTTACAATATAATTGATAATATGAAATTCATTAATTTATACTTAATTATCTTGTCACTCCTTTAATATCAACGTTCATTTATTTTAAATCCATGATAAATTATTTTCCAAATAACAAACCATGCAAATTTTGCAATAAATAATAAAAGAGTGGGTGCATGTCAATTAAACTTTTCTTGTGAGTCGGTTGGCCTTAGAGTCTTTTATTTTATTTTAATTTTTTCATATGGAGAATAGAATACCTTTATTGTGAAATAACAAATCTAAAATCGAACCATGTGTATTTATGGCAGTGGCGGCTCCAGGATTAATTATCAGGGTGTTCCTCGGTAGGCTTGCTCTGTTACAATTTTTTTTTTTTTTTTCAGATTCTCTGTTAAAATTTTTTCTTTTTTAGATTTAAGTTCGAATTTTTTTTAGCTTTTTCTATTTGCTTGAAAGCAATGTTATGAATACCGTTTTGGACCATTTTTTGGTTTGTTTAGTGGAACGGAATATTTCAGTACAGATCTATTTCGACGTACCGTTTCAGGGTGTTTCGGGATTTTTAAAAAAAATTAAAAATAATATATATTTATATTTTCTTATACAACATAAAATTATTGATCTAAATAAATAAACCTCAAATAAAACAAATCATTTAGTTTTTCTTTTTTGACACTCAAATCATTTAGTTATTACATAACAATTACTGTTTTAGAATATTAAAACATAAATATGTAATTAAATAATGAAAAACAACAACAAAAAATAGTACAATAAGAGTATATATATGCATATCATATTGGGAAGAGGCAAGACTCAATAAATAAGTTTGAAAGAATATTTTATTAGCTTTTTGAGTTTTGTCACGTGGGTGGGGTTAGCAAGCTAAAAGTCTAAAAAACAAACTAAAGAAAAAACTTGACAAAGCAAAAACTAAAGTAAAAAAAGAAAGAAGAGGTAGACTAGCAGAACGTCTGAGACGAAGCAAAGAAGACGAAAAGGAAGAAGAAGAAAGGGTGACCTTTGCAATAGCTGGATTTGTTTTTTAGGCATTCGACGCAAGTAATGACATGTTGTGCTGACGAGTTTGTCAGTTTAAGAGTTTTTCTTTTTTTCTTCTAAAAACTGGTACCAGCCAAAATGTAACAAATGATCTACCAAAATTTAATTTTATTGGCATAAAATTTTTTTGAGAGTGTTCTTAATTTTTTTTGAGGGTGTTCCTAATTTTTTTTAAAGGTAAATAAATAAATTTTTTTATTATATATATATATATATATATAAAAAAAAAAAAAGAAGAAGAAGAAGAATTCAGGTCAGGGTGGTCCTGGGACCACCCTGACCTGTATGTGGCGCCGCCAGTGATTTATGGCTGAAAGAGAAAATTCTTAGTGTTTAAGGAACGGGGGTGTCATAATTTCTTATATGAGCGTGCTGCGCAAGTTCGCATGGTCTTCTTTATCTTTATAAAAGGGTGTGCGTGTTGAATATAGAGAAGCGCCACTTTGTGAGAATTCTTTCATTCAAACCATATACAAGAGAAAAATTGAGGGTTTTCTCTAGGAGGGTTTTCAATAGTGCTACGACCACATAGTGATATAACATTGAAGTATTCAGAGTAGAGATATTGTTATTCTTATAGAGGTATTATTGTATTTTTCTAATTTATTATAAAGTATTGTAATTTTTATTTTATTATAAAGGATTGGTCCGATTTGCCTTGTGATTTTTCTAGAGTGTGTTGATTTTCTTGGTGCTTATGTTATATTTAAATTTAATTTACACATAAACTGGGATTGGATTTATCCCAACAAATTTATGGCAGATGTCGTTTTTGTCCAAGTGATCTAACGCACACAACTCTCATTTTTACAGGATTTGGAAGAGGTGATTGGGAGACAACCTTACCTTCAAACCATGTTTCAAACCATGTTTTCTCTAAAGGAGATGCCTACATCATTGACAACATTGTTCTCAGCCTATGCCTCCATTACTGCCTTTGTGATGCTAGTAAGATCCATGGTAAATGAACTCGTACCTCCTGGATTCCGCTCTTATCTCTTCTCCATCTTTCAACGTTACTTCTTTACTCAATCTTCTCAACTCACTCTCTTCATTGAAGAGAACTGTGGTATCGGTACCAATCAAATCTATGAAGCTGCCACAATTTACCTACGCACCAAGATTAGTGACTCAACAAAACGTCTCAAAGTAAGCAAAACCATTAGGCAAAAGAAATCAACCATTGATGTTGTAACGGGTGAAGAGATTACTGATTGCTTTGAAAACATTAAGCTCAAATGGAAGTTTTCAGAAAAAGGAGAGAATCGTCATGATCGTCAGAAATTTATTGAGCTTTCTTTTGATAAGAAATTCAAAAATGTTGTGCTAGACTCTTATTTACCTTATGTAATAACTACTTCTGAGACTATAAAAGAAGAAGAAAAGGAGGTAAGGCTTTATAGCCGTGATTGTCGTAATTGTGATGATGAACGTTATAGTGGATGGGGTTCTATTAATCTTGAACATCCAGCTACGTTTGAGAAGTTGGCAATGGACCCAGAGGTGAAGAAGATGATCAAGGATGATTTGGACAGGTTTGTCAGAAGGAAGGAGTTGTATAAGAAGGTTGGCAAGGCATGGAAGCGAGGGTATTTGCTTTATGGCCCTCCGGGTACTGGTAAATCAAGCTTAATTGCTGCCATGGCTAATTACCTCAAGTTTAATATCTATGATTTGAACCTTTCAGACATATACTCAGATTCAGAATTGAGAAGGATATTGCTTTCCACATCTAATCGTTCTATACTGGTAATTGAAGATATAGATTGCAGTGCAGAGTTGGAAGATCGAGGGGAAGAGGATAACTCTAGGAATTCTTCCTCTAAGGTTGGCATTCTTTATTCTCATAAAACTAGTTTCAATTACTCTAAACAATATATATATATATATATATATATATATATATATATATATATAAAATTAGTATGGTAATTAGATTATTATACACTTCAAACAGTTTTCGTGTGATTCTTATGTGAATTGGATTTCATAAGTGTGTTGTGAGAATGTGTGTTGAATCTAATATCAGATATTTATTAGATTGAAATGGATATAAGTGATTAGGATAAGTTTTAATTATAGCATTTTTGAAATTTCACGAAATAATGATAAGGTTGCCTACCAATCATCTCTCTTAGGCTCTATGAAAAATGGAGTTTTATAAATTGAATACTATCTTTATCTAGATACATGTGCTATGAACATCATCAACAACCATTAGCAGTACCACTATGATTCTAATTAAATGACATTATCTTATGATTTTATCTAACATTATTTCCTATCATGTTAATTTTTCAGTTCACACTATCGGGTTTATTGAACATCATAGATGGATTATGGTCAAGTTGTGGAGATGAGCGAATTATTGTGTTCACCACCAATCATAAGGACCGGCTTGATCCTGCTTTGTTACGCCCAGGCCGTATGGACATGCACTTGCACATGTCATATTGCACCATGGATGGGTTCAAGTTGTTGGCTTCTAATTATCTTGGTATCAATGGTGACCACCGACTCTTTAAAGAGATTGAAGGATTGTTGGAGAATGCAGAGGTTACCCCTGCTGAAATTGCAGAGGAACTTTTGAAGAGTGATGATAACGATGTTGCTCTTGAAGGCCTTGTCGAATTTCTTGAGCAAAAAAGACTAGAAGATGCAAAGAGCGAAGTGTAAAAACCCAGAAGAGTCAAATGATTTTTTAAACTTGGACAAGGAAAGCATTGTACCATTAAGAGTTCCTGAAATATATAGTTCAAAAAGTGCTAGAGAATTTTACAAAGGAGAGCATTGGCACTTCATGTTATTTAAAAAATCGCTTCCTAGTTTTTTTTTTCAGCCTTAATAACCTTAATTCCTTATTAGCATTGGCAATGCTTACGTAGAACTTTTAAATTTTTTTTCTTGATAATAATAAGTGGCCAGATATTCCATGAATCCAACTAGGACTTTTTTTTATAAAATTTTTATATATTGATGAGGATATTTTCGGCATTGAAGGTGAATAAAAATGAACATGACGGATCTAGGTGGTTGATGTGACGGTGCAAGGGTGACGGATTGATAATGATAGCCGAGGAGGTCAGTTCCACAGTGGACGGACAGATATAACTCGGTAGCCATTGGTTCCAAGAACCCCTAAATAGGATTTACACTTTATGATTACGTCTGATATGGCTTTGCTTGATCTCTACGCAAACGTGTATGAGAAGAATTCTTGCATCACATGTTTAGCCTTGATCAAAGGATTCCTATAAGGAAAAGAACTCTAGAAGATATGTAAAAGGAAAGAGTTCCAATTTTATAAGGAAAGGACTTCATGGTCAAGGCACAGATTTAACCCTACACTACTATAAATACCTTAAAACCCTCATAAATCAAGGTACGCATTATTGACTCAACTCTGGCACTCTAGGGTTGTGAAAGATTCTAACTTGACCTCGGAGGGTTTTTGGCCGGCACCACACCAGTGCTCTCTGTTAGGTCTTCTCTTTTCGCTTTGTAGGTATTGTTTCGATTTGAGAGTGTGTGCAGCTTATTGGTGATTTTTCAGCATCATCAGTTGGCGCCGCTTGTGGGAAATAGTGCGTGATCAGCCTTTGCTTTATCCCTGAGACAAAAAGTTGCATGGTACTCACACGATCGATGGCAACAACCAACAATCAGGGCGATGAACCGCATGCCACGGCCTTGGAAAAGCAAGTCCAAAAGCTCGCGGCAGCAGTCGAACTCCTAACCAAGTAGAATCATGATTTGGAGGAGCAGTTGCGACAGAGGAATGCACATCTCGGCACACAGGAGAAGGACCAAGAAGGAACAAGTTCTGAGAGGAGAAATCAGGAAGGACTCGAAGGTAGCCACGCTCCGAGCAGACCGGAGGGGCAGGGCACCAACCGACCATCTTTCTCGGACACTCTCCCTCCTCACATAGCCGCTGAGATGTAGATGATGAGGGAACAGATGGATGTGATGATGAATGCCCTCAAGGGTTGAGTATCCAGCGACCTCGATGACTTGGTCCAGCGAACCGATTCGCCTTTCATAGCACTTGTTAGTTCATGCCCCCTTCCCCTAAAGTTTCGCATGCCTTAGGTGGAGAGTTATGACGGGTCCAAGGACCCCTTAGATCACCTGGAATCTTTCAAGACCATGATGCACCTTCAAGGTGTACCGGATGAGATCATGTGCAGGGCCTTCCCCACTATGTTGAAGGGACCTACGAGGATATGGTACAGCAGACTAACGCCGAATTCGATCAGCACTTTCAAGGAGTTAGGCGCTCAATTCGTTTCACACTTTATTGGAGGCCACCGATACAAGAAGTCCACAGCTTGTTTGATAAGTATTAAGCAACGAGAAGACGAGACACTAAGGTCATACATATCCTGCTTCAACAAAGAGGCTCTCTCGATAGACGAAGCAGACGACAAGATACTGGTAGCAGCTTTCACAAATGGGCTACGGAAGGGTAAGTTCTTATTTTCCTTATATAAGAATGACCCGAAGACAATGTCAGATGTGCTCTACAAGGCAACGAAGTACATGAACGCAGAAGATGCATTGCTGGCCTTAGAGGAAAAGCTTAGAAAAAGGGAAAGGCAGGAAGACACACGATCGGATAAGGAACGGAAGATGGCTACAACTGGAGAGCGATGGGAAGATCGATGACCCAAACCACCCGCGGGAAGATTCACGAACTTCACCTCTCTCATAGCCCCAATCGACCAAGTATTAATGCAGATCAAAGATGAAGGAACCCTGACGTTTCCTGGCAAGCTGAAGGGAGATCCGAACAAAAGGCCAAAGGACAGATACTGCCGTTTTCATGGCGATCATGGCCACGACACGGCGGATTTTTATGACTTAAAACAGCAAATTGAAGCCCTCATTAGGCAAGGAAGGTTGCAGAGGTTTGTAAGGAAGGAAAGAACGGATCAACTCTAGGAACAAAACCCCCCACGGGAAAACGAGCGTCCCAGACCACCTATAGGAGACATACGGATGATTGTAGGGGGCACTACTTCTGCAGGGTCATCTAAAAAGGCCCGAAAAACATATTTGCAGATGGTTCAAAGCGTCCAGTTGACGGGTTCCTCACTAAAAATGGCGCGACTTGATAACCCCAACATCGGGTTTTCGGAAGAAGATGCGCGACGCCTTCACCACCCACATGACGACGCGCTTGTCATCAACATACGGGCAAGGGACTACAACATGCATCGAGTTTTGGTTGATAACGGAAGCTCAACGGATATCCTCTACTACCCCGCATTCCAGCAAATGGGGATTATTAGAGAACGACTGATCCCAACAAATGCACCACTAGTTAGCTTCGGAGGAATAAGGGTCTACCCTTTGGGTGTCGTCACGTTGTCTGTGACGGTCGGAGACTACCCCCAGCAAATAACCAAGGATGTAGTTTTTCTTGTGGTCGACTGCTCTTCTGCCTATAACGCCATCCTCGGACGGCCCACTCTCAATGCATGGAAGGCTGTAACCTCGACCTACCATTTAATGGTTAAATTCCCTACTGAATATGGAGGTGGAGAGCTGCGCGCAAATTAGGTGGCCGCACGAGAATGCTACGTCGCCATGATGGAAATGAACGAACACCTGCAAGTAATGAACATTGAGGAACAGCGAACGGTAGCAGAACCAGTGGAAGAGTTAGAAGAAGTACACCTCAACGATTCTAGGCCCGAACAGACCACAAGAATTGGCACCTTGGCCAGCCAAACAGTCTGACAAGCGCTTACAGTATTCCTCAAGGAAAACCAAGATGTTTTTGCATGGAGTCACGAGGACATGCCAGGGATCGACCCGTCGGTCATGGTCCACAAGTTGAACGTATCACCTTCATTCTCTCCTGTCCGACAGAAGAAGCGAGTGTTCGCCCCGGAACGAGATCGAGCCATAGCTGAGGAAGTACAGAAGTTACAAGAAGCAGACTTCATACACGAAGTGTACTACCCGAATTGGTTGGCAAACATAGTAATGGTCAAGAAGGCCAATGGGAAGTGAAGAATGTGTGTTGACTTCACGGATTTGAATAGGGCTTGCACTAAGGATAGTTACCCACTCCCGCGTATTGACACCTTGGTAGATTCCACCGCAAGACACGAACTCTTGAGCTTCATGGATGCCTTCTCTGGCTACAACCAAATTAAATTGGATGAGGTTGATCAAGAAAAAACCTCGTTCGTAACGAGTCAGGGGCTTTTTTGCTACAAAGTAATGCCTTTCAGGCTTAAAAACGTCGGAGCCACATATCAGAGATTGATGAACAAGATGTTCACGCACCAAATTGGCAGAAACGTGCAGGTTTACGTAGATGATATGTTAGTGAAAAGCATTCGGGAGTCCGATCGCATGAGTGACCTCCAAGAGACTTTCAATACTCTTCGATCATACAAAATGAAGCTGAATCCGAGCAAGTGCGCGTTCGGGGTAACTGCAGGAAAATTCTTGGGATTTATGGTATCCTAGAGGGGCATTGAAGTCAACCCAGAGAAGGTGAAGGTGATCATGGAACTATCTCCTTCAAGGACGGTAAAGGAAGTACAAAGTTTGAACGGTAAGATGGCAGCCTTGAACAAATTCGTATCAAGGGCGACGGACAAATGCCTCCCCTTCTTTCGCACACTAAAAAGATCATTTGAATTGACAAACGAGTGCTAAAGGCATTTGAAGATTTAAAGGTGTATCTCTCCGCTCCGTCGTTGCTCAGCACATCTATGCCGGGGGAAGAATTGTTCCTGTACCTTGTCGTCTCCTCAGCGGCGGTCAGTGCAGCTCTTATTAGAGAAGAAGATAAGGTACAAAGACCCGTGTATTTTATAAGCCGGGCACTGAGAGGAGTAGAAGAAAGGTACCCTCAGATGGAAAAAACTCGTATTCGCACTAGTGACCGCAGCACGGAAACTCAAACCATACTTTCAAGCGCATACCATAAATGTCATGACAGATAAACCCTTACGAAAAGCAATGAGTAGTCCCGAAGCTGCCGGACGGATGGCGCTATGAGCGATCGAGTTGAGTGAGTTTGATATTCGATACCAACCACGGGCAGCCGTGAAAGGACAGATATTGGCAGACTTCATTGCTGAATTCACTATCATAAAAGACCAGGGGGCAGAGGAGACGCCCATGTGGAGAGTCCATACAGACGGATCTTCCAATAAACATGCTGGAGGTGCTGGAGTTGTACTCCACACCTCGGAGGGAGATAAGATCGAATGCATGATCCGTTTGGACTTCTCTACCACCAACAACGAGGCAAAATACAAGGCCTTGATAGCAAGACTGGACCTTGCAATAGCTGCAGGAGCTAAGAGTATGGTTGTATACTCTGATTCTCAAGTCGTGACCAGCCAGGTTAACGGGAGCTATGAGTGCAAGAATGAAAGGATGAAAAGGTATCTCGAGAAAGTGAAGGGTTGAATGAATAACCTCCAAATCAAGGTGGTTCAAATCCCAAGGGAGGAGAACCAAGATGCCGACCAACTTGTAAAAGCAGCTTCAGCCGAACCTATGATCATCCCCAACCAGGTATTATCCTTCGTCCAGCTCTCATCATTATTAGATGGCACTAGTATGCAGGAGATGGCACTAGTATGCAGGAGGTAAGCAATGAGCGTTGTTGGACGGCTCCAATAGCGGTGTATCTCAAGGATGGCAAGCTTCCAGACAACAAAGAGGACGCAAGGAAGTTGAAGGTTAAAATTTCCCAGTTCGTTTTGATTAAAGACGTCCTATACAAAAGAGGATTCTCCCGACCATCCCTAAGATGCCTCGGGCATGAAGAAGCGGACTACGTGATGAGGGAGGTCCATGAAGGAGTTTACGGAAACCATTTTGGATCAAGGTCTTTGGTGCACAAGCTACTCCGTGCAGGATACTACTGGCCAACAATGCAGAAGGATGCCCACACATACGTCAAAGCTTGTGACAAGTGCCAACGATTTGGCAATTTTATAAGGCAACCAACGGAAGAAATCACCCCTATGACGGCCCCATGGCCATTCGCACAATGGGGATTAGACATCATGGGTCCGTTCCCAACAGCGGTAAGGCAGCTAAAATTCTTAGTAGTTGACATTGACTACTTCACCAAATGGGTGGAAGCAGAAGCTCTGGCCACTATCACGGAGAAGAATATCCGTAGTTTTGTATAGAGAAGTATTATTTGCAAGTATGAAATTCCGAGGGTGCTGGTTTCGAACAACGGAAAACAATTCGACAACGACACATTCATTATAATAAGAGTCTACCCATCCATTATAATAAAAGGAGTTTATTCAGAGCATATGAAATATATTTTGCTCAAAATCTACCAAGTCCACACAGTGGACGGATCATCCAAGAAGAATGAAAATTTATCAAGTCCATACAGTGGACGGATCATCCAAGAAGGATGAAAATTTACCGAGTCCACATAGTCCATACAGTGGACGGATCATCCAAGAAGGATGAAAATTTATCGAGACGGATCATCCAACAAGGATGAAAATTTATCGAGTCCACACAGTGGACGGATCATCCAAGAAGGATGAAAATTTATCAAGTCCACATAGTAGACGGATCACCCAAGAATGATGAAAATTTATCAAGTCCATACAGTGGACGGATCATCCAACAAGGATGAGAATTTATCAAGTCCACACAGTGGACGGATCATCCAAGAAGGATGAAAATTTACCAAGTCCACAAAGTGGACGGATCATCCAACAAGCATGAAAATTTATCAAGTCCACATAGTGGACGGATCATCCAAGAATGATGAAAATTTATCAAGACCACACAACAGACGGACCGTCTCAAGACCACGTTCATTAAAATGATATAGTGAACGGGTCATTAAAAACAAGATAAGAATTTTTGGTTGAAGGATAAGAATCAACAAGGACGGCCAAAAGAAGATGGATTCATTGAAAATTAGTCAAAGCACTAACAAAATATAACAAGCAAATGACAACGGTTGGAATTAGCTATTCTCCCATACATTTTTGATATTTAAATTAAAAATAAATACATGTTATTCTTGAACCACAACGGTATCCTCGTTAGCATCAGAGCCTTTAGGTAAAGGTTGACAGGCGTCATCCTCAACGGGTCCTTTTTCACCAAGCTTTGGGGCCTTGTCATCACCAGGACCTTCGCCAAAAAGCTCATCCATCCCTTCAGAGTCGACGGGGTGGGCAGGGGTCTGACCCTCGGTGTCTATATTAATATGAGCAAGGTTCAAATCAGGAAACGAGGCCTTCACCTGACGAAGACAATCGTCGAATCCGTCACCAAATGAGGAACCCAGTTTGGCCAAGAGGGCATCGGAATCTCGGTATTCCTTTACAGCATCAATCTTGGCTTGATGGATGTTGTCTTCATTAGCTTTCACCGTCTCCCTCAGTAACTCCACCTCTTTTTCCAAATTTTCACGAGCCTGCTCGGACAGCTTTAGCTTCTGTTCATGACGAAGCTTCCAGAGCTTCAACTCATCAAGCTTCTCAACCGTCGCCTTAGACTTTGCGCGGACACGTTCCAACGTCCTCTCGTGAGCAAGGCACCGGTCCATTAATCCCTTAGTCATCACGACTGCCTGAACCAACAATATATAAGCGAAAAAGTAAAAACATGACGAAACAAATAAGCGACGGGTACTGACCTGAGTAAGACTAAATAAGCAGGTTTCCCCCATTGCCTCCGTCGCATGATTGCCTAGGTCTTCGTAATCCTCCTATTTGATGATAGAAGTTAATTGACCAAGGGCGTACCGCGAATCCTCGCAAAGCAAGACGGGGCGGGGTCAGGATTTACCATCAGACCCTTGCCCTTACCTATCCCTAGCTTAGGGGGCAACTTCATCACATCGAACCCTTGACTAGCAGGCCATCCCGTCACCAGCTTTTGTTTCTTGCTGTGACGGTCAACCTTTTCAGCTGGTAACCTTTTTGCAAAATGGATGAAAAGAACCCGTCTTGGTAGGAAGGTCAACACCTTGTTTTCTCTTGAGAGCTTGTTGTTTGATAAGAGCTCTTCTCCTGGCATCATCCATTTCTGCAAAAAGTAGACGGGTGAAAACAATGTTGCGCGACAAAGCAACGGTTGAGGGTTAAAAGACTTACGCTTGCGTATTCCTGAGTCGTATCGACGGGCAGCAGCTGTAGGTTCTGGACCGTCACAATACCAATGCAGGGTGTCCAAGGTGACGAGCTTTATCCAAGTCCTCTCCGACAACCTGGTGGTCTGGAAGATTTTTTCTAAAAAGCCAAATTGTTCTGTGGTAATAGGTGGACGGTCCCTAGCTACAAAACTGAACGGTTAGAATAACTTCAATACCTCATAAAAACTTGTAAAGTAAGACAAGGCTCATACCGGACAGAGGCATTATCCCCCAAGTCTTATTCACCGGCATGTATTCATGATCGTCAGGATGACACATCCAATCGTCTCCCTGAAGGAAAAAGTATCAACCTTTCCAGTTACGATTGGAGTCTGGGGTCTCGGACACTAGCTTAAGCACCGGACTCCTCGGCACAAAGCTATACATACCCTTCGACTTGGTAATCTCAGACGGGCGATAACAATGAAATAACTCTTCCACTGTCAACCGTCTCACCCCGTCAGACATCACACCATACAAGACCTCAACGCTTAGGAAAACTCTCCAAGCATTTGGTGAGATTTGACTGACGGCCAAACCTAAGTACTGAAGAAGACGACGATGCAAACCACTTAATGGGAATCGAAGGCCCGCTTTGAGCATTTGCTCATACACACCAACGTCTTCAAGACCCTTGTAATAGCACTTCTCGGACTTAAAAGGTAGACAGATGGGAATGTTATTAGGTATCTGATATTTCTGCCTAAGCGTATTGAAGTGTGGCTGCTTGATGCCAAAGATGAAATCATTCACCGTCCATAGAGGAAGCATGACAAATTCCCTAAAACCGTCAGGGCCTATGACGGATTGGATTGGTGGATCTATACCGTCTAAGTCATCGTTCGAGTCATACTCTAACCCGTCCTTATCCTGCCCTTCATCCTCCACATTGGAAGGAGAGCTGGCTGACGGTTCTCTCTCCTCGCTAGAGGTGTCTTGGTCTGCTTGACCTGACGGGAACACCTCTTTGTAGCCCGCTCCCTCGCGGACATAAGACTGACCGCTTGACGCCTCACTAGACATCTAACACCTACATATGACGGGTAAAAGAAACCTAAGACTCTAGATCTATACTGACGACGGACCAACATGTGAAATAAAGAACAGAAATTAACAAGCGAAGAAGGTACTCACAGGTGGACGATGTCAAAAGGCGACGAACGAGCTGAAAGGACGACGAATTTCAACTTCTTGAGGCGACGGATCACACAAAGTAAACAGTTGCGCTCTGATCAGCAAAAAATTTTCCAAAGTGTAAAAGTGAAAGGGATGGACAGTATATATAGAGGGAACAGCACGGTAAACGAAGGGGCGCATCGATTCCAACAAACTATCAGTGGAATACCACCACGTGTCCCTAGTACATTTATGACTGTTCCAACGTGTCCATCAAAATAAACCTATCACAAGTCAAAACTAACCGTCATTCCATAAGACCGCAGAGGAAAGTTAACGGCCTCATGGAATAAGGGGGCAACTGAAGGTGAATAAAAATGAACATGACGAATCTAGGTGGTTGATGTGACGGTGCAAGGGTGATGGATTGATAATGACAGCCGAGGAGGTCGGTTCCACAGTGGACGGACAGATACAACTCGGTAGCCATTGGTTCCAAGAACCCCTAAATAGGATTTACACTTTATGATTACGTCTGATATGGCTTTGCTTGATCTCCACGCAAACGTGTATGAGAAGAATTCTTGCATCACACGTTTAGCCTTGATCAAAGGATTCCTATAAGGAAAAGAACTCTAGAAGGTATGTAAAAGGAAAGAGTTCCAATTTCATAAGGAAAGGACTTCATGGTCAAGGCACGGATGTTAACCCTACACTACTATAAATACCTTAAAACCCTCATAAATCAAGGTACGCATTATTGACTCAACTCTGGCACTCTAGGGTTGTGAAAGATTCTAACTTGACATTCGGAGTGTTTTTGGTCGGCACCACACCGGTGCTCTCTGTTAGGTCTTCTCTTTTCGTTTTGTAGGTATTGTTTCGATTTGAGAGTGCGTGTAGCTTATTGGTGATTTTTCGGCATCATCAGACATAAACGTTTTTCTTAAAATCTTTGACCCATCGGGATGAAAACACCTCACCTGATGGTCGGGACAGACATAGCTTCATAGAGATCCGTCAGCTTCATAGAGATCTGTCGGGTACTTGGCAGTTGGTCTTAACGGGTGGTAGGTGCATAAAAGCCGATGAATAGGTTTGAAGTATATCGCGATAGGGGGATGATGCCTAAACCGATGGATGGATTTGTATGAGCCCCACGGTTGAATATGTTGGGCCCTATGAACCTTTACATGTTCTCCATTCATCAACCCCTACATGGAAATAACTTGCACACCCCGCCTAAAGACCCTATTTCACGTTCGTATCTTCCCGATATAGGAAGGAAAGTTTGAAATCTCGGAGCCTTAACTCCAAAATCTTCTCCACAAGGAAAGATTCTGCGTCCCAAGGGATCTCAGTTAACTCCATACCACTATATAGGTATTAGACCTCCTTTCCCCCAAGGTACTTGAAATTTCCTAGTTCTCATACTTTAGAGTTCTTGGAGATTCTCATTCTATCACTGACTTAACCTTCAAAGGGTCTTTGACCGACACTCCACCGGTGCTCCTTATTGGTTCTTCTTTCTCTTGTTCTTTAGATACCCTTATTGGTGTGTGTGTGGACGATCAACTCACTAATGATTTTTGTGCATCATCATATATTGTTAAGTATTTATTTTTCATATATGTTTAAAATATATCAATATAAGAGCAACCATGAATGATAAAATGGTATAAGAAAGTCCACAAGTTTTTATCACTTTGCTATGATCCTCTCATTGCTCTGGATGCACCTGAATCAATTACATGTTGGTCAAACTCTAATTTCACTATCAAAGATTTTTTTTTTTAAATTTTTTTATTATGGGAAACACTATGAAAAATTTGATTTTGCTTGAGACAAAATTCATAAGCTAAAATTAAAGATGGTCATACAAATCCTTCAACGAGAAAGAATCAATTATGGTAGTGACTTAAGTGACGTAAGAGGGGTGTTTGGTACATGTTTTCAAACAACAATTTTCAGTTTTTGAATAACATTATACGTATTTCCACACATGTTTTTAAACAACAGTTTTCAGTTTTTAAGTGCATGTACCAAACACCCCCTTTATTTGATCCGAAGCTTGCCTGGAGAAAAGTGATGAATTCAAAATAATTAAGTGGTTGATCAATGGCAGCAGATGTGTCCATAAAATTGGTGAGCTTGTGAAATAATTAACAATAAATAAGTTTTATTTTTATTTTTTTTTATCATAGCACAAAATGACCCAAAGTTGGTCCCTTAGAATTTATGTTACACAAGCTTTCCAATGGTATCAAGAATCAATAATTTAACACTCTCTTTCTCTCTCTATATTCGGATCCATAACCTTAACTCATACCGGCCAAATCTTGTATTTTTTGGCCGAAATTAACTGACCCAGATCATCCGACACACAACAGAATGGGCTGAAATTTGATTCAAGGCGGAAGAGGGGGATTATGTTTCCAGTTTATATACCTGTACTAGATTTTACAATTGTTCTAGTTGAAATAGAATGATATTCACAATATGACTCCAAATGCGTTTGTAGCAAAACTTTTTGCATTTTTTAATATATTTCTCTTTTAAGCGGAAGAATCACCCTTATCAATGACATCATTATCAATGACATCATGAGTGACTAGTGGTGTCCATGGGTCGGTTCGGTTCGGGTTTGTACTCAACCCGGAATTGACTCTATCTGGTCAGGTGGTAGAGCGGCGGAAAAATCACGATTTGAGTCAGATCAGGCTCGGGTGCACAGCGGTCGGATCCAATTTCGACCGAAAGAAAAAGATCAAAGACCACAAATTCCACAAATTTGTGAAAACAAATCTACACTGAAAAATAGATCTACAAACCCAAACAACAGTAACCCACAAATCCAAAGAACACAAATAGAAAACTGGACGTGCATGAGACTGAAACAAAGAAATAAAGAGAAAATTACTGAAAACTACACCCTTGACTCGTAGATCGGAGATGGTGAATGGCAGAAATTGCAGATCGAAGATGGTGAATGGAAGAGAATCGCAAATCGGTAATGATGGAGGTTGAGAGATCAGTGCAGATCGGTGATGATAAAGGTTGAGAGATCAGCGCAGATCGGTGATGATGGAGGTTGAGAGCTTGGCGCAAATTGGCGATGATGGAGGTTTAGAGCTCGCCGTAGATCGGTGATGATGGAGGTTGAGTGCTCGGCACAGATCGGTGATGAAAATATATTTTTTTAATATATTTTAGCGTACTTTTAATAAAAAAATTTTTAGCGCACTTTTAATAAAAAAATCTTTTTAATATTTTCAAAATCTTTCAAAATAAAAATATATTTTAGCGCACTTTTAATAAAATTTTTTTTAACAAAAAATTAGATTAACTATTCTCAATCTCTCTCTCTCTCTCTTTGTATGGAAACATCGTGGTCACCAATTCTCATTCTGCCGCACCTCGAAAGTTGTTAATAAGAAATGTGGCAAAATTTTCTTAATAGCATCTTTTTAGAAAAATATTAGATAAATAGCATGCGGCTGAAAGTATTTAGTAAGTCGGATTGTTTTTGGAACTTGAGCTTGTAGTTTGTCGAACTTGAGTTCCAACCCAAAATCGAGTTTCCCAAACTCGATTTACTCTTGGATAACACCTGACGTGGATTTAAAAAAAAAAAAAAACATGGAACTCGAGTTTACTAAACTCGAGTTCCATTTAAAAAGAATAACGAAACTCATGTTTCCTACACTTGAGTTCCATCTGGGTTATTTTTTTTATAAGCATGGAACTTGAGTTCCACGTGGTTTTGTTTTTTAATTTAATTCCACTTCAGGTGTTATCCAAGAGTAAATCGAGTTTGGGAAACTCAATTTTGGGTTGGAACTTGAGTTTGACGAACTCGAGTTTGACAGACTCAAGTTCCAAAAACAGTTCAACTTACTAAATAAGTTCAAACGCATGCTAGTCGCCGAGTTTTTTTTTTTTTTTTTTTTTTTTTTTTTTCCAGAAAATGTACTATTTACCAAAGTTTGCCTAAGAAATGTCATTAGTTTTAAGTTTTAAGTTGCCCGACTCTATTCCTTTTCAATCTTCTCTTTTTTGGCTTTCAGCGTGTTTGTGAAGGGAAAGGACAAGCATTGATTCAGCTTTTGACAAAACTGAGTGCTGGAATACTTTTTATTTTTTTATTTTTAAGTATTTTTTTTTATACAAGATAAAATTTCTACTCTAGCCTAATCTAAGTGGCCTCTTGGAGACTTGAACGTTGGCCTTTGTCCCCCTACACCCTACAAGCATTTATATTTGTGGAGTGACCACCGCACCAAGGGTGCGCGGTGGTTATTTTTAAGTATTAAAGCCTTTACTCTTTTAAGAAAAAATGTGACTAAATTTTAAGCTACAGTCAGCTGCTAATTCTTACTCAAGTTATTTTGAGTTTTCCTTATTTGCTGTAGAGTATTTTTTGAGGGTATTAGTTGCTAAATTGACTATCCTCGTTACAATGCTCTAAGCTCATATTTTTAGCAAAATATAGCCAAAAGACTTTGTTTAGTCATCTACAACTATAATAGAAAATGACTAACTTTTTTTTTTTTTTTTTTTTTTTTTTTAATGATGGAGAAAAAGGGCTCATATGGCGCCGTATCATTGCCCTAGCCCACCTAATTTTAAGTTGCACAATATTTCTTTTTATTATACTATGTACAATATCTACCAAATTTTAACGGACAATATAAAATACTACCGTATATAAAAACAAAAAAGATGATATTGCATATACAGTGGTAGTTAAAGAATTTTTTTTAGTCATTAAAAAAATTTAATAATAAAGAACTCGAATATATTTAGCTATCAACAAGGGGAAAACACACACACACACACGCACCAAATGCATGAAGTTTTATGATTTTCTTCTACAAGTTTTCATATTTAAATCATTACAAGATTGTTCATTATAGGTTGCCATTATTTATTGCCAATGTAGGTAGGTGTGACCATTTAATTTTCTTAAGTTTATATACAATTTTTATTTTTATGCTGTTGTCATTATCTATTTATCATTATTTTTATAAAAATATTTTAAACTAAATGACAAGATTCAACCCACTGACACTATATTAAATTGATCCACACTCATCTATACATAAATAATACACTAAGGGTTTACTTAACCAATCAAATGCTTAAAAAATTACTAACTTTACTTTTTTTTTTTTCTTGAATCACTAACTTTATAACAAAAAGCTATTGTAACATGATATAACAATACACACACATGTAACAAACCCTTTATATTTCCTAATTATTAAATTTTATATAGTTAAATTATATTTTTACTATATACGTACACATTCATATACATCACAATTCACACAAATAACATTATAAAAAATAATAGTAATATTAACTTATACAATCAGTGTTAG
Source organism: Castanea sativa (assembly GCF_040712315.1). Classification (NCBI taxonomy): domain Eukaryota; kingdom Viridiplantae; phylum Streptophyta; class Magnoliopsida; order Fagales; family Fagaceae; genus Castanea; species Castanea sativa. The sequence goes on along the minus strand of NC_134019.1, from coordinate 13,974,302 downwards.
TCTATCAGACACATACTCACATAATATAATATAAATTTATACTAGAAAGAAAGATACTCATAACTCACAAATACAAACTTTGTACTCTTAGAGTAGGAGATGGCGAGATGGTCAAATAGAGAATAGAGATGAGAAGAAATTTATGAGAATGAGGCCAAAGATCAAATTAGAGAAAAATAAAGATCTATGATTTATGTTGTTATTTGATTTTGAGATAGGCTAATATGTGATCAACGTGTGCAAAAATATTTTTAAAAGTAAATTAAACTAATGAAATATATCTTTTATATATATATATATATATATATATATATATATATATATATATATATATATATATATATATTCAAGTCAGGGGCTTCAATTTAACCTCTTGAACATAAAATGGTGCCCCCCTGATTGCACGATTTAATATTTTATATTAATCAATGAACAATTTTTTTTTGAGGAAAAATGGATGAACAGTTAAAATTAGATAAGTGTGGTATGAAAATAGTGGTATAACTAAGATTAATCTTAGTTATACCACTATTTGACTTTAATTAGAAGTAAATTATAATCTAAGTGTGGTATGAAAATATTTGACTTTAATTAGAAGTAATTATTTCTTCGTACACTTATATACATAGATTATACATGCACACAATTTATACGTATATCTATACACATATACATATAATTAAAGCTAATGTGTACAATAATTAAATGCCACTCATTTGAATATTAAGTGGTTTAGTTTCAAAAAAAAAAAAAAAAATTAAGTGGTTTTTTTAAACATTTGAATAAGTTGTGCTGCAACATTTCATGGTCAAAATTTCACTTATAATTCTTATAAAATGATCAAAGTATGACAAATATAAATCACATGGTAACCAAATTCTTAAACATTATGTCAACACCGGATTTCAGCCTTGACATCTACAGATTGAGGTCTTGGTGACATATGTATATAATGACTAGTGCGTGACATTTGGGGTGATATGTGTGCATGGGGAAATTATTGCGTACTCCCTCCTTTCACATGAATGGTGGGTCTCATTAATTAAATTCATGGTGGGATCCACCATTCATGTGAGAGGAGGGAGTATGCATTTATAGTACTCCGGGAGTACCTAATAATTTTTCGTGTGCATGAGCGTGCCTTTCATTTCTTATTCATTTTAAGGAGTTGCCATCAATTAATTGATTTTCTAAGTTGTAATTGGTCACCTCTAAGTTTAATTTTTTTTTACCTAATTTAGCAAAGAAAAACCTAAGGGCTTATAAAGCTAAAATGGAATATAAAAAAATGTCTTGACCTAGAAGACATAGACTCTCCAAAGCTCAGTTACATGTGGAGCAAGTTTTAGACACCCTCAGAACACTCATCTTTTGAAATTACCTTATTTTGAATACGTTCCTGTAATTCACTATTTGAAAGGTTACTTAAACGTTTGGCATTTGATGAAAACATTTTAAATATCCTTTCGGTATTTTAGGAAAATATGATTTTTGTTTTTGTGTCCATTTAAGAATTACTTATTTTCAGCAGCTTATTTGTATAATTAATGTGAGACCAAAATTAAATCTAGCTTCTTTTTTTTTTTAATAAAAAAAGATGAAACATATTTGGAATGAAGCTAATACAAAAAGTAGTGTAAGACCTGTGGGGAGTAAAAAGACCCTGATGGGTATATGGGCCTTTGGGCCATGCTAAGGAAGGCCGACCTGCTCCTGGATTTAGAACTTGTTAGTACTATGGGTCGGCCCATACGCCGAGGATTCGAGGGTACAGCCGAGGATGATTTTTCCCCTCGAACGGACATCGGAGATTCCGAGACTTCATTGTAAAGGTTAGGGAATGACACGGTGAAGGCCAATGGTAAAAGGGGGTGAACCCTTGAATGTCCTAGAAGCATCGATGCTAGAGAAATACCAAGGATAAAGGCTGCCACATCCACATTAGAGACCCTGCACCTACCACCCTGGCCGCATTAATGGGGAAGTGACACCTGAACAGTGGAAGGGAAACTTCTGGTTACTATTCAAAGGCACTGAGAAAAGAAATATCTAGGCTAAGGGGGAATTGGGGCAACACGTGTACAAAGTATCAAAAAGAAGAGTATTTAAGGAGCAACCTAGAACTGAAAATGGGGACGGACTACTTTGTAATCTAAAAGGAAAAGAAAAAAGAGGAAGAGATAATCTAAGAAAACTCTTGGCTTACGTCCGAGGAGGTTAATTTACAATATTCCCCATTGTTTTCGAGTGTTTGCAATCTTTGGCTTGTCATTTAATCCTCACACACTTCTAACCTGGGTTTCAAGCCCACACTCTACAAATTCATATTGTTTAAGGCTCATTGGGCCTGAGCCCGTAACTGTTCTTGGGGCCAGGTGCAATTGTGCACTTACAATTGGCACCGTCTGTGGGAATCTAGTCTAGAAGAGGTAGGAATATTATGGCAGGCTTAGGCTCTCACCATGCAGAGTCGCAGGGATCACAACCGGAGGATCATTTCGAGCGTCTTGAACGTCGAAGGGATCGTGAAGGGAGTGTCTATACAGAATACCCAGGCGCTAGCCATACTCATGGCGGGGGTAGCACCACCCACGAGGAGGGTTCTAAATCCATGCAGAAGGAAATCAATCGTTTGAAGAGAAAGTTGCGCCGTGCTAAACGTAAGTTTTCACCGTCCTCGTCTAATTCTTCTTCGGAGAAGGATAGGGGAGGTGGCTACAGCTCAAGATCGCGCTCCCCCACCAGTGCAACGTCCTCCGGTGAGGAGGACGACCAGCTAACCCGCAGACATAAGAAGCTTCGTTCTAGGGGCTTAGGCAACGATACTATGAGTAGGGCGTTGCACCAACTCTCTAAATCTCTGTTTTTACGGAGGATTGAGAGGGGGAGGCTTCCCAGAAGGTTCACCCAGCCCACCTTTACCATCTATAATGGCCGGACTGATCCGGTGGAGCACGTGAGTCACTTCAACCAGAGGATGGCAGTGCATTCTCACAATGAGACTCTGATGTGTAAAGTTTTCCCCTCCAGTTTGGGACCTGTGGCTATGAGATGGTTTAACGGTCTCAAATCGGGGTCTGTAGGCTCATTCAGGGAGCTAACTAGGGCATTCGCTTCGCGGTTCATTACGTGTAGCAGAGTCCCTCGGCCATTGGACTCGTTGCTATCCATGGACATGAAGGAAGGGGAGACGCTGAAGGCATACTCCGACCGATACTGGGAAATGTTTAACGAAATAGATGGTGATTTTGATGAGGTGGCGCTTAATACCTTTAAGGTAGGTCTTCCTACTGACCACGACCTAAGAAAGTCTTTGACGAAAAAGCCCGTCCGCAGCGTACGTCTCCTTATGGATCGTATTGATGAGTACAAAAGGGTAGAGGAAGACCAGCAGCAGGGGAAGGGAAAGGAGAAGGTTATCCCGCAGGAGAGAAGGGATTTCAGGTCGGACAGATATCACAACAACAAGCCGAGGAGGGATTACTTCGGGCAATTCGGCTCGGCAGCACCTCAGGCTGTCAATACTGTGTTCCGAGAACCAGTGCATCAGTTACTGGAGAAAGTTCGTAAAGAGCCCTTCTTCAGATGGCCCAGTAAGATGGCAGGGGACCCTGCGAAAAGAAACCAAAACCTCTTTTGTCAGTACCATCAGGATGTGGGCCACACTACCGAGAACTGTCGGATCTTGTGGAACCATCTGGAACAACTCGTCAGTGAGGGAAAGTTGAAGCAGCACTTGTGTCAGCCCACCGGGCAGGTCAGTCAAGTTGGCTCAAACAACCAGAGGAACAATTCATCTCGGCCAGCATTGGGAACAATTAATGTTATCTTCGCTGCACCTGGTAGGACCGGCTCAGGTCCCACTAGGGTGATGGCGGTTTCCCATCCTCAGGCCGAGGATGTGGGCTGCAGGCCGAAGAGGTTGAAGGGCACTTTGCCCGTCTTAGGTTTCTCCGAGGATGACAAGGTAGGGACTATTCAGCCCCATGACGATGCTCTTGTGGTCACCCTCAGGATAGGGAACTATGATGTGAGGAGGGTGATGATAGATCAGGGCAGCGGTGCAGATATCATGTACCCTGATCTATTTAAGGGGCTAAGGTTGGAGTTGGAAGATCTAACTCCTTACGACTCCCCACTTATAAGCTTTGAAGGGAGAGCCGTTGTGCCGAAGGGACAGATTCGTTTACCCGTTCAATCCGGCACAGAAACGGTTGAGGTGGATTTCATTGTGGTTGACGCGTACTCTCCATATACAGCCATCCTCGCCAGGCCATGGCTGCACGCTCTGGGAGCTGTCTCCTCTACCTTGCACGTTAAGGTTAAATTCCCCTCGGGGGAGCATGTTGAGGAAATCCTCGGCAGCCAGGTAGTGGCCAGGCAATGCATATCGGCCGCGGTGCTTCGTCAGTCAGAAATTGAGTCATCAACTTTGCCCATCCAGGAGTCATAGCAATTAACAGCTCCGGAGGCACTTGGAGCGATGACAGGAGATGAGGCTGTTTGTGAGGAGTTAGAGAAGTTTGTAATAGCAGATGATCCAGAGAGGTTCTTCCAAGTTGGCATACGTTTGCCACACCAAGAGAAGATGGAGTTGTTGGAATTTCTGAAGAATAATATAGATGTCTTTGCGTGGGACCCCTATGAGGCTCCAGGCGTAGATCCGAGCTTCATTTGTCATCGTTTAAATGTCAATCCTGCCATTGTTCCGAGGAGGCAGCCACCTCGGCGATCTTCCAGAGAACATTCTGAGGCTGTGAAGGAAGAGGTTCTTAAACTCAAAAGGGCGGGGGCTATCAAAGAAGTTTTCTACCCTGAATGGTTGGCTCATACTGTTGTTGTTAAAAAGAAGAACGGCAAATGGAGAGTGTGTGTAGACTTTACTGATCTGAATAAGGCCTGTCCTAAAGATTCGTTCCCAATACCACGTATTGATCAACTGGTAGATGCTACTTTCGGCCATCCTCGGATGAGTTTCTTGGACGCCTTCCAGGGTTACCACCAAATTCCCTTGGCGTTGGAGGATCAGGAGAAAACTGCTTTCATTACTCCAACTGGGAACTATCATTATAAGGTCATGCCATTTGGGTTAAAAAATGCTGGGGCTACTTACCAAAGAATGATGACCCGAATGTTTGAACAGCAACTGGGGAAAACCATTGAAGTATACGTGGATGATATGGTGGTGAAGAGTAAGACAGTACCTTCACACATGTCAGATCTGGCCGACACCTTCCAGATGCTAAGAAAGTATAAGCTGCGCCTTAACGCCTCCAAGTGTTCTTTTGGCGTGGGGTCTGGAAAGTTCTTGGGATATATGATTACTCATAGGGGCATAGAGGTAAACCCAGTGCAGGTTAAGGCTATTCAGAATTTGCAGCTGCCTCGGAACCCAAAAGAGATCCAGAAATTGACCAGAATGATTGCTGCGTTGAATAGATTTATTTCTCGGTCAGTTGATCGGTGCCGTCCTTTCTTTCAGTTGTTGAACAAATGGAAAGGGTTTCAATGGACCGAGGACTGCGAGTTAGCTTTCCAACAGCTTAAGCAATATCTTTCTCGGCCACCCATTTTGTCTCGTCCCCAGGCGGGCGAGGTTTTGTTCGCCTATTTGGCAGTGGCCGTCCATGCGGTGAGCCTGGTCCTTATAAGGAATGAAAGCGGGGTGCAAAAACCGGTCTACTATGTTAGTAAGTCTTTGAATGAGGCCGAGGTGCGCTATCTGCCCTTGGAAAAAGCGCTTCTGGCCGTAGTCCATGCCACGCGCAAACTTCCTCATTATTTCCAGTCTCATACTGTGGTTGTTCTGACTCAATTGCCTCTTAAGGCGGTGTTACGCAGTGCTGATTACTCTGGCAGGGTGGCAAAATGGGGAACCATTTTGGGAGCCTTTGATGTCAAGTACAAGCCTCGCACCTTGGTGAAGGGCCAGGTCCTCGCTGACTTGGTGGCGGAGTTTACCGAACCATTGTTAGAAGAAACTCCAAAAGAAGCAAACATGGGTGAAAAATCAGTTGGTGTGATCACGGCCGCAGTGCCCTCGGCTTGGAGAGTGTATGTGGATGGGGCTGCTAATCAGAGAGGGTCTGGTGTTGGACTTGTTCTAATGTCCCCTGAAGGAATTGTCTTCAAAAAATCTTTGAGATTGGCATTCTCGGCTACTAACAATGAGGCCGAATATGAAGCAGTCTTGGTAGGCATGCAGATGGTACGTAAGATGGGTGGGAAGGAAATTCATGTCTTCTCAGACTCTCAACTGGTGGTCGGCCAGGTCACAGGGACCATGGAGGCTAGAGATCCAAGGATGCAGGAATATTTGGCCCAGATCAAGCGCCAGCAAACTGAATTTGACTCCTTCGCATTAACTCATATCTCTCGGAGCGGAAACACCCATGCAGACTCCTTAGCTATGCTGGCAACGTCCTCGGCTCAAGGTTTACCTCGGGTTATCCTCGTTGAGGATTTACTAGAACCCTCTCTTGTCATTACCAATGCGCCTCGCATCCATCTGATAAGGTCTGGGCCTAGTTGGATTGACCCAGTTACAGCTTTTCTTAAAAATGATATCCTTCCTGAGGAAAAATCTGAAGTAGAAAAGAAACGTCGAAAGGCGCCACGTTTCTGGTTGTCCGAGGACCAGAAGCTGTATAAACGATCCTTTTCAAGACCGTACTTGTTGTGTGTGCATCCCGAATCAACAGAAGCATTACTGGAGGAATTGCATGAAGGAATTTGTGGGAGCCACACTGGGGGAAGGTCCTTAGCTCATAGAGCCCTGACTCAGGGTTATTGGTGGCCCAATATGCAGAGGGAGGCTCAGGACTATGCCAAAAAATGTGATCAATGCCAGAGGTTAGCCCCTAATATTCATCAACCTGGAGGGGTTCTCAACCCTCTCTCTAGTCCTTGGCCTTTCGCACAATGGGGATTGGACATAGTAGGGCCATTTCCGAGGGCTGCAGGAAACAAAAGATGGCTGCTCGTAGGGACAGACTACTTTACTAAGTGGGTTGAAGCTGAGCCTTTAGCTAATATTCGAGATGTTGATTCCAAGAAATTTATCTGGAAAAATATTGTCACTAGATTTGGTATACCACATACACTTGTCTCAGACAATGGCGTTCAATTTGACAGCAAGGCCTTTAGGCAATATTGTGGTGACATGGGTATCATAAATAGATACTCTACCCTAGCTTATCCTCAGGGAAATGGGCCACTTACACCTGGTGATCTTGTACTAAGGAAAGTTGTGGGCACTTCTAAGAACCCAGCTTGGGGTAAACTAGGGCCCAACTGGGAGGGCCTCTATCGCATTGTTTCAGTGGCAGGCATAGGGTCATATCGGCTAGCTGATCTAGATGAAAAAATTGTACCACGCCCATGGAATGTAAATAATCTTAGAAGGTATTATTATTAATGAAATTCGCTTTTGTCAGCTAACATTTCAAAGTTATGAGTATCTCTAACGCTTAAAGCTATCATTTTTAAGAATCAAACAGAAACTTGGTTAAGTGCAGTCCTCGGACCACAAACCTTGTGGAAATTGATGTCTTGTCATTTGTTAAACAGAACCTTAGTTAGGCCGGGTCCTCGGACCTCCTGCTTTGGGAAAATTAACATTTGAGGTTATCATTTTTAAGAATCAAACAGAAACTTGGTTAAGTGCAGTCCTCGGACCACAAACCTTGTGAAAATTGATGTCTTGTCATTTGTTAAACAGAACCTTAGTTAGGCCGGGTCCTCGGACCTCCTGCTTTGGGAAAATTAACATTTGAGGTTATCATTTTTAAGAATCAAACAGAAACTTGGTTAAGTGCAGTCCTCGGACCACAAACCTTGTGGAAATTGATGTCTTGTCATTTGTTAAACAGAACCTTAGTTAGGCCGGGTCCTCGGACCTCCTGCTTTGGGAAAATTAACATTTGAGGTTATCATTTTTAAGAATCAAACAGAAACTTGGTTAAGTGCAGTCCTCGGACCACAAACCTTGTGGAAATTGATGTCTTGTCATTTGTTAAACAAAACCTCAGTTAGGCCGGGTCCTCGGACCTCCTGCTTTGGGAAAATTAACATTTGAGGTTATCATTTTTAAGAATCAAACAGAAACTTGGTTAAGTGCAGTCCTCGGACCACAAACCTTGTGGAAATTGATGTCTTGTCATTTGTTAAACAAAACCTCAGTTAGGCCGGGTCCTCGGACCTCCTGCTTTGGGAAAATTAACATTTGAGGTTATCATTTTTAAGAATCAAACAGAAACTTGGTTAAGTGCAGTCCTCGGACCACAAACCTTGTGGAAATTGATGTCTTGTCATTTGTTAAACAGAACCTTAGTTATGCCGGGTCTTCGGACCTCCTGCTTTGGGAAATTTAACATTTGAAGTTACAATTTTTAAGAATCAAACGGAAAATTGGTTAAGTCTTATCTTCGGACCACGACTTTGATCAAAGTTAACTCCTTATTATGTCTGGGTGTTAATGCGTTACTGTTTATTAACTCGGATCTTAAGTTTTATATCTTTAAGTGTTAAGCAAATTTGTATAAGGAATGGTCCTCGGACCTTACATCCTACTAGAAACGGTGCTATACATTACAAGGGTTTGATCATTATATGAGGTCTTTTCTTCTTTTTAATCAAGGCATTATTTAAATATCTCAAACATGTCACCTTCTGTTAAGTCTTTGATAACATGCGCATGATTATGTGGAAGTTATGATTGTGCAATCCTTGGAGTTATATTTGTTTACTCTGAGAAACTTTTGCTATGTATTAATGGGAAACTTTTGCGATAAGTATAAAAAGAATAAAGTAAAAACAGGTGCAACACGAGTGAAAATCAAATAAAGTTGTTCTTCATTAATCATTTGGACATGCATTACATATAAAGGCTGAACATGGAGAAAAAGAAGCCCTAAGCTAGGTCCTAAGCTTTTGGAGGAGGATCTTGCTGAGAAGTGTTGGTTCCCTCTGTCTCTTTCAGCTCCAACTCAAAAGGAGACAGAACCTTTTTTCCTTTGTCTGCTACTTTTGTTGGAGGGACATCGGATTCCATGGCTTGGCTAAGGCCCTTCTCGGCATCTCCGCCTCCTTCCTTGTCTTTATTGGAACCCAAAGGTTCTGTAGGATCTGGAATTGGCTTCGGGACCATGGGAGGAAGAGCAGGAAGAGTTGTCTCAGGGGTAGGATTAGCAGCAGGAGCCTCTTCAATCTCCTGTATCTCTAGGGGAAGCCAAACGTTCTCGGACTTCCTCAGATCCGAAGATAGAGGAACTCCTGCTATGTTTAAAGCTTCCCCCCAGACTTTCTGACAATACTCCTGGCATAAAGCCGCGAAGTCCTCTGTCAGCTGCTCCTCGGTGATTGCTACCGCTTCCTCGAAACTCGCCTGCTTGGCAGCTTGTAAAGAGAGTTGGAATGAGCTGGCTTCTTCCTTCATCAGCGCAAGTTCTTTTTCCAAATCCGAGCGTTCCCGTTGGACTCGGGCGAGCTCATCATCTTTTTCGCGAAGGACCTTGCGCTGCCCTTCTATCTGGGTCTTCATAGTCTTCAAGTTTGACTCGACCCCATTTTTCTCTCTCCTTATCTCAGCCACCTCCGAGGTAAGCTTTTCATTCTCAGCAATAGCTGTGCCCAAGGACTTCTCTGTCTCCAGCCTAATCTCCAGCTCAGTCCTGGCCTTCTTCCGAGTGTCTTCTATAAATTTCTCGGCTACAAAGACCTCCTGAATGGCCTGTAACAAAGTGTGATGGAATCAGAAGTAGTAAACAAACTTATGAATATTGTTAAAAGTGGAATCTTCCTAAAAATGGGTAAACTTACTAGCGCTAAATCCCTTTTTAAAGAGAGGAATAGTTGTGGCTGGCTCATTTTTTCCAAGGTCTCCATGTCCTTGGGCAACAGAAGAGGGCGCTCCAACACTTCGGCCAAGTGGTGGGCATGGCCTTGTTGAACTGCCCTTATACTGGATTGACTGGAGATGGGTGCGCCGTCCAGTCTTAAGTCGGGGGACCAGGTGGTCGGTGCTCGGCGCACTTCGGCCTCGTCCCTGATTTCCCCGCTTTCAACTGAGCGGGCCCTACCCTTGCCTTTGTCCAGCTTCTGCTGCTGAACCGGTGGGAGTTGTTGTCGTGGTTTCTTGGGGTCCTTATTGATCGTCCCCTCAATATCCCCCTTTCTCTTCTTCTTGGGATCCTCGGCTGGAAGTTTTGGCTCAGCTGGAGGAGGGGGAGGTGGCAAAGATGGGGGAACTTGGGACGTCCCCGTCTTTTTCTCCATAACCTTCGCAGCTCTATTGGTTAGGAGACCCTTCATCCTGCCCATGTCTTCCTCGGATTCGTCCTCGGGTAGGGCAACTACCAATCCTGCAATTCCAGAGGCCTCGGTGGCTTCTTCCTCCTCGTCGGAAAGCACGACGAACTGATTCCCTCGAGGTCTCTCGGTGTCTTCAAAATGGAATTGATCTATCTCTTCGTCTAGTGTATGTGAAGAAGACACCCGCTCTTCTGGAATAATAGTTGCTTGAGAGTGCACGGCGAGGGGAATTGCCACTATGGGTTGGTTGTACAAGACGGTGTGAGGGGCGTCAGGGAGCTCGCGGTCGTCCAAAAAGTGGGGCCGGGCTACGTTTATTCTCCTTCGTCTTCGGTCACCATCAATTATGGCGTTCTCTATCTCCTAGAAGTCCGAGGATATGGGAGTGTACCCCAGAATGAGATGAGCAGCCCTGAGTTGTAAGTCTTCGCTAACGAACACCTCGGAGCGAAGTACTCGGTTTAGGTCTGCGATGTTACAGTGACTCAAACGAGGGCGCACGTGTTGCTTATCTGCAAAAAGACGTCAAAACAAACAAGCCTGATCAGATTCACACAGATATGTAATAAGTTTAAGTAATTATGAATACTCATTTTTGTGTGTGTTAGAGGAAGTTGTGTTGTGGGGAGATTAATCCTATGGCATCGCACCTGGGTCCCCCCACTCAACTGGGCAGTGGAGGCCATCGTGCCAGTTCCCAGAGACGATCAGGTGGTCGTCCTTCATGCCTTTGTTGGATTTGGGCAGACAGGAGATTAACCTAACGACACTAGAACGGGACTTAATGTAGTAACCTACATTGGAGAGTTTATGGGACTCGTACAGAAAAACGACATCATGCCAGGAGAGGTTTAGACCCATTTGCTCGTTTAGAGCATCGACGCTACCCAAAACTCTAAAAACGTTTGGGAGGCACTGATCGGGACACAACCGGTGGTTGCGAAGGTACTCCCTAGTTACAGGTTTCATTGGGAGGGTCATCCCACCCTCTATAAAAGCTATCATTGGGATGATAACCTCTCCCTCTTTCCTAGAATCGGCCACGGCTTCCGCCGGACAATATTCTAGACCTACGTCGCTGGGAATACGGTACTTGGCCCTAAAGCCTTCCATCCCAGCGGCGGTATCAACTAGACACTTGAATCTTCCCATTACAGAGGAACGAAAGGTTAAACTCTAAGAGGGAGAATGCTTATAGTGACAGCCGAGGACAAGGACCGAGGAGAAAAGGTTAAGAATAGAAAGAACAAGAACTTACAAAGTTGAAGGTGTGCAAATTTCCACGGTTTTCTGCAGGTAAAGTATGATGGCTGATGTTATGATGGGATTAACCCCTGGGGAATTAAATGAAGGCGCAGGTTCCCGAAGCGTCACGGCGTGCGGAAAAGCGGCCTCGAAATTATATTTGTCCCGCCCAAATTTTCGTGGAGTAACAAGGGCCTTTGGATGCCCATCTCGCCGTTGAACGTGGGGGACAAAGTGTAACTTACAGTAATAAATGCGCGCATTTTTGAAAATAAAACCGCCAAGTGGCATCTTCTGGGACGCGAAACGATTTCCACACGTGCCATCACTCACAAAGTGTGTGGAGTAGGTTCTTGTCAGATCAAAACCCTATTTTTCTCCTCGGACGTCGAAAATTAGAGTTTTGAGGGGCTATTATGGGGAGTAAAAAGACCCTGATGGGTATATGGGCCTTTGGGCCATGCTGAGGAAGGCCGACCTGCTCCTGGATTTAGAACTTGTTAGTACTATGGGTCGGCCCATACGCCGAGGATCCGAGGGTACAGCCGAGGATGATTTTTCCCCTCGAACGGACATCGGAGATTCCGGGACTTCATTGTAAAGGTTAGGGAATGACACGGTGAAGGCCAATGGTAAAAGGGGGTGAACCCTTGAATGTCTTAGAAGCATCGATGCTAGAGAAATACTAAGGATAAAGGCTGCCACATCCACATTAGAGACCCTGCACCTACCACCCTGGCCGCATTAATGGGGAAGTGACACCTAAACAGTGGAAGGGAAACTTCTGGTTACTATTCAAAGGCACTGAGAAAAGAAATATCTAGGCTAAGGGGGAATTGGGGCAACACGTGTACAAAGTATCAAAAAGAAGAGTATTTAAGGAGCAACCTAGAACTGAAAATGGGGACGGACTACTTTGTAATCTAAAAGGAAAAGAAAAAAGAGGAAGAGATAATCTAAGAACAACTCTTGGCTTACGTCCGAGGAGGTTAATTTACAATATTCCCCGTTGTTTTCGAGTGTTTGCAATCTTTGGCTTGTCATTTAATCCTCACACACTTCTAACCTGGGTTTCAAGCCCACACTCTACAAATTCATATTGTTTAAGGCTCATTGGGCCTGAGCTCGTAACTGTTCTTGGGGCCAGGTGCAATTATGCACTTACAAGACCCGTAAATGGTAAATAATTTAAGCAAAAAGCTAACTTATAATTTGTTGCCAAACTCACTCAAAAAGTGTTCCACTTTTGAAAAGAGGAAATTCCATGGTTATTTTGAAAAAGAAAAGTTTATTTTGAGTAAGGAAATTTATTTTCAAAGAGGTGAAAAGTTCCCTTCGAAAAGGAAAAACAAAAAGAGGTGAAAAGTTCAAAGGAATTTTGGAAAAGTAATTTTGTTTTCAAAGAACAAATATGCCATGATTTTCTTGGGAAAAAAAATTCAAAGAAAAGACCACTGATTTTATGAACATTTTTCAAAACAATATCTCATGAGTCTTTGAAAAGTTTTCTTTAAATGAAAAGGCTCCATGAGTTTCTGGGAAACGTATATATATTTGTAAGGTAACTTAAAATTTTGGCATTTGGATTTTTGGAATAGGTTTAATTTAAAACTATTTTGAAATATGCATGCTTCAATCAAATATTTGTTTGTGGTTCCCAAAAAAAAAAAAAAAGTTTGAAAAATAAGTGGCATTTTTTAATTACATATGACTCCTCTCTCTTTTTTTTTTTTTTTAATTTTTTTTATTAATTTTATAAATTTTTCATGTGAGAAATTTTATTTTATTTAAAATTTTTTTTTTTACTAGTTTGAATTTTGAAGTTTGAATACATTCTTAAGCATATTCATCCAATTTCGAACATACATACATTTATTCATCACAAGCAGAGATTATATTACATGATAGCTAGAGAGTCACACAAAATACAAAAAGTACTACACCCATGATAAAGAGATACATAATAATGCATACATAGCCATACCCACACATAATTGATATATATAAACCCATCAAATGATCGATGATTCCATTCTCTAGTTACTTTTGCTCGAGAAATTCGACAACTCCTCGAAGAGCAACATTGGGATCTTCACTCTTCAAAAGTTCCTCAGCGATTTCAGCTGGAGTAACTTTTTTATTCTCCAACAATCCTGCAATCACTTCAAAGAGTTGGTGGTCACCATTGATACCAAGATAGTTAGAAACCAACTGCTTGAACCCATCCATGGTTAAATATGACAAGTGCACATGCACGTCCATGCGGCCTGGGCGCAACAAAGCGGGATCAAGCTTCTCAAGCCTCTCCTTATGATTGGTGGTGAACACAATAATTCGCTCTTCTCCACAGCTTGACCATACTCCATCAATGAAGTTCAATAAACCTGATAATGTGAACTAAAAAAATAACATGATAGTAAATATTGTTATAATGAAATCATAAGATAATGTCATTTGCATTAGCTAGTGTGATATATAGTACTGGTAATGGTTGTTGACATATAGCATCATGACATATGTATTCAGTGGAAGTTGTACTCAACAAATAAAAACCCAATTCCCATGGGTTCTAGGAGAGATGATTTTGGTATGCAACCCAATAGTACAGGCAGGAAAAATCTTCTGCTATGTAGAAACTAATCAGACGTTGACATCATTTTTAAGCTTTAACTTTTAATTTTTATATACAATTTTTTAAAACTTAATTTTTTTTTTTCTTACTTTTTAAAATCTTTTCAAGACACAAGTATACTGTGGCAAACTTTCATAAAAAAAGTTTTCAGCAAAAAAACTAAATAAAATGTTTTCAAACAGACACGGTTGAGTTAACTATCTCATAAATAAAAATTATATCCACATCAAACAAAAACTGGCACACGCGCTTGAGTCATTGAAAAATAGGAATCAGAGGTCCTGAAACTGATAGCTATATTGACAAAATTAAATGAACCGCATTCAATAGCTAGATAGAGATATTGTCAGAAGGAAAGTACCATATATTTGCACTATAATACAAAAGAACTAGTCAAATGATTATGAGAAATTTTAATTATAACATTCTTTCCTATTAAAAATAAGTTATAATCGAAAGCGAGGGTATTTGCTTCACTTATAATCCATTTTAATGTAATAAACATCTAATGTCAGACCTCAGCATACACAACACATTTAGCAGATCAAATCTATCTAAGAATCACACGAAACTGTCGAAAATATATAATAATCTAATTACCACCATACTAGTTTTTATGAGAATAAAGAAAGTTAACCTTTGGCTTTTTCAGAATCAGCTGATCAGAAATTTCCTCTTTCTCTCGATCTTCCAACTTTGCACAATCAATATCCTCAATTACCATTATTGAACGATTAGATGTGGAAAGAAATATCCTTCTCAACGCTGAATCTGAGCGTATGCTTGAAAGGTCCAAATCATAGACATCAAACTTGAGGTAATTAGCCATGGCAGCAATCAAGCTTGATTTACCAGTACCCGGAGGCCCGTAAAGCAAATACCCTCGCTTCCATGCCTTGCCAACTTTCTTATACCACTCCTTTCTATTAATAAATTTGTCCAGATCATCCTTGAGCATCCTCTTCTGCTCTGGGTCCATTGCCAACTTCTCAAATGTAGTTGGGTGTTCAAGAATAATAGAACTCCATTCACGACCAGGTGTACCATGGACGAAATCACGGCTATAAAGCTTTAACACCCTTTCTGCTTGTTGTATAGCCTTAGAACGAGATATTACTTCAGCTAAATAAGACTCTAGCACAACCTCTTTGAGTTTCTTATCAAAGGAAAGCGTAAAATATCTACGACATTCACGGCCATCAAATCCTTTTTCTGCATGTAACTTCCATTTGAGCCCTTTAATGCCTTGAAAGGAATCAATAACCTCTGCTCCCGGTACTATATCAAAGGTTGGCTTCTCTTGCCTAACGGTTTTGCCAACATTGAGACATTTTGATGAATCAACAATCTTGTTACGGAGGTAGGTTGAGGCAACATCATACATTTGATTGTCACTGAGACCACAATCCGTGCGAAAGAAGAGAGTGATTTTAGGCGTACAAAAGTATTCTTCATAGATGGAGAAGAGATTATTGAGGAAGGAGCAAGGTAAGAGGTTTTTTACTAGGGGACATAGTACAATCACACCAGCTGCTGTGATCAAAGATGTAAGCATCTCCATGAAAGTTAACATGGTTTGAAAATTGAGGGTCAATCACCCCTCTTCCAAATCCTGTAAAAATGAAAACGATGCAGTTAAGGATACAATTTTTTACGCTTTGAGGGCTGGAATAGAGAAGTTTGGACACCAAGTATACATTTCTTGGTTTGTCTATGAAAGTTTTGAGTCATTTCACAAGGATGACATCTGCCATAAATTTGTTGGGATAAATCACTATCTATGTGTTAATAAATTTAAATATAACCGTAAGCAAAAAAAAAAAAAAAAAAAAAGCAGATAAGGACCAAGAAAATTACACAAGAACTCATTTCGTGGAAACCCCTCTAACGTAGAGGGACCAATCTATATACTATAATAAAATAGAGAATGCAATGCCCAAGTATATGTTCAAAACTTATTAAGTTCACAATAAATTTGAAAAACATAATAATACCTCACTAGAAACTCCGTGAAACCAAGAACACAACAAGAGATCTCCGCACTGAATAAGGCACTAATTTTTTTTTTCTTTTTTTTTTTTCCTCTTAACACTGCCTGCACTCTACGAATGATTCTCTCTATTAGGTCCCTTTTTATAAACCAGCTGCGTCTCACTATTCTTTTTTTATTTTTTATTTTTTATTTTTTGAAGCCGCGTCTCACTGTTCTTGAGCGTATCTTTCAAGTCTTATCTGAGAGATTGACTGACTTAAAAAGTGTGGAAACGGAGAAGTAATAATTGATGAGAAACTTCCACGTAGTTGAGTGAGATTCCACAGGAATGGTTAAGGCTGTTATCTTATTGATTGCTTGAGCCACTATATTAGTATTAAAAACGAAAGCTAAAAAAAAAAAAAAAAAAAAAAAAATTAAGGACTATTAACTGCCAACCACTACTATCAAGTTACCAAACCTCTTAAGGATAATTTAAAAAAAAAAAATTAGGGGTTTAAATATGATATAAGTTTGAGTAATTTGGTTGGATAATTTTTGTTTTGAGTATATAAGTAGAGAGAATATTTGGTACGCAATATAAAATCATATTCTACCATGGTTTTAAATTATCTATGAGACACATGTATACACACTTGTCCACAGTATGTCTTAATATCACACTATTGATGAGTGAAAGAAGGTAAGAGAGTTGGGCATGCTTTCATTTCGTGGTATACAATCTGTGAACATAACAGAAATTAGTTGATTTTCATGGTCTTGTTACTTTTTTTTTTTCATTTCATGATTTAAAAAAAAATTAATATCCTCGAGAATGCTAAAAAAAAAAAAACTAATTGTTAATATCTCAAAATGTATATGTTTCTTTACTCTAACTTAGTTTGCTTTTTTTTTTTTATATATAATATATGTGCAACTTACTAGTTTGTTTAATTATGGTGTGTGTGTGTGTATATATATATATATCAACATTAATTAACATTATCTTCTAGAGTTGAGCTTCGAGAAAGAAAAGAAAAAAAGAGAAAGGAATGACGTTCCTTTGTTTGGTTAGAAAGAAAAACAAAAGGAAGGAAGAATGAAAGGGAAAAGGGTTTTGTGGAATCCATTATTTTTCCTCTCCTAACATAGGTCTTGAATTTTTTTGTGAAATGACATTTATATCCTTATTAATTTGTAATTTAAAAGGATAGAAGTGTAAAATACATTACATCTTTTTTCTTTTTCCCCCTATTTTCTAAGCGCTTTTTCGTCAAAGGTGGTTAGGAAGTACTTTAATTTCTTTCCCCACTCTTTTTCCTCTCCCTCCCCCTTTTTCCTTTCTCTTCTCTTCCCTCTCCTTCTACTCAACCAAACTTAATCTTACACGGTGTTTGGATATAGGAAAATAAAATGAGAGTTTTATCTTTGATGTGTTTGGATATAGGAAAGAGAGGAAAGAAAAAAAAATATGAGAGTTTTATCTTTCCCTTGTTTGTTTGCAAAGAGAAGAGAAAAGAAAAATGCGTGCTTTTATCTTTGTGCTCTTATTAATGATATGAAAATTCATATATTAGAAGAACAAAGTTTAGTTAGGCTACAATCTTACTCAATAAAATAAACATTACTATATATTTTGAAAATCTAACCGTTGAATTGCATTTTCTTTATACTCTTAATACACATATCAAATTTGATGTCAATCAAATATTTTTTACTAGATGATCTATACGCTTATATTTTATACATAATTTTAAACTATAAAATTTTTTAATTTAAACAATTTATTGATGACGTAACTATTGATCTTTAGTTTTTTAAAAATTTTGCAAGCATAGAGAATATAAGAAGAAGATGTAATCCAATGGTAGATTTGTCAAAATTCATCTCCAATAAAAATATATTGAATAAAATTGTAACCTAAAATTACAACTAATTTTATAGAGAAACCTTATCCATATTAAAATACTTGTAATTTCTTAAAAATGTGAAGTGGTACTGGACCTCATGTAATTAATTCTCTCCCTTCTTTCCATTTCCGCCCAAATTGGGCTGATACCAAAACAGTGGGCCTCACGGAAATATCATTACTCCACCTCATTCACTTTTCTCTACTATTGTACAACTAAACAAAAGAAATGATGTCCCTTTCTTACTCTTCCCTTCTTTTCTCTTCCCTTCTCCCATTTCCAAACATGGGGTTAGTCTTTGAGTTTGAGTTTGCTGACTTAGCATTGTCTCTTGTTGGCTGCAACTTATCATTATCCGCAACTGTTTGCTTTTGAAAATTGGTGTTAAGCTTGTGTTTTTTTTCCCGACTGAGAGTTTGAAAACTGGGAAGTTTAAAGGGAAACAACAGATCTAGAGAAACTTCATCACATTCAAATGCCCACTTCACCATCCCAACGTCATATTAAAATACAAACTATTGCTATCTTCACGGATTCTACCAGCCAACCCCACTCATATAGCGTTTTCAGTGTCAGAATCTTTGAAATAAATAACCCATAGAGCATTTTTTTTTTTTTTCATTTCGAAAGACTTGTATATTATGCCGTAGCCTTCAGCCATGATTTTTTTTTTTTTTAATCATGATAGTTTGCTTGCAGGTTATTTAGTTAAAATTAAAAAAAAAATTGGTGAAAATATGAAAAAAAAATTAAAAAAAAATTAAATGGTATAATAAGACCCATAAATAATATAAAAAAAAAATAATACCTATAAATAATAGTAAAAATAAAATAAAATTATAAATAAGCTAAAAATTTCACCATGTACCAAACGACTTCTAAGTTGACTCCATAGTATGCACCTTCACTTCACCTAGCTAGCTTCAATTCATCAATTGTGGTGTTAGTGGAATCCGTATCTTTTTGTCTTCTCGTGCGGAATTGCGGATGTCCATGCATGTATAATAATATTTACTACTTTTGATTTTTTTAAATGAATAAATATTGATTTAAATTTTTTTTTTTTTTTTTTATCCATGAAGTAAGTGGACGACTTGACTCCATAGCACTTTCCCTTCACCTAGCTACTAGCTTAACTGCTTTTACATCACTTTTCTTGACATATTTGTGGTGTTAATAGACCACAAGAAAACTATACATGCTCTTGATTCTCTCTCTTTTTTTTCTTTTTTTGAGAATCAACATGTTCTTGATTTTGAAAACACGAGAAATTTGAAAAAAAAAAATATATATATATATATATATATATTTGTAGAAACAAATTTTGGAGAAAAAACAAAAATATTTATCAAACATATCCTAAGGTACTGTTTCTCTTTTAAAATTTCAAAACTTGATTAAAATTATTTTTAGAAATATTCTACAGGAAGCTAAACATGGCTGTCTTGGGCTGAATTGTTTATACAATTCTACTTTTAGGCCCATTATGTGATTTTGTTGGTGTGCTTCATTTATTTATTTTTTTTTTTCTTTTTAGTTTTATCCATACAATGCACAACTTAATCAAGAATTATATGTAAATTTTATATAATAAAGGCAAATTTAATACATTGAGTAGGTGATTATATGTGAATAATATCTTCTTTTTTTATGAAATAAAAAAATTAGAACAGAATAACTAATCATATGTGGGTAACCAATAATCATTATAGTACTTTCTCAAAAAAAAAATCATTATAGTAATTAATACATAGAGTGACTTAATTGACAATTTTCATGTTTTTTTTGGTTCCTCAAACATGCATGCATGAAAATATCATCATATTTGAGCTGGAATATTAAATGCATAAAATAGAATTTTATCCGATAAACGTGAGAAATGTTTATTAGAATTCTATCTAATAAACACTGCAATCAATAAAAGAAAAATTGTAATCATAAACGTAGTAACACTTACAACAAAGAGAGTGACACACAAGACTCAAAACACTCACTTTGTATTCTCAAAGTCAAAAATACTGAGATAGTCAGATAGAGAAGAGAGATGAGGTGAAATTTATAAGAGAGAGAGAGAGAGAGGGAGGATTTGTGATTTGTGTTGTTGTTTGGTTTTAGGCTGGGATGATATTTGATCTCAGTGTACAAGATTTTAAGTTAGAGTGTGCACAAATATTTTGAAGGGTAAATTAAACATATATAAAGTGAACCCCTGGACATAAAGTGACACCCCTTTAATATATATATATATATATATATATATATATATATATATATATATATATATATATATATATATATATATTAATAATAGATAAGTAGTTAAGATTAGGTAAGTGTGGTTAAAGACAGTGACATAGCTAAGGTTTGACTATAGAAGTAAATTTTAGGAACTAGGGTTGTCGGTTGATTTGGGTCGGGTTTGTGCCCAACTCGGAATCGACTGAACAACTTCTGGTAATAAGGCAGCTGACCCACCACCAACCGCCCATGAGTTTTGGAAATAAATATTATGAATGTTTCGATATAAGATAAATAGTGACCATGGGTTCTTATATAAATTCCATGGGCTTATAATAAGGTATGAAATAAATAAATGTTATGGGTTCAAGATAAATAATCATAACTTTCCATGGTCTTTTATATTAGTAACACAAATTCATAATTCTCCTTGAGCTTGATATATCTTTGCCATGGGCTTTGGAAAAATGAATAGTGTTACGTAAAATAAATAATTACCATAGGTTTTATAAGATAGATTCCATGGGCTTGTAATATTATAGTAATAGGTTTGAGAAATTAAATCATTTTACATCATTAGACTTTAAGTGAAATACTTATGATATAGTATTTTGCTAAGTATTGATAACCTTGGACTTTTTACTAAATAGTGTCAAGTAGCTAGCTCCGATTTTTAATAGTGCCAACGTAAACTGAGTATTTGATATTGTTAATGAGAATTGGACTTTTGAAATATTGTGAAGCATAAGTAGCCTTGGGCGAATGTGATGTGTGCATTGGGCTCGTAGGGCCGGGTTTGGGCTTAGCTAAATAATGATAATAAAATTGGATAAGATATGAGTCTTTGGATTTTTTGTGATAGTTTATATCATGGCCCAATTTAGATGATGAGATAGGAAATATTTATGGACCAATGGGATGAGAAATATTCATGGAGGCTCAAAATAATTTATGGGTGATATTTTTTTAATTTTTTGGTGAGTAAATAAATGTGATTAAATAGGATTGGGGCATGTGGTATGAGTGAAAAAATTGTACCTCAACATATAGCAAGCTAAATATTTGTATCATTGTCTGTTGTTGACATCTATATTTTCTTGTTGATTTAATTTGTTGTGGGTTTTTTTTTTTTTGGGTGCTTTTGTTCCATGTAGTCTATCTTCTTTAAAAGCAAAATTGGCTTCCAGCATGAAATTGGATACAATAGAAAAAGAAGGATCTAAAAAGGTTCTTATATGTAGGCTAGCTTAAAATTAGATTTAGCAATCCAATTCCTATGTAAGTCTTCTTTACTTAACTCTGTTTTTATTTTATTTTTTTATGTTCAGAATTGAAAATTTAAGCCAAAATCCGAATTCATTATTTTTTTGATGCGTAATATTAATATGTATTCTTAATATACACTTAGAACTCATTCATTCTTCCATCCTAGGAGGCAGGGTAATGTTGTAGCCTATGTTTTAGCCAAGAGAGCTAGGTTATCTTTCTCTTTATTAGTTTGGATGGAAGATGTTAAATTAGACATTTTTTATTTTGTTGTTGTTGATTTTCCATTTGATTGAATAATAGTGATCAGTCTTTTTCCTCCAAAAAAAAAAAAATTCTTAAAGGCTAAAAGCACAATACAATTAGAGACATTACTAAGGAAACTACGTCTACTAGTTTAAGGGAAAATAAATCGTTTGACTTTATTAATTCAAGCCAAAGTTTTCCATCTTTCGCTAACTTTATTGGTTGGTCCCCCTTTTTCTACGGAATATAATTCATATGTTTGTTGAAACTGAAGTTAACGGTTTTTTAGTTTAACTTTTGCTCAATTTCTTTTATAATAAAAAAAAAATAGGTAGGGGGCAACTTGAGTTGGCATCTTCTACTTGTGATTAGTTTATATATAATAACTCAATTTTTTTCATGTTTATTTGCAACCAAAAAAAAAATATTTATGTTTACAATATAATTGAGAATATGTGATGTCACGGAAGTTACAAAAAAACAAACACGTTGCTTTTTAAATGGAAAAATAAACTAAACACATTAGCTTCTGAATGAAAACCTCGAATCCACAAGTGGTCCCTTGAATCCATAAGGTAATAAGGTTTCGGAATCTACTAGAGCGAAATAGACAAAGTCTGTATTTTTATAAATCTGAAAAATTGAACTTCCTTGAAGGCTACAATATGTTTAAATAGTAAAAGGAAGCCCTAGGGCGGCTATGAAAAAGCCAGAAACCCTAATCCACGCTAATCATGTAATTAGGTGGCAAAATAGTGATTTTTGCCAAAAATAGCAAAATTTAGATATTTGCAAAAGTTAAAAATATTGTCTCTCAGAGACGTCCCAAAACAGACGGGACCTTATTCTGACTTTTTAACTAAAAGTTATTAAGAAAAAACAAATATTACTATAAATAACAAAAACACTGTTTTCGAGACTTTAACAAAGGAATTCGCCTAAATTTTGGCAATGGTCATGTTAACATGTATTTGGATCAGAATGTCGTTTTCCTTCAACTTGCCAAATTTCATGCAATTTTGACACTGTTGCCTCGATGCCCTCCATTGGCACCCCCCTTTGATCTTGCGATGTGACTTCTAGTGCCCCTATTGCTCTAAGAAGGCATGTGCTATCTGTTCTACATTAGTTTGGTGATGTTCATGACATTTGTCATGAATCTGGATCAGAATGCCGTTTCCCTTCAACCTGCCAAATTTCATGCAATTCTGACACTGTTGCCTTGATGCCCTCTGCTGGTACCCTCCTTTGATCTTGCGTTGTGACTTCCGGCACCCTTGCTGCTCCAGGATGACATGTGTTGTCTATTCTACATTAGTTTGGCAACGTTCATGGCATTTGTCATGAATCTAAATCAGAATGTCATTTCCCTTCAACCTGCCAAATTTCATGCAATTTCAACACTGTTGCCCTGATGCCCTTTATTGGCACTCCCTTTGATCTTGCGTTGTGACTTCTAGTGCCCTTGCTGCTCCAGGAAGGCATGTGCTGTCTGTTCTATATCAGTTTGGCGATGTTCATGGAATTTGTCATGAATCTGGTTCAGAATGCTGTTTCCCTTCAACATGCCAAATTTCATGCAATTCTGACATTGTTGCCTTGATGCCCTCTATTGACACCCCCCTTTGATTTTGCGTTGTGACTTCCGGTGCCTTTGCTGCTCCAAGAAGGCATGTGTTGTCTGTTTTACATCAATATGAAATTCTTTACTGTGTATTCCAATATTTTTTTCACACTTCCTTTTCGTGATGAACGTGAAATTCATTAATACTTAATTATATATAACTTAACTTCTTTCATGTTTACAATATAATTGACTATATGAAATTCATTGATATGTGCTCCAATTTGTTTTTTACACTTCCTTTAGTGATGAATTTTGTACGATAACTTTTTTCAGCGGAAATTTTGTACGATAACTGAGAATATGAAATTCATTAATACTTAATTATCTTGTCACTGCTTTTATCGCAAGGTTCATTTGTTTTATAAATCCATGATAGATTATTTACCAAAGAAACAATCCATGGCAAATTTCGCAATAAATAAGAAAGAGTGATCATTGCAAATCAATTGAACATTTTCTTGTGAAGTCGGTTGACTCTAGAGTCTTTTATTGTCAAATAATGGACCTAAAATCCAACCATGTTTGTTAATGACTAGAAAGAATATATATATATATATATATATATATATATATATATATATATATATATATATATATATATAAAGACTTTGAATATAAACCTATTTTTGAAAACTTTTGGACACTGATAAGTAGGACAAGGGACTCATAGAGGCTTTCTTTTTGCCGTTGAGCTTCTTTCAAGCTTTTAGGCTTGCTTCCTAGAACTGATACTGTGATTCTCCAAATTGTATGGTTTGAATTGTTTTGTATGTGTGGTATGGACATGTGTTGAGTCTTACACGGTGTTTACTAGGTGGATATTAGGTTTACAAATGATTATGAGGAGCTCCAATTTTAATTTAACTAGTCATTTTGGAGTATAAGTGCAAATGTGATTGACACTTTCCTCGGGCTGTTACAAATGGTTTCCGAGCAAAGCTGATAACGTCATGTGGCTAAAAAGAGAATGATTGATACTTCAAATAAAAGGTTGAACAAAATTGATTCAATATCAAACGTAATTATTGCAAGTATTTTATTTCAAGTCGTCAATAATACTCCACCAAAAAAAAAATACCCAAAAAAGAGCGATTGATACTTCTGCAAAGCCGATACCACATAGTGAAAAGGTTGAACAAAATTTATTTAGTATCAAACGTTATTATTGCAAGTCTTAAATAATTCTCCACCGAAAAAAAAAATGCCCAAAAAAGAGTGATTGATACTTCTACAAAGTTGATACCACACAGTGAAAAGGTTGAACAAAATTAATTAAGTATCAAACATAATTATTGCAAGTCTTCAATAATACTCCATTGAAAAAAAAATAACTATGTTAGTTATTTAAACCCTTGTAAACTCAGATTATTTAACCTAATTTATTAACCAACTTGTTAGTTAGGTTTATTATGCAGATCTAGGACAAACAATAATAAATCACATCATACACAGTGGAAAAGTAAAGAGCACAACGATGATAACTCAGGAAAACCAATAAACTGTCCAGTTTCAAGGTAAAAAACTTGGGGATGATTTAACCTAAATAATCCACAAGGCAACAAATTCACTAAATAGAATGGAAGTGTTTACAATAGATTTTCTCCTAAATCTAATGCTACCTCTTGTAATACTTACTCACTTGACCACACGTAACTCCGAATCCACGGACTGTTCTATTCTGAATCTGTTGCACACAAACACTCTAGTTTGTGACTTTAAATTTTCTCTACTCAAAGGTTTAGATCATCAAAAATAGTTGATCTTGTATGCAGCAACTTATCTCCACCAGTTTATGCAATATCAATCTAATTTCCAATAGATGCTGATTGAGTTAGAAGGTTACAGAACCTCTCAAATTTTATAGGAGTAACTCACAAGTCTTGGAAAATGTGTATTAGGATTTTTCTTATATACCTAGTAGTGTTGAACTCAAACCCTAAACGTTTCGCGGGCTTTCAGGTGTTATTTAAAATCTGCAGAAAACGCATCTCGATCAGTCGAAGGTATCTCTTGATTGGTCGAGCAAGACAGATTTTGAGTTCTTCTTTTTGCAACTTGACTATTCTTGAATCTTGACTTGAATCAACTTGAGCGATGTCTAAAACTGTTCTAAGACATAAATACCTTATACTAGACATGTTTTTGTACTTGATTTGCCAACATACATAAAATTAAAACCTAAACATTTAATCATAAATATTTTGACCCTAACAAACTGATACTTTTGCAAAGTTAAAAGTCTTCAATAATAATCAAATGTAATTATTGCAATTCTTCAATAATTCTTCTTCCCGCCAAAAAAAAAAAATGATTGATACTTTTGCAAAGCTGAAAGCCTTCAATAATACTTCTCTATGCCCAAAAAGAGTGATTGATACTTTTGCAAAGCTAAGACCACACAGTGAAAAGGTTGAACAAAATTGATTTAGTATCAAACGTAATTATTACAAGTCTTCAATAATACTCCACCGAAAAAAAAAATGAATGATTTAAAAAATAATTGTTGCAAGTCTTCAATGGTACTTCTTCACTTCTTCTCGCCAAAAAAAGAATAATTTAAACATTGGCGGCTTTAGGATTTTTTTTCTAGGAGAGTCAATAGTGTTGTAATTTTTGTGTGCTAAAGTGGTAATTTTTTGCCATGAAGAAGAAAAATGCAGGGAAAAACAATTTCATTCTGCGGCCAATGTAAAGTAAGCCAAAGTTCGGAAAGAAGGTTTATTTATTTATTTATTTTTAAAAGTGAAGCAGCAATTTTAAGAGTAGAGCTACCAACACAACACTATCACAACAAAATCTAAATTGCAAATTGTTAAAGATATGTAAAAAAGTGAAGTCATTTGTGAGTCAAGATAAAAATCAATTAAAATTTACCACTTAACTTTTATTGTAAAATCATTGTGAAAATAATATTGTGAAAATAACACTAAGACGATCATATTCAAGCTTATTTCAACTATAATTAAACAAAATATAGGGTTAGGGTGTTCAAAATTTTATTTTAGGGACCAGAACAAAATATATATATATATATATATATATATATAATTTTTTTTTTTGCCAGGTTAGGGGGTTCATTTGAATCCCCTAGGTTGGCTATAAAATTACCCTTGAATTTAAACATTTGATTGACAACATAGCTATTAATCTTTGATTTTCTTGAAATTTTGAAAAAGTGAAGAATATAATAAGAAATTGTAATTTAATAGTAGATTTGTCAAAATTATCATCCAATATATATATATATATATATATATATATATATATATATAGTTGAAGTTTGTTGCCATTACCTACTTGTTTACTAGTTTGCAGGTAAACTTTCTTCACATTTGAATCTCACTCCACTATATAAAGTAACATTTATTTTTAGATGCTATTATATTAAAAATGCATTTGCTTCAGTATATGTGCATGTCCGCGCGTGTGTTTTTATGCCTTTCACTTCTCGGTTTTCATTTCACACTCCAGTCTCTCTCTCACTCAGAAAAGGAAAATCTTCCTCCCTTACAAAGTCAGTCAATCCCTTTCACTTTGTATGGGAAAAATGTCATCACCAATTGTCATTATGCAGCGCCTCAATTTTTTGACTCTCTCTATTCCCTTTTCATATTGAGCTACTAGATAAGTTTGTCCATGTGACACCCTGAGAGTTAAGAGAGCAGAGTGCCTGATGAGTCACATGAAATTTCTCCGTTATTTCCTTTCACTTTCTCAGTCTCTCACTAAGAGAAAAAAATATTCCCCTTCTCTCGATCAGTCAGTCAATCTCTGTCCCTCTGTATGGAAACATTCGTGATCACCAATTCTCATTTTGCAGCGCCCTCCAAAGCTGTTAAGAAATGTCGTTTTTCTTTGACTCTCTAGTCTCTGTTCCTTTGCAGTCTTCGCTGGCACCAATTTATGGCAGGAATTTACAAGCTCATTGATTGAGCTTGTGACACAACTGAGTACTGGAATACAAATTATTATTAAGTTTTATAAGTAATAGAGCTCCTACTCTTTTTTCGTCAATCTCTTACGCTTAACACCAATTTTCAAAAAGCAAAACTTTTGTGATAGGAGATGACAGCTCATTCATTGAGCTCTTGAGTCTTTGACAAAACCGTGTGCTGGAATTCAAAGTTTTGTTTTTTTTCATAAGAAATCTTTTACTGTTTAGTGACCAAATTGTTTGGTTTTGCGCTTTACCGTCTACATTTACATCAATCTCAGCCGTGAAGAATGACAATTTTTATTGAAAGAACAAGGAAATTACTAGTAGGTAGTGATTTTTTAAATCTCAATTCTTTGAGCCTCCTTAGAAATTGAGGTGGTGTTTGGTAGAATAGTTTGAAATGAGATTTTTGTAATTTTTTGAAATTTGTGTGGGTGAAAAAGTGTGTGCAAATATATGTAAAGTTGTTTAAAATGTAAAAATGTGAGTTTGAGATAACTCACCAAACAGGGCCTAAAATATTTATAAATTTAGGTGCTTAAAATATGATTTGTGTTATTTAATCCACATAATAAATTAATGTTTTGTGATTTGGTGAAAAATTAATATGTAATTAATAAGTAATCAAATTTGTAACGTTTTGCTATTATCTATAATTTTTTAATAATGTTAATTAAGTTTATTTCTTGTCACATTAGTTTGCGATACCATGCCAGACCATGCCAGTTTGTAAAATTTTATGGTATCTTCAAAAATTTTTAGTTATAAAGTGTTAGTACATTTATGATTACAAATTTTCTTTTAATTATTGATTGCAATGTTTAATAGATAGAATTCTATTTTATCCATTTACTATAATAGCTCAATATAACGACATTTTCTTCAAATTCAGTTATTTGCTTAGGAACCAATAAAACATGAAAATTGTTAATGAAGTCACTCTATGTATTGCTTACTAATACGTTGGGTTATGACGTTGGGATGGTGAGGTGGGCATTTTCTGTTTGGCCGAGCAATTCACGTCAATGACTATGACATTGAGCGTGATGCACCAGTAACAAGGTCTGATCTTTTTTACTCTTTTTCTCTCGCCCACACATTAAAGTTTCTCTGTTATTTCCGTCAAACTTCCCAGTTTTCACTCTCGCGGTCGTCTTCTCACTGAAAATTTGTCGGTTCATATGATAATAAATTGTTATTTATAGTTTCTTGATGATATAAAGAGTTAATCGTAGTAAAAACTCATGAAATTTTGAAGAGGTGAAATGTTTTAGTCATAATTTCATAATATATAGGAAAAAAAAATAATTGTATCAAATTATCCAAGCTTGTAAGAAAGCACTGACCAAGAGAAAATAAGAAGAAAGAGTTCACAGAGAGTGATTGAGTGCTAGAGAGAAAATAATTGAAGAATTTCTCCATTGATTGAATGAATCTGTACGCTGTTAAGGCTTTATACAAAACAGAGTAAAAACTAATGGGAAATGTTATTAAAAGTTAATAAAAATGTTGCCAAAAAGATTTTAAAAAGCCTATTAAAAAATTGTCAAAAATAATAAAAAGTTACAAAAAGTAAATTAATACTATAAAAAACTGTATAACACAACCCAAAACTACTATACCAACTTATACTGAACAAGTTATGGCATGTGTAAAATAATTAATTTTCCTAAACTACTTGCAATTCAGTTTAGCAAATGAAGCTTCTTGTCGTTTAACTTGCATCTTGTCGTTGAGCCTTCTTTCCTTCTTTCTTACCTTTCTGATCTTTACAATCTTGATAAAGCTTTCAAAATTTGTTTTGTTGAAATACTTTCAAAGAATGATTTTTTTTAATCTAATTTTTAAAATATAAAACCTGTTATTTTTTTCAAAAAAACCCATGAGACTTTTAATTTTCAATTTCATATATATATATTAAGGGTCTGTTTGGTAACGCTGTTTGAACAACAATTTTTATTATTTAAATAACACAACATGTATTTTCACAACACTTTTTCATCCATACGTATTTTTACGACACTTAAAAAACATTAGTAGAACAACATTACTAAAAGCCCTATATCAGCCACATATTTTTTTTCTTATTCAACTACAGTTACTACACACGAAGTATCCGTTTGGATACAATGGTTGCGTTTTGCGTTTTGAATTTTCAGCCTTTTCAACCTCTTTTTTTTTTTTTTTTGCCGTGGGAGACAAGCAGCGCAGTGCGCACTGTGCGTGCACTGTTCATTCACTTTTTCAAAATTTTTTATTAAAAATGAGTCCTGTAGTACTATTCACATATTTAAAAATTATTTTGCTACAGTGTTTTCAGTTTTTAGTTTTCAGTAATAATTCTCTCATTGAAGATTTGAAGAAGAAGATAAAGTTAATTGAACAAGAATTGGAGACAATTGTTTCTACAGTAAAGGATTTGTCTGTATCCTTTCCCCTCATTGGGCAAAAAGAAAAAGAAAAAAAGCAGTTGTTGATGCAACTCCAGTCTTTGGAGAACTCACAAAAAGCAGCTACTCAAGCTCTTCCAATGCAAGTTTACATGCCATACCAACCTTGCCAATCATTGTATAAAGATTTGTCCATACCAGTACCCTCACCATTCTCCCCAGTTTCCCCATATCAAAACCTCCAACCACTAAACATGACACATCTAGCTCAAAACCCTTTCAAACCATGTGGAATTTTTCCTAACATACCAAACCCAACACCAATACCTCAACTAGAACCTCAACCCAGACTTGAATCTCCAACCAAACCACAAAATGAACCTCCTCCCATTAAAAAGAACAAGGAATCATTATACCAACCACCAGATCCAATCATTGGTGCTTCCTCCAGACCCCAGATATGAACCCGTTAGCCATAAATTTTGATCCTCCAAACCCAATATCATCATTCTTGAGAACTTTAACTCTTCAAGAACAGACAGAACCCTTTGTTCTTCCAGTTATTGATGAAGCAGATCTAGACTTGTCTGATCTTGACTTAGATGAAGTCTTTATGACTGATCCAAAAGTGGAAGAAGAAGATGATGTCCTTCGCCCTAAACAACCTCCACCACCACCACCAATATTTCCTACACCAATTGTCATCCCTGATCACCACACAAGATTAACCTACTCATCAACCACAGATTCAAAACACTTGTTCACCCTTGATAACAGTCCTCCTTCAAAATGGCATGACGAGATCTTCAATATGTACTCATGGTGTACAGCTGAACTTCAAGCCCCAAACAACACAGTTGCCCAGATAATTGCCAAATTTGTAGCAAGACTCACAGGTAGACTGAGACAATGGTGGATAAACCTTGGAGAATGCAGGCAAAGACAAGCAACCCAGAGTAACACACTTGAGGATTTTTTCACGATCCTCCATAATGAATTTCTTGGTTCATTAGCCCATTACACTGAAGTAGCCAGAGATGAGTTCCTATTGATGAAATGCTGTTCTTTTGAAAGAAAAGATTTGGAGAAACACTTTGACAGAATGTCAAGCAAATATTATGCCTTTAATGGCATGGATGATGTCAATTCCAAGCACACATTCTTGAATTCTTTTCCAGAACCACTTGGTGATGAAACTCTTTGCATGATGAATCTTCAAAAAATCACCTTACAGCAAGCCTCTCTTGGAGAAATCTATCAGCATGTCCTTATTGCTTTGGAAAAACTATGCAATCAAAGAAAGTTTCTGTCAGAGATTGACAAGATCCATAGCAAGCTCAAAGACAATTGCAAAAGGAAAGGCTTGCAGATTAAGTGTTATGATAAAACTTGTTCTTGTCCAACCAAGAGAAGAGATCATTACAGAAAGTATTTTTGGAAAAAGAAGCATTCTCATCCAAAGAAGAAGTTTTTCAGAAAAAAGAAATGGAAGTTTCTCAGAAGAAAGCAATTCAAAGGCAAAACTTCAAAAGTTTGTTTTGTATGTAGAAAGCCCAGTCATTTTGTAAAAAATTGTCCAAAGAAAGCAAAAGCAGCAAAGCTTTTGGAACAAGCTCAGATTCATGCAGATGATACCCCATTTTCAAATATTGAATCACTCTCCTCACTTGATGATGATTATTCTCCCCAAGCCTTGGCAGTCATGGCTTATTCAACCTCAGAAGATGAATCAGATTCAAGCATTATGAATGATTCAGACCCAGAAATCCAAACCATATACACATCTTAGCCTCTTATAGCCCCAATAATTGGCCCTACACCAATAGCCCAAGTTCACATCCTCCTTGATACCTACTCCAGACCTATCCCAGTAATAGCCTTGTTTGACACAGGAGCAGCAGCAACAATTCTTCATCCTAAGATTTTACCAGAAGATTTTTGGATACCCCATCATCAAATGTTCAGAGCAGCCAATGGAGAAACATTTCTGATTACCCAGAAAAGTAAACTCATTCACATTAGAATATTCCCAACCCTTACCATTAAACACCAAGTCCTTGGATCCGCCCTCACAGGCAGAGATCTCCTCATAGGATTTGACCTCCTTCACCAGATACCCAGCCTCAGATGGTCCTCAAAAGGCCTCTTGCATAAATAACACCTTCTTACATGGACCCAGGTACCACATTTGTTTTCGATAAACCCCTTTGACTCCTTGAAAGCCCAGATCATCAATGAATGCTGTGCAACCACCCACTCAGAATTCCTCCTCAAAAACCCAAAACCACTATGGAAAAACCCAGCTGGACTTGGACTTTAAGAGCATCACAAAGGTGAGGGTCTACCTTAGTTTCGTCCCTTTCTGTTACTTCTTTCTCATCAATTTCCTTAGCCTTGTGAGACACGCCCAGGAATAGTGACGCAATAGGGTCTATAAAATGGGATCTAAAGAGAAAAGCATGCAGAGATTACAAGCTGTTAAATAAATAAATAAAATAAAATAATAAATAAATAAATAAAAGGTGCCTTTTTAAGAGAGGAGATTTTTGCTAGGTTTCTAAAGAGGTATTATTGTATTTTTTAAATTTAGGCATGTTTGATAACAGTATTTAAGTATTATTGTTTAATTTTTAATGTTGTGAAAATGCGTATTTGATTGTTATAAAATACGTGTCAAAAGTATTATTGTTGTTTAAACACTGAACCTGTTGATTAAACAACATTGTCAAACACCCCAAGTTTCTAGAGAAGTATTATTAGTATTTTTCTTTATTGTGAATTCAAGTTTTGAACATAAACTTGGGCATTGAAATCTCTATTTTATTACGGGAGATTGGTCGGATTTGAGTTCAAGATTTTTCCCTCTAAGGCTTTTCATGTAATTTTGCGTGTTCATGTGTAATTGATTTTCACGGTGCTTTGCGTGAATTTCGTTTGCTTTAAATTTTCTTTATGGAGATTTATTTATCCCAACAAATTTATGGCAGGTGTCCTCGATCTTTGTGAAGTGACTCAGAACTTTTATAATTTTAACCAGATTGCATAAACAAAACCAAGAAATATAGCAGCCCTCAAGCTATAAAAAAGCTGAGTCATTGACCACATTATTTTCATTTTTACGGGGTACCCTCAAACCATGGTTTCTCTAAAAGCGGTGCTTAGATCATTGACAACATTTTTCTCGGCTGCTTTTGTGATTCTAGGAAATGAATTCGTACCTCTTGCAGTCCGCTCTCTCTTCTCCATTGTTGTCCAATATTTCTTTACGCCTCAGTTCACTCTCATCATTGAAGAGAATGCTGGTCTGAGTAACAATCAAATCTATGAAGCTGCCACAACCTACCTACGTACCAAGATTAGTTATTCATCAAAATTAAAATGTATCAAAGTAAGCAAAACCAATAGTCAAGAGAAACTAATCATTGATATTGTAGTGGGTGAAGAGGTTATTGATCACTTTGAAGACATTGAGCTCAAGTGGAAGTTACATTCAGAAAAAGAAGAGGGAGATGATGATCCTCATTATTTTTTTACGCTTGCCTTTGATAAGAAATCCGAGAAGGATGTGCTAGAGTCTTATTTACCTTAGGTAATAACTCGTTTTGAGGAAATACAAGGAAAAAAAAAAAGATGCGTACGGTAAAGCTTTATACCCGTGATTGTGGCCGTGCAGGTATACCTGGTGGTGAATGGGGTTCTATTAATCTAGAACAACCAGTTACATTTGAGAAGTTGGCAATGGACCCGGAGCTGAAGAAGATGGTCATGGATGATTTGGACAGGTTTCTTGAAAGAAAGGAGTTGTATAAGAAAGTTGGTAAGGTATGGAAGCGAGGGTATTTGCTTTATGGCCCTCCGGATACCGGTAAATCAAGCTTGATTGCTGCCATGGCTAATCACCTTAAGTTTAATGTCTATGATTTGAATCTTTCCGGTGGAAGGTACTCAGATTCAGACTTGAGAAAGACAATGCTTTCAACATCTAATTGTTCAATACTGGTAATTGAGGATATAGATTGCGGTGCAGAGTTTGAAGAATGAGAACGAGAGCAAGAGAAGAACTCTAATACTTATTTCACTAAGGTTACCTTTCTTTATTCATATAAAAACTAGTTGCAATGACTCCATATATATTTGAGAATTAACAATTACTCCTATATATAGTTTACTAGTAGTCTAGTATGGTGGAAATTAGATTATTATACACTTTAGACAGTTTCGGATAATTTTCATGTGATTCTTACGTGGATTTAATTGGATAAGTATGTGTTGTCCGATATAAATTGAATCCAAGATCGGATTATTATCATTATCATTATTATTATTATTATTATTATTATTTTATGGGAAGATTGTATGTTTATCCTATTGAAATGGAAATCATTTGACTTGACTTTTATTCTTTTTGTTTGTTTGTTGTATACTACAAATATGATGAGTGACACTTTCCTTTTGTCAACATCCAATGCTAGCTATATAATTGATTTCCACTCATTTTACTTTGTTGATTTAGGTGTCATTGAATCAATTTATGAAATATTATTCATTTTTCAATGACTCAAGTATGTGAGCTGGTTTTTGTTAGATTTGGCTATAATTTGTATGAGATATTTTAGCTCAATGAATCTAATTAATTTCTAGCCTGTTGGAAATTTTTCCTACCAGTGGATAGGACTGTGTTAGTTATGAATCCGAGAATTGAATTAGTATTTTTCAAATAAAAAAGAAATGGAAATAAGGTTGCCTACTAATCATCTTTCTGAAATCCTATAAAAAAGTTGTGTATGTACAACTTTTACTAAATACATATGCTATGAACTATGTCAACAACTAATACCACTATCACACTAGCTAATGCAAATGACATAATCTTATGATTTCATCTAACAATATTTACTTTCATTTTTTTGTTAGTTCACACTATCGGGTTTATTGAACATCATAGATGGATTATGGTCGAGCTGTGGAGATGGGTGAATTATTGTGTTCACCACCAATCATAAGGACAAGCTTTGATCCAGCTTTGTTGCGCCCAGGCCGCATGGACGTGCACGTGCACATGTCGTATTGCACCATGGATGGGTTCAAGCTGTTGGCTTCTAATTATCTTAATATCGAAGGTGACCACCAACTCTATAGAGAGATTGAAGGATTGTTGAAGAATGTAAAGATTAACCCAGCAGAAATTGCAGAGGAACTTTTGAAGAGTATTAGTTATGATCTCGAGGTTTCTAACGATGTTTCTATTAGAGCACTAGTCAAGTTTATGAGGAAAAAAGCTTGAGAATGCAATAATTATGCTATAATTGTCGACATGGGTGGGTATGGCTATGTATGAATTATTATGCTTCTCTTTATATATATATATATATATATGTGTGTGTGTGTGTGTGTGTTGTTAATCTCTCTTTCTTAGCTACCATTGTAACCCGTGAATCTATGTAGTTCTTTTTTCATTTGCTAATAAATTGACCTTTGAGTCTGGTTCCTAAAAATATGTTAGAGACATATTTTATATAATTTACTAATCCTTTAATAAAATGCACTTTACTTGTAATTAGGTAGATCTAAGATGAGTTTCATACTTTAAAAAACATGTTGTTCAAGTCAAGTATTAAAACCATGAAGATTAGATCAAGAAACAAGTGAAAAAAAGTTGTTCATTAAAGCTCGATAGATACTTTGATAGAAACAGTATCTATTGAGACTTAAGAACAAAGCTCAACATAAACTAAATTTGTTGAGATCTAAGAAATTAGAATTTCCAAATCTGATTTTCAACTCATGCTAAAATGTATGTGTAGGGTTTCTTTTCTCACAACTCTAGACATATATAAGACTTATTTTAAAAGCCGTTATACATAGAGAACACATGCAGAAAGTGACCTAGGATTTTATTTTCTATGCAAGAAGTTACTACATCTTTTGCGCCTTAGGATTTTGTAACCAAGTACTTTTTGATCTTCATTGTTGATGAAATAAAGACTTTTGCAGTGAACAACACCATCTTCAAGCTACTTGGAGTTAGTCACGTACTGAGATTCATGCAAAGGAGTTAGTCATGTATTGGGATCCGTGCATCATTGGTGGCGTTCATATACTAGAGAGTTCAGAGGTTCTGAAACGGTAAAATGTTTCTGCTGTAAGTTCATCTATTGGGATTGTAGAGTTTAGGAACAAAGGTTTTGTACTAGATCTAAAAATTCTATTTATTATAGTAAATTGCTTTTCGGAAAGGTTTCTTCCTAGGTTTTTTACTGTGAAACTAGTTTGTTTCATTGATTTTCCTGAGTTATCATATCTTGTCTTATTTACTTTTTTGTTGTGCATGATATTGACATGATATTGATGTTTGTTTGTTTGTTTTAACATGGTTTAATTATAATAAATCTAATTAACAACTTGGGTTTAAAACTTGTTTATTCTATCAATCAGGGTCTAAATTTCCCAACAAGTGGTATTAAGGCGGGTACACTTTGATTGGATTAATTTCCTGAGTGTGATCCTTGACCCCCGTTGTCATGGATCATGGAAAATCTCTTTTGATTCCTCCTTTGTTTGATGGTACTAACTATGCATACTGGAAAGTTTGTATGAAAGCATTTTTTCAAGCTCTTGATGAAAAAGTATGGCAAGCTGTTGAAGTCGGCTAGGTTAAGCTAAAGGAAACGCTGGTGGATTGGGATGAAGTAAAGATCAATGCAGCAACTTTCAACAGTAGGGCATTGAATGCTCTGTTTAGTGGTGTGACCAATGAGGAATTCAAGAAAATACCAACCATGAAAATTGCTTAGGAAGTATGGACTATTCTTAAGACCACCTATGAAGGTACCAAGGCAGTGAAGAGCATTAAGCTTCAAAGACTCACCGGCAGTTTTGAAGAAATAAGGATGGAGGAGGATGAGACCTTTGATGAGTTATATGCTAAACTCAAGGATATTGTGAATTCTGCCTTCAACCTTGGAGAATCTATAGCAGAATCCAAAATTGTTGGGAAAATCCTTAGGTACTTACCTGAAAGATTCCATGCCAAGATCACTGCCATTGAAGAAGTGAAGGACATTGATTAAATTCCTTTGATTGAGCTTGTAGGAAACCTTCAAACCTATGAGATGGGATTAGGTAAATTGGGAAAAGGTGGAAAGAGTAGGAGCATGGCTCTTAAGGAAGAGAGTTATGACTTTGAAGATGAAGATGAAGATGAGGATCAAGATCAGGATCAGGACTTAACCTTCATAGCTAATGAGATTATCAAGCTTCTCCAATATAGGAAAAATGATAAGAACAAAGCCCCTGGGAAATCTGAATCCTCTAGGAAAGGTAAGAATAAGAAACCCCTCATCCAGTGCAATGAGTGCAAAGGTTTTGGTCATATAAGGATAGAGTGCCCAAACTATCTTATGAAGGAAAAGACCAAAAATTCAAAAGGTAAAGTGTTGGTTACTACCTTGAGTGATTCTAAGAGTGATCTTTCTGATGAGTATGAGGATGAATATAGTCATTATATGGTTTTTACTACCACAACCAATAAGGTGATTGTGGAAAGTGCTAGTGATAGTGAGGATTCTTCTGATGATGAAGTACCCATGAAATTGACTCTTCAAGAAGCCTATAAAACCTATGCACTGAATTTATTAAATCTAAAAAGACTTCTCATCTTTGTAAAAAAAATTTTAATGAGGTAAAAATTGAAAAAACTAAATTGTTAGTCAAACTAGATGAGACTACAAGGTTAGTTGAGACTCTTGTTGTGAAAAACACCTCATTAGAAGATAAGGTCAAGAATCATGAGGTTGAGCTTAGTCAAGTTAGAACTCAAATAGAGAGGATGACTAGTGCAAAACTTGATGAGGTATTGAGTGCTCAAAAGCCTAGTTCTGATAAGATTGGCTTAGGATAT
Source organism: Castanea sativa (assembly GCF_040712315.1). NCBI lineage: Eukaryota > Viridiplantae > Streptophyta > Magnoliopsida > Fagales > Fagaceae > Castanea > Castanea sativa. The sequence continues at coordinate 13,936,628 of NC_134019.1, read as the reverse complement.
GTTGTTTGCTCCAGCCCTTCCTCTTCCATGGCTTTTGGATCAAAGATTGCCTTTGTGCCCCAATTTGAGAAAGGTGATAAAGGTATGAGATCCAAAACTAATTTGGCTAATTCTAAATCCTTTGTTAGACCTCACTTTAGGAAGTCTAGTAGCTTAAAAACTACTTATGTTTGTTACCATTGTGGTGTCTCTAGACACATTCGTCCTAATTGCTTCAAGTTGTATTCTCAAAACCAAGTGTTCATACGGTTACAGGTTCCCTCTCAAGGTTCAACACATTTGTTTGGAGAGTTATTAAAAGCTTTGAGCTTTTTAACTCTAATAGGCCAAAAACTTATTGACCCCTTGTGATGAATTAAGTTGATGAATTAAGTTGATTAATTAGCACAATTATCAATTAATCAAATTAACATGCAAACGCGTGGTAGCACAAACAAATCACCAATAAACTAAAATATGCAGCGGAAAATAAATGACACGGTGATTTGTTTATGAATGGAGAAAACCTACACGGCAAAAACCCCACCGGGTGAATTTAAAGTCACCACTCCCGAAATTCCACTATTATCACAACAAACGGTTACAATTAAAAGAATCCCAAGTACCTTACCAACTTACAGTTGAACCCTTACCCCAATACCCAATTGGACTTGTTCTGTAGTGACAATTTTTCCTTTTAATGCACGGCTCCCAAGCACGTGATTAACCAATTGCACGGATCCCAGTACGTGACTTCAATCACCAACTAGAGAAGATTGTTGGCTGCAAAGTTTTTCAATTCATCCACATGATGAAGATCAAGAAGATGCTTGATTACAAAATCCTATGGTGCAAACACACAACAACTTCTTCACAAGAGAGATGAACTAGGGCAAGAACTTTGTCTCAAGTCACAATTTGCTTGAACAAGAATTTCTCAATACTTGTGCAGCTTGCATCTCTTTGACGGCCCTTAAAATAATCATTTTATATGCCTAGGGTTAGGAGAAAAGAAGGCCCAAAGACACATCCACGGATTGGAATCAAAACAGAACTTAGAATCTGTTTTTCTTAAACCTCGACAGATAGAGGTATTGAGATGCTGTCGAGCCACGGGGCTGGAACAGCTCTTTAAACCTCGACACATGGCAGCTGTCGAGCTTTAATGAATGTGCACTTTCCAGCTTGTTTCTTGGATAGATTTGATGACTTCAATACTTGATCTTGAAACACAGTTTCTTGAAGTATTAAACACATCCTAAATATACCCAATTACAAGTAAAGTGCGTTTTGTCAAATGATTAGCCAATTACATAAAAGAATGACATATGTTCTAAACAAGTGAAACACATATGTCCTAACAAACTCAATTTCAGGAGAATTCTAATTCTTCTACGTCCTTTAGTAGACATACTAAGACACGTGTCTTTTCATTTCCACGGCTAAAGACTCGCGTTTTGTGGGTGAGAAAAGAGCCTAAGACTTAATTGTCTTTTCTGTTGTTCTTTGCTTTAATTCTTTCTATCTAAAGTATGACTTTTTTGCTTGATTTCTTATCTATTTTTGGAATCGTGCTTTCATGAATCTTCATCTTTCTTTCATGCTTTCATGTTGTTTGTCTATTGTTGTTTGGTTTTTTAGTTTTTTTTTTTGTTTTCAAAATAAAAAAAAGGAAAAAAAATAAAAAAAAATACAAAAACAGTGTGCATTTGTATATATTGGTACTTGTGTACCTTGGATAACCGTTGAAACAAAGTTTCTAAACTTTGTATCTTTTGTAGCTTAGATGAGCATTTTAATGCACAACTAAGCAAGTGAGCTTTGTGGCTCATGTTTGTGATGAGTATGATTAAGATGATCTCTTATATCTCATGCTCATATCATTCTTTTTGATCATGAGAACTAGAAAATTCTAAGAGAAATGCATAAATAATCATCTCACCACTAAAACCCGCCAATCATGTATCACATCTGTGCTTAGGCATAGCAAAATTGAGATGTTAAACATACACAATTGGGTATTTTCTTTTCTTTCTCTTCTATGCGCATGCATGTTCTGCTTAAAAAAATATATGTAAGGAAAAAAATAAAAGAAAAAAGATCAAAATGCTTTTAATATAGTTGTAAGTGTGCTTCTAAGAGATATGAGAGTTATAGAATGTACCTCAAAAGTGATAGTCCCTATCAAATAGTTATGATTGTGAGTGAGTATATTAGATTTTCTCATATCTCAAATCTTCATTATATGAGACACTTATGCACTTTTGCTATGTTTCACACATAACACGCAAACTCTTTGCTACTCTTGATACATGTGCAGGAACAGTGTGATTTGGCCATCACAAAGGATACATGTGTTAATATATGCTTGCTAAACTGTCTTAACTTGTTTTTGAAAAATAAAATTGGTTAGACTTGTTTATTATGTATGTGTGTCTTTTGATCTAGAAATACTTTACATCTAAATTTAAGCTGTGTTTGAGTGCTTAACATGTTGCTTAAATGCTTGTTTGAGTAGCTATCTTGTTGCATTCATCTTATGTGTTTTTCCTCCCTTGGAAAACCTTGTTTCTGTCTTCTCGATAGCTATTTGATACCTTTTCAATAGCATCTCGACACAAGTTTCTTCTATCGAGATTTCTAGATTTGACCTCGATAGCTTCTCGATAGCTAGGTTAATCCATCGAGCCAAATTTCTGTGCTCTGTATCTGCTTGATACATTCTCGACAGATTCTTGATCCATCAAGATTTCTAGATAGCTTCTCAATAAATTCTCGACACATATCTCGAGCTATCGAGGTAATTTTATGTGCTCTCTGCCAGCTCGATAGTAGCTCGACAGCTTCTCGATCTGTCGAGACCCTCTTACAGGCATTATTTTTCACATGTTCTGCATCTTTCTATTATCTTTTCATCCATAGCATCTTGTTTCATTACATTCATGCATTTATATGAAGTCCTTGTGCCCCCTTGATCATCTTTATGTTTCTTGGGTGAATTTTTATAGCTTCTTGTACCCTTTGTGAATCATGAAAAAAATGGGAAGAAAATGTGGTTTCTTTTTAAGATTCTACATGTTAGGGGGAGAAATACATGTCTTTGTAAGGGAGAGCTGTATTTCATCTTGTTAAGGGGAGTGTTTACCTCCCTTGTTGTTATAGGAGCTTCTTTTACACCAGTCTTGCAACCATTTTATTACATACATTGTATATAATATATATATATATATATATATATATATATATATATATATATATATATATATATATATATGATGTATGTTTCCTTCACATACCTCTGCATATGTTGTTCTTTTTTCTCTTTATACACATGTTTCTTTATGTATGCAACTTTTATTTCTGTTTCACACATAATGCCTTAATGAATTTTGTGTAAGTGTTTTAGAAAGACAGGTTGTGAAAGTCTACCGTGCTATGAACCCTCTTCTTGCAAAGTTTTTCAAGAGTTTATGTTAGTGTTAGATTTATTTTGTAATCCAACAAGTAGTGATGAGTTTAGTGATTTAAGACTTCTCTCATGAATCATTTGTTTCTTGTGGTTTTGTCACGGATTGCCAAAGGGGGAGATTGTTAGAGACATATTTTATGTAATTAGCTAATCCTTTGACAAAATGCACTTTATTTGTAATTGGGTAGATGTAGGATGAGTTTAGTACTTCAAGAAACATGTTGTTCAAGTCAAGTATTAAAGTCATGAAGATTGGACCAAGAAACAAGTGTAGAAAAATTGTTCATTAAAGCTCGACAGATACCTCGATAAAAACAGTATCTATTGAGACTTAAGAATGGAACTCAACAGAAGCTCGACAAAAGCTGAATCTGTTAAGATCTACGAAATCAGAATTTCAAGATCTGGTTTTCGGCTCATGCTAACATGTATGTGTAGGGTTTCTTTTCTCACAACTCTAGAAATATATAAGGCTTATTTTAAAGGCCGTTATACGTAGAGAAGACATGGAGAAAGTGGCCTAGGTTTTTATTCTCTCTGCAAGAAGTTACTGTGTCTTTTGCACCTTAGGGTTTTATAACCAAGTACTTCTTAATCTTCATTGTTGATGAAGTGAAGAACTTTGCAACTAACAACACCATCTTCAAGTTGCTTAGAGTTAGTCACGTACTGGGATTCGTGTAAAGGAGTTAGTCGCGTACTAGAATCCATGCATCATTGGTGGCGTTCATATACTAGAGAGTTCAGAGATTCTAAAGCGGTAGAAGGTTTCTGTTGTAAGTTCATTTACTAGAATTGTAGAGTCTAGGGACAAAAGTTTTGTACTAGATTTGAAACTTCTCTTTATTATAGTGGATTGCTATTCGGGAAGGTTTGCCCCCCCTAGGCTTTTTACTGTAAAACTAGTTTGTTTCATTAGTTTTCCTAGGTCATCATATCTTTTCTTATTTACTTTTTTGTTGTGCATGATATTGACATGATATTAATGTTTTTTTTTTTTTAACAAAGTTTATTCATAATAAATCTCATTAACAACTTGGGTTCAAAACTTATTTATCCTATCAACCGGGGTCTAAATTTCCAAAAAAAAAAAAAAAAAATCTCTTTGAGATGAATATATACATGTATGTTCAAAATCGGATGAATATGCTGAAGAGTGTATGATGAACATGCATGATATATTGGATGGGCATGTTTGGATGTTAAGATTTAATATATCCAATACATGTGAACTTAATTTTAATTCACTACCATTAATTATTTACTTATCATGAGTTTATTTTCTTTGTAATTTTTCACCATGTACGCATGGGTTTACTTTACATGCTAACTTCTCAGGTTATAGTGTAAAATTCCATTACAGAAGAACAAAGCTTGATTTGAAAGCATTTCCAAAATAATTTTCAACTTGTTTCAAATTATTCAAGGTTTCAAAACTTGCTTTATGAAAATGCTCTCAAAGAGTGAGTCGTTTAAAAAAAAGAAACACATGAAACCCTTTTCTTTTTCTTTTTTTTTGAAATGGAGATGATTGTATTAAAACAAAGACAAGAATACAGCAAGAGTGCCTGCAGCAACAGGAATTACAATAAGTCAGCTTGGACTAAAGGCAGCACAAAAGGTGGAGTAACACCTTTCCATAAGTGAGTGCTTTTACTATGCCTAGAAAATTGTGCTAATTCATGAACTACTTTGTTAAAATCCCTACATATATGCTTAAAATAACACCTGACGAAGGAGTGTCTGGCTTGCTGCAACTCTTGGATGATATGGCCAAAAGCATTCCCTGACAAGTTGTCGTTAATGGCTTGTATGATGGAGAAAGCATCAGCTTCAAAAATGACCTACGAAGGCTGCAATTCTTGAGCTAGGAGGACACCTTGCTCCATTGCCAAAACTTCCGCCAATTCCGCGGGGTAGAGGGCTTGCAATTGCGAGCTAAGAGCAGCAACCAGTTGACCCTTGCTGTCTCTGATAACAACACCAACACAAGAATGCATATCATACTCCACGGTGGCTCCGTCCACATTTATCTTGTAGAAACCAGGGGAAGGGGGCTCCCACTTGCTAGGAACTGGTCTTCCAATAGAGAGGTCAATGGTAGCAGCTTCGGTGAAGTCTTCCACCGTGCTTTTTGCTGTCTACCAGACCTACTTAGAAGAAAGTCCAGCTTCGTTATGGGTGATACAGTTCCTATTATACCAGATAGCCCAGGGAGATGCAAAGAAAAACTCCAGGTCTTCCATAGTTTTGTTTGTGATCAAGTACAATGCAGAGTCAAGAAAGGAAAGACTGCTATGATGAGATGTCAGTGGGGTGTCTTGCTAGTGATTCCAGACCATTTTAGCAAACTCACAGCCAAGCAAAGCGTGTTGGATGCACTCAGGATCTTTTTTGCAAACAGGGCAGGTCTTATTTGTGCTGATACCTCTAAGAAACAAATTTTCCATTGTTGGAAGGCCATTAATGCAAGCTTTCCACCCAAAAATCTTTACCTTTGCAGGGAGATGAAAGTCCCAAAGCTTTTTCCAAAGTTTGGCATTTGGATCACCCGAGGAGCATTCCCCTTCCTCCGTGGCTTCAGTGAGATCATATGATATATGGTATGTACTTTTAACTGTGAAGTCGCCCTTTTTGTTCCCCATCCATATAAACTTGTCTTCTGGCAAATTATGGCATAGGGTTATTTTCTGAATTGTGTCAGCTTCAAATGGTAAGAAGGCTACACTGAGTAAATCCACTCTCCATCGTTTTGTGTCCGTATCAATCAAGGAGGAGACCATAGGGAATTCAAGGGTGCTGCTAGGGGGGGAAACAACTCTGTAGGTAGATGGTGTTGGGAGCCATTTGTCTTCCCAAATATGGATAAGCTTTCCATTTCCCACCCTCCAACGGGTCCCTTTTCTGATAATCTCCAAGCTGCAGTGGATACTTGTCCAAGAGTAAGAGGGTGAGTTACCCAGTTAAGCATTGAGGAAATCACCAGCAGGGAAGTATTTGGCTTTGAGCACCCAGGCAACCAGAGAGTTTGGATTTAATAGTATCCTCCAAGCTTGTTTTGCAAGCATGGCCAGGTTGAAGGTCTGTAAGCTTCTGAAGCCCATACCACTTTTTGCCTTTGGTTTGCACATTCTTTTCCAGCTGATCCAGGCCATCTTTGGTTCTTTTTGCTTTTGCCCCTACCAAAAATTCCTCATCAGACTCTCCAAATCTTGACCTTTGAGAAACGTCGGGTTAATATAGCATTCATATCCTGTGTCACCTTGATAGGGATTGTTGCTATCACCTTATCAATGTGGCTTAGGTGGGAGGTAGTGTATATACTCTCAAAGTATGAAGTGGCTGCTCAGGCAATGCTGTCTCTTTCACCACACCATTCACCATTCACATCCCAAAGGCCCAAGATCATATTCTGCTTACGTCTCTCTGAAGCTTGGGCATGGAAGAACTTTGTATTTCTGTCTCCCTCTTTGAGCCACTGGGCTTTTGCCCTCTAACCCCAATAGGTTTCCTCATCATCAAGGAGGTCATTGATTTCCCTCCTTAGCATGTTGGTTTCAGAGCTCCTTTCCCCCATATTGTCCTGAAGAGTAAGAGTGTTTAAGGCAGCCTGTTTTGTTTGAATTTTCTTTGCAAGTTGTCCATACAGCGTTGAGTCCCACCTTGAGAGTTCCGAGGCACAATTCTTTAGGTTTGCTACCATACCTTTTGGGTGCTAAGATCACTTCCCATACCCCATGACGCCTCAATGATGGCTCTACAATCTTCTATTTTTGTACATATAGCCTCAAAATGAAATTTCTTTTGTCTGGGTTGGTGTTTTGTTAAAGGGTCCATGAGTAGCAGAGCACAGTGGTCAAAGGTTGAGTCAGCCAAGTGGTGGACCTTCATGTCCCTAAATTTTGCAGTCCATTCAGGGGTTGCAAAGACTCTTTCAATCCTTAGGCAAATTCTATTCTCACCTTCCTGCATATTGCTCTAAGTGAAGTCTGACCCATTGTAACCCAAATCCTGAAAACCACAATAGTTCACTACCCTCCTGAAGCCAGCCATTTGTTGTTGAGAGCGTTCTGCTACCTGAAATTTTTCATCCATCGACAGAATCTCATTAAAGTCACCAAGGCATAGCCATGGCAGATGGTATTGGGAATTGAGGAAAGCAAGAAGATTCCAGGATTCACACCTTTTATGAGTCTCCGGGTGGCCATAGAAGCCAGTAAATCTCCATCTAAAATCACTACTAGTCTTCTTGATTACTGCATCTATGTGGTTCTTTGTGTGGCTCATAATCTCCAGGTCAATCTCTCTAGACCAGAAGAGTGCAATACCTCCACTTCGCCCCACACTGGGAACGATGAGGCCATTTGCAAAGCCTATTCTATTTTTTATTCGCTCCATACGACTTATTTTTTATTTTGTCTCCGAGAAGAAGACGATTTTGGGATTCTAGCGCTTCACAAGGTTGTGCAACGCTCTGACTGACCAAGGGGTCCCAAGTCCCCGGCAGTTCCAACTTAGGGGATTCATGGCTCCCGGCGATGCTTCATAGCAGCCACCGCCGATCCCTCACTAGGCTCTGCCTGGTGTGTGTGTGTGTGTGCTCATACACCTTCTTTTCTGAGTTGTTTCCTCTTCCTCCACAAACTCTATTTTCTTTGGTCTTTTGATACCTGAAACTTTTGTTTGGGCTGTTAGGTTTGAGTGCCGGGCTTTGTTATTTTCCCTAGCTAATTTTTTCAAATGGCCCTTTCCCCTAATTTTAATAACATCAGCTAGGCTCATATTTTCTTTATTACATACCTCTACTGCCGTTGGGCTTTTGCTGGGCTTCAGTGGGCTTGAAACCTCCATCATATCCTTTTCCGTCTGGCTTTATTGGCCCATTATGGACAAGGCATCTTTGTTTGGATTGTCGGTATCACTCGCACGTGCATCTGACTCATGCCTGGGATGGAGAACCTTCTGTGACGTATTGTCCCATCCGTCCTGGTTTTGCGCCGATTTGCTTTTGCGTGATCCAGAAGCGTCAGCTTTTCCTGTACTTTCCCATTATTTCCTTCTAAAAGCCCATGGGACTTCAATTTCAAAACATCATGAAACTTTTTCATTGAAAAACATTGACTATATTAAAAAATTGGGGAAAATGTGTTTTTGCTCTTTTTACGAAAAAAAATTAGCATGTTCTCTCATTTTTCAAACTTATTAGGAAAATGCCCCTCTTTTGAAATTTGATTTTATCAAAATCGAGTTTCAAAAATAATAATTTATAGAGTTCTATAGCGACGTTTTAAGGAGCCTATAGTGACGTTTTAAGGACCTATAGTGGGGTTTTGTAACTCGAGCTCCATGAAATCGAGTAATAGGTAATTTTTTTTTTTTTTTACCTATAACTCGATTTCATGAAGCTCGAGTTCCAAACCCCGTCATAGGCTCCTTAAAACATCACTATAGGGCTTAACTCGATTTTGAGAAAATTGAGTTTCAAAAGAGGAGCATTTCTCTGATTAGTTTGGGAAAGGGGGTAACATGCTGATTTTTTTTTTTTTTTTGTGAAAAGGGCAAAAACCCATTTTCACCTTAAAAAATGTACATTCTAACTTTGATGAAAATTAATTTATTTGTTTATTTATTTTTACTTTCATTTAATTAACTCTTCAAGTTTTAAGTTTATTCAATTCAGGTCTTCCGTTTACATCTATTAGAAGAATATCATTAGAATCCAACTAATTGCTTAAAAAAATTGGAAATAAATGAAATAAAACTTCTTATGTAAAAATTCTATCAAATTAATAGAAATAGTTTTTGAAAAAAAATAAAGAGATGTTAGCTATATATAATTCAAATATGCAGCTTATTTTATCAAAAAAATATATGATTAAAGCATACATAATTTCAAAATAAACCTTTGGAAAAAATGCTCTGATACCTCTTAAATTTTAGAGTAGTGGTTATTATATTCCCTTAACTTTTATTTTAGCCAATTTACTCATCAAACTTCACACATCTGCCAATTCAATACTTCTGCTACTCTAACGTTAAAAACTAACACCTTTCACATGTAAAAAAAAATTACCAAATTCAATTTATGAAATATCAATGCAGAAAAAAAAAGAGAAGAAGAAACCCAGGGTAGATTCATTTTTGAGAGAGACATCTCAATTTAGCTGCGCCATCACCGTATCTCCGCTACTGATCTAGGTTTTAGAGTTGCCAACCACTGGTTAAACTCATTGTCGTCGTTCTCAGTCCCATTATGGGTTCAGTTTTCTACAGGAAATTGCCATGTGCGGGTTCGTGACTCCATCAATCTAGTTTTTTTTTCTCACCACTTTTGGGCATTGAATATTGTTTGCAAGTGTTAAAAACTGTTGGATATATTTCAAAAATTTACTTTTGTGATAAAGCAAAAGGAACAATACACAGATCTAAGAATAAGCAATAACACAAATAGATGTGATAGGGAAAGCAATATACAAATATTGAATATATACAAATACTGCAAATAATTAAAAAATCACAGACCAAATGCGTGAAGAATGAATGATTTAGATCAAGTCTTGTGTTTGACACATTCTCCTTAAAGCAGATTTCACCACTCACACAATCACTGTGGTACTTTGAGACTCATGGACGTCTGCCTCCCAAGATAAAATGATCTACAACACGAAAACAAAGCACATAAGGTCGTGCTCTGCGAACTAATCAATGTTTCTTTCTCTCTCTTTGATACAAAATGAAATGCACAAAATATTCTCACTGGGATAGTATTATGAAAAAGTAGTTTTTTTATGAATGAGGGATTATATAAAAATTATACGTTCTTGAATAGGCACTTTGTTTCAGTAATAACTGCTGTGCACAGACTAACTATCTTAAAGAATTAAAATAATAAAATATTTTTATTTGGACGAGTAGGCCCAGTCCACATATGCCAAAAGCCCAACCCAATGTCCAACTCATGAGCATATAAACTCATATTTTATATCTTTCCTTTCTTATGTGGGACTCAGGATTTTTACCGCTTTAATAACATCTTCAAGTGAACATAGAAAACATCAATTTCTTATTCACTCCATGCTATTTTTCCAACCATCCCCCACATGAATAGGAATTGATAAACATAATGCAAATGATGATGCAGACACAAAGAGAGTAGAAGAAAAGTTATTGTATCCGGAGAAGTAGCTTGTGGCTTTGAACTTTCCTTTGTGAAAGACTATCGGATAAACTAGCTAATCAGTGAACATGATGTCTTGAACTATTCAGCCGTTTATGTATACCAAGAAAATAGAATTCATACAGCTCCTTTCGGACATATTTCGTTCTTATAGTTGTGTTCATTTCGGCCCTGAACATATCCTAGTAAATTCATGAAGTGCTTTAGAGAATTTATCCTTAAAACTCTCATGGAAGCGGCCCACTTCACACTCATATGGTGATTCTCATTAAGAGTATCCTGCTATACCCCACTCGGAATTTGAAGATATAAGAATCATTAAAAGCAAAAGTTACCTTAAACATCGCTTACAAGCATCACTATTTCATCATAGGAACGGGCGGAAGATATAATCTCCATAGTGATAAAAACTAGTCTCCACGATTCGGTTGTCCCTTTGAACCTAGATCTTGGGATCTCTAGTCAGCTAGGTTGGGTTGCCATCCCAGAGACTTTTATGTCATAGGCTTTAACCCCATTCCCCTCAATGAGTAGTTTATTGCTCTCTACTCAAACCTTTGGTTAACGGATCTGCTATATTCTCTTTCGACTTTATGAAGTCAATGGAAATAATTCCATTAGAGAGCAACTATCTCACGGTATTATGTCTTTGACGTATATGTCGAGAATTACCGTTGTACATATGACTCTGTGCCCTACCAATAGTTGATTTGCTATCACAATGTATACAAATAGAAGGCACAAGTTTCATCTACATTGGCATATCCTCCAACAAATGTCAAACCCACTCTGCTTCTTCTCCTGCTTTATCCAATGCGATAAATTCTGATTCCAATGTGGATCTAGCAATGCATGTTTGTTTAGAAGACTTCCAAGATACCGCTGAACCACCAAGTGTAAAGACATGTCCACTCGTGGATTTGGTATCTTTTGTGTCAGATATCCAATTAGCATCACTATATACCCTTCTAGTAAAGCTAGATACCGAGTGTAGTGCAACCCATAGTTTAGGGTGTATTTCAAATATCTCAAAACCTTAACTAATGCCTTACAGTAGTCCTCCCCTGGAGTACTAGTGTATCTACTTAACTTGTTGACAGAATACGCTATGTCCAGTCTAATGTAGTTCATTATGTATATAAGACTGCCTATTATTCTCAAATACTCCAATTGTGGTATGCCTTGCCCTTTATTCTTAGTTAGATGTAAAGTTACATCTATAGGTGTTCTCAATGGACTGTCATCATATTTCTTGAATTTCTTAAGAACTTTCTTAACATAATGTGATTGAGATAAGACAAGTCCATCAGATTTTCTAGAAATCTTCATTCCTAGTATCACATCTGCAACACCTAAATCTTTCATGTTGAACTCACTAGTCAACATTCTCTTGGTAGCTTTAATGATATCATTATTGCTACCTATAATGAGCATATCATCAACATAGAGACACACAATGACATAGCCATTTACAGTATCTTTAATATACACACATTTGTCACACTCATTGATTCTAAACCCATTTAACATCATTGCATTGTCAAATTTCTCATGCCATTGCTTTGGAGCTTGCTTTAATCCATAGAGAGATTTAACAAGCCTGCATACTTCTTTTCTTGACTAGGAACAATGAATCCCTCTGGTTGTTCCATATAAATCTCCTCATTTAATTCACCATTCAAGAATGCTATTTTTACATCCATTTGATGTGTCTCTAGGCTATGCAACACTGCAATAGCTATCAACATTCGAATGGATGTTATTCTTGTAACAGGCGAACATGTGTCAAAATAATCTACACATTCCTTTTGTTTGTAACCCTTTACAACAAGTCTTGCCCTATACTTGTCAATAGATCCATCAGCCTTTAATTTCCTCTTGAATATCCATTTATATCTTAAAGGTTTACAACCTGGTGGAAGATCCACTAGTTCCCATGTATGATTTTGAAGGATGGATTCAATCTAACTATTGACAGCTTCTTTCTAGAAAGGCGTATCAGGTGTAGAGATAGTTGCTTGCTCACTCCTAAGTGTAGGAGATCGTAACAATATAATTCTCGGAGTACCAAGGTCGAACCACAAGGAGTATGGTAAATTCAAAGACAATATAATTAAACAACAATTTGGGTGAAGAAGAAAAATACTTTTGCTTGGTGTTTGTAAATAAGAATAATAATAAAAACTGATTTAAATCAATAATGTAAATACCAGGGCATCGGGGTGTTTCCCTATATCGATATGGGATACTTTGTGATCTAAGAAAATATATATTTCATAATTGATTGTTCTTATACAATTGAAAACTTATGATTCGATTGAACTAAGACAATTCAAGAACGCATGATAACCTTGATTAATAATGCGGTTAGAAAAGTTTTCAGAAAAACCTATTCACTTTAAAACCTAATTTCTATTTGAAACTATTAGAAATTCATCTAAACAATAAAAAAAAAAATGAATGAACTTATTGAAAGTATGGAAGAACTAATACATCAAAAGAAATCTAATTAAACAATCAAATATGTCGTTGATAAAATCCTAGAAAGAATCACATTGAATATTCATACCGTATAGAAGAAACATAACCCCTAGCCCTAACAAAGAGTTTAGTCTGCCATTAGAGAAAGGAAAATACAAGGTTTTCTCTTCAAAACCCTAACGTCTAAGTGTTCAAAGAAAATAAAGTTTTACTATTTTAATTTCCGTCCAAGTTTACAGCAGTAACTTGTGATTTAATTTCGGCCCTTAAAACTTGAGGATTTCAAAAACCTCAAAACTGGAAAGTTGTATATATTTAAGTCACGGTTCCAGCCCATCTAGAAAGTTGTGTCAATTGGATTTTTGAGGAGAGAGATACGCCCAAAATACTGATCAGTGCTCAAATCAGATTTTTCTTTTTCAGATTCTGCCTCTTTAATTTCTTTCCTTATTTGAAGCTTCCAATTATGGTAGACGATCCAAGCACTCCAGCTGTACCTCCTTAGACATTTAAGCATGGTCCTTTAGCTCTACTTTAATTCTAGTTTGGCATCCATTCTCTCACAAATTCTTGTAAACTCATCTTTCTCATATGATTTCCTAAAAGTAAAAAATTATACACAATAAATGGCATCTTATTCAAGAACTCATGTAAAAATAAATAATAGGGACTAATGCAAATCATGGCTTAATTATACAAATTAAGCATAGTAATAAGGAAATAACGCCCACATAAATATATAACAAGTATACATTTTAAGGCGTTATCACACCCCTAACTTAAATCTTGCTAGTCCCTAGCAATCCGTAAAGCACCCATGTCTACAAAAAGTGAAAAATTAAAACTAAAATACAAGCCAGTTTCATAGGCTACACGACTACACTTCCCATGTGCAACAAGTTTTTGAACCCCTAGGTCACCCTAGTGGACGAGTTTACTCTCATGAGGGTTTGTAGTGACTCTACCCACAAAAGTCAAAAGTTTCCGGAAAATTCCTGCAGCAAATGTTAGTCTACTTTATCATTATATCATACAAATAAACTTTCAATTTTGAGTTGGGATACTATTTATCTTATTAAAGAGCTTTCACTAACTTCACTTTTGGAGTGTGCGTGTGCATAGCCCATCCAATCAAACTAGCTTTTCCAAATATGCATAGACCAAGAATAATCTAGATTAGAGTCTCTACTCCAAAACCTCTCTTAAGTCATCAACATTTTAAAAGAACACACATAAAAGTAATGGTTTCTCTCTTCAAATCACATGTGAACAAAAAGGAAAGAAGAAGTTTTAAGAATATCACATGTGTATACAAAAACAGCCGCTAAAACAACGAAAAAAGATCTCTTGGAAAGGATGTTGAATTCCTGGAAACATGAGGTTAATACTATTCTCATCCCTAGTTACTATTCTCATCCCTAGTTTTTATCCCAAACACATACCGGCCATGCACCTTTAGTATCAAGTAGGACTTTAAGCTCAGTGGTAGTATAATCTTATAAAGGAAAACTACTCTATTTGACATATGAGGTATATGAATCAAATGCAGATAATTCAAGCCAAACCCAACTCATAGCGATATCAACCAACTCGAATCAAAGTAACCTTTACTCAACCATATAACCCTTCTGAAATACATGAAAGATGTGTATGACACCAATGATTTGTTGATTAATTATGTATGTCTCCTCTTTCTTTCTTTTTTCTCTTTTTTTTTTGTTTTTTTTATCTTTCTTTTCTTTTTCTTTTATCTTTCTTCTTCTTTTTTATTTTCTTTTTGAAGAAAAGAGAGACAACGGTGGTATCTAAACACATCAATTGCTCAAAACTTGAACCCCCATGAGAATACCCATAAATACAAATGTTTTGTGGTATTGTAGAAGTATTTATCATGGCTCAAATGATGGTGACAATGGTTAATGTAAAGGTAGGCTGAATATTTGTTTAGCTGGTGACAAAAAATTGGTGGTCTTAGGCTCTCATCTCCTAAAATTCCACATAAACCAGCATGCCTAAGGACAAAAATAACTAGGATCAGGGTATATCTCCCCATAATATTTCCAATAATCAACCAAAATATATAGAGATCTTTTACAAAAATTGAAGCATATGAGAGAAATTTAAGAGTTCAAACAAAGATATACTCAGACAAAGAAAAGTAAGGCTCAAGAACTCTCTATATGGGTTGAGTTTCAACTTATATCTAGCTTGTTCATGATCCATGCATATCCAAAATCCAACTTTCCCCTAACCTGGCTATTGTGCTTAAGAGTTTCCAATTGTGCTCTTCATGAAAGAGTCTTAATATAGCAAATAGTATAACTAACTCAACATTATTCATTCCATCACATGATATATAAATAAATCTTATAACTCTTTTGCATTCAAATTCAAGGTTTTTATTTTATTTTATTTTATTTTTTAAGAATTGGAAAGTTGCAACAAAAAAGAACGAAAAAAAAAAAATCATGCAATGTGCAGCAAAATGTGTAGACCTCTCCCCCCAACTAAATATTGCATTGACCTTAATGTATCAAAGCCAAAATAAATTCAAGTATAAGGGGAAGAAGTTACCTTAAGCATCTAAATTGTTTTTTTGAAATTTCATTCACACCTGCAAATGTTAGCTCACAAAAAATAATAATAATTGATGGGGTACAAACTTCAATATTGTCCATGGAGGTCATCCAAGACAAGACCAGGAAAGCAAAGGTTGTAAGAACCTCGTCCATAAAAAGCTCGTCCATGCAGGAAGGTGCTTGGACGAGGCTTTGCGTGGTCAAGTTTTATGGAACCACACCGTGTTATCTAGGGAAACCATCAACGTTGTCCATAAGAATGTCGTCCATAAAGGAACGACCTCCCTTAGAAGCGAGATACGCTCGACTGGAGGACCTCTGGACGAGGACCCCTTAGACGAACCCTTGACACTTGGAAAAATTCTTGAGTATGTACAACAACTCCATATTACACGCATAACTTCCAATGACCGTTATGTGAGAAAAATGTAACTCCTAAACAGTTGTAGAAGTTATCCTTGAACCCTCATACCTCCTCAAATCCAGGGGAGGTTACAAGTCTAATAACTACTCTTAGGACACTATATAAATGCTCATTCAGACCAGACAAGGGTACATTTTTACATTTCTTAAAAAGTTGGAACTCCAAAATTATAGAGAGAAAACTAACTTTGCCATCGGAGGGTTCTTGGCCGGCAAACCCCGTCACCTTTAATCTCTTTCTTTCTTTTTCAGACCATCAAGATAGCAAGTAGTCATTTCTAGTCCAAAACATCCAACCTACTGATTTTTTTTGTATCATCAGTTGGCGCCATCTGTGGGGAAAGAGTTTTCTTTTCGTTCGATTATTTTTTTTCAACGATTAGCATTTCCCAAACAAAAGGCTGAATGGTTCGAACAAGATCAAGGGCTACCAGCCCAGGCCACTAGGAGAGTAGGGATGCTTCTAGTAATCCCCTTCACGATCGTCAGTCAGCGCCTGTTATGCAACCGCCTTCCGTTCAACATATATAGTCCATGGCTATCGTTATGGCGGAATTGACCCGTTAGAATTAAGAGTTGAATAGGGAGATCAATCTAAGGAGGCAGTGCCATGATGGGCACGTGGAAGGACGAGCCCAGAGTTAGGAAGGTAGAGGAGAAAATGTTGAGTCGGATAATCAGTCAATGGGTACTGCTTCAAGAAGAGTGCCACACTTGGAGAGGGAGATAGACCAGATGAGAAAAGCCATGGATGAAATGAAGGAGAATATGAGACGGGAGAACCCCGTGGATGATTTAGTTCACCGAATGGACTCCCTTTTCAAGGCTTCCATCAACAGTCACCCCCTACCTCCAAAATTCAAAATGCCTTCTTTGGATTCGTATGATGGAAATCATGACCCGTGTGATCACATCGCTACCTTCAAGACCACCATGCACCTTCAAGGGGTCCCAGACGAGATTATGTGCAGAGCTTTCCCTACCACACTTAAGGGACCAGCGTGGGTGTGGTTCAGCAAAAAACCCCCAGACTTTGTAGGCTCATTTAAGGAGTTGAGTAAGTTGTTCGTCAATAATTTTATTGGAGGGCAATGCCACAAGCGTTCCTCTTCTAGTTTACTAACTATAGAGCAGGGAGAAAATGAAAGTTTGCGGTCTTTCATTACTCGATTTAATAGAGAAGCCTTGACGGTGGATGAAATGGACGACAAGTTGTTATTGGCCACCTTTCACAATGGGGTCAACTCTAACTTGTTCATTCATAAGCTCTACAAGCAGGAACCACAGACTATGACCGAACTCGTCCATTCGGCCCAAAATTTTATGAATGCTGAGGACGCTGTTATAGCTAAAAAGAGAAAGAGATTATAACGTTCGGAAGCAGGTCACCAGCGTTATCCAGATCAGGGTCCTCGTCCGAAGAAGGCTTGGGCAGAAGAGAAAAAAAAAAGATGGTAAGAAGGCGAGTTCCTCAACGAGAAATCAGCAATACACATCCTTGAATACACCACTAAAGCAAGTGCTTATGCAAATCAAGGATGATCTGTCCTTAAAGTGGCTAGAGAAAATGAAAGGAGATCCTAGTAAGTGCAATAGGAACAAGTATTGCCACTTTCACAGAGACCATGGGCATGACACGGACGAGTATTTTGATTTAAAGCAACAAATAGAGAATTTTATCAGGCAAGGGAAGTTGAGGAATTTCCTTGGACAAGCCCAGAGAGATGAGAAGCTGAAGGCCAAGGTGGAAGAGTCATCACGACCCCCACTTAGAGAAATAAGAGTTATTATAGGAGGAACCTCGGCAGCTTAGTCGTCCAAGTCGAGGAAGACATACCTGAAGGTGGTGCAAAACGTCCAGCTATCTGGACTATCTCCCAAGACAAGGGAAGCAGACGAGCAAGCCATCACGTTCACGAACGAGGATGCTGGATGAGTTCACCACCCACACGATGACGCGATAGTCATTACCCTACTCATTGCTGTTTATATGACAAGGAGGGTGTTGGTAGACAATGACAGTTCGACGGACAATCTGTATTATCTCGCCTTCCAACAAATGAGGCTAGGATGAGATCAACTTCGACCAATTTGCGTTGGTAGGATTTGGAGGAATGAAGGTGCAGCCTGTGGGCACCATCACATTACTAGTGGTGATTGGAGTGTATCTGCAGCAGATAGCCAAAGAGGTAAACTTCCTTGTTGTTGATTGTTCATCATCATAAAATGCTATTATTGGAAGGCCAACTTTGAATAGTTGGAAGGCAGTAACCTCTACCTACCATTTGTCTATCAAATTTTCGACCGAGCACAGAGTGGGACAAGTACATGGAGATCAGTTAGCTGCTAGAGAGTGCTACTTAGCCATGTTGGCGATGGACTAGCATGTACAAACAATGAGCATAGACGAGAGAAGGATTGCAGCGAAACCTACTGAGGTGTTAGAAGATGTCCCTTTGGACGAGAGTAGACCTGAGAAGTTCACTAGAATTAGGGCGAGCTTGGAAGAAGAGGCAAAGCATACTCTGGTCTAGTTTTTGAAGAAAAGCCTTGATGTCTTTGGATGAAGTCATGAGGACATGCCGGGTATTGATCCAATTGTCATTACTCACTATCTAAATATGTGTCCCTCCTCCAAACCAGTGCGCCAGAAGAAGAGGATTTTTGCTCCTTAGCGAGATAATGCCATCAAAGAAGAAGTCCAGAAGTTGATTACCGCGGAGTTCATCTGAGAAGTTTATTATCCGGACTGGTTGGTGAACGTAGTCATGGTAAAGAAGGCCAACGGCAAGTGACGGATGTGCGTGGACTTTACTAACTTAAACAAGGCTTGCCCCAAGGACAGTTATCCATTGCCACGCATTAACCAATTGGTAGACTCGACGGTAGGTCGCAAACTGCTGAGCTTCATGGACGCCTTTTCAGGCTACAACCAAATAAATATGGATGAGGCAGATCAAGAAAAGACTTCATTCATTACTAGCTAAGGGTTATTTTGCTACAAGGTAATGCCTTTTGGTTTGAAGAATGCATGGGTGACTTACCAAAGACTGGTTAACCACATGTTTCGTCCTCAAATCGGGCGAAATGTGGAGGTTTATGTAGATGATACGCTGGTAAAGAGATTAGACGAGGGGAAGCATCTAGACGACCTTCAAGAGACCTTTGATACACTTCGGCGGTATAACATGAAATTAAATCCAAGCAAGTGTGCTTTTGGAGTTTCGTTAGGGAAGTTTTTGGGGTTCACAGTTTCACACAAAGGAATCGAAGCGAATCCGGACAGAATCCAGGTGATACTAAATATGGAACCACCGAAGAATATCAAAGAAGTCTAGTCTCTTACCGGACGAGTTGCCGCCCTTAACATGTTTGTTTCGAAAGCTACTGGCAAGTGTTTGCCATTCTTTAAAGTCCTCAGGAAGGCATTTGAGTGGACGGACTAGAGTTAGAGGGCTTTTCAAGACCTGAAGACTTACCTCACGACAACACCTTTGTTAAGCCCATCTGTACCTGGTGAAGAACTATATTTGTATTTTGCAGTGTCCCCACATGCAGTAAGCTCGGCGTTGGTCAGAGAAGAAGGGTGGATTCAGAAACCAGTTTATTATACAAGCCGGGCATTGAGAGAAGCGGAAGGATGATACCCGATGATGGAGAAGCTAGTCTTTGCTTTGATTACAACTTCTAGGAAGTTGAGGCATTATTTTCAAGCTCATGTTATCAACGTCCTAACGGATCATCCCCTAAAAAAGGTGATGAACAAGTTGGAAGCAGCAGGACGATTGATCCAATGGGTAGTGGAGCTTAGTGAATTTGATGTCAGATACCAGCCAAGGAGCGCGATAAAGGCACAGGCATTGGCGGATTTCATTGCGGAGTTCACCCCCAGCCAATATGAGCTAGACAAAGACGCAGGGGTTGAAAGGTGGATTATCAATGTAGACGGATCGTCTACACTATACGTAGGAGGGATTGGAGTCATACTCAAGTCCCTAGAGGGTGAAAAATTGGAGTACGTAGCCCGTCTACAGTACCAAACTACCAACAATGAAGCTAAGTAAGAAACTCTGCTCAAAGGGCTGGAATTGGCTAAGTCTTTAGTGGCGGAGTCAATAATAGTCAAGAGAGACGCACAACTAATCATCAATTAAGTGAATGGAATGTGTGATGCTAAGGAAGATTGGATGAAGAAATACCTCAACAAAGTGAAGCAGCTTCTCCAAAATTTTAAAGTCGTGAGTTTTGTTCAACTCCCAAAGGAGGAAAATATGGAAGCAGATGCCTTGACAAGAGCAGCTTCGGCAGGAGGAGTTATGGACAAATATGACAGAATCCAATACATGTCGAGCATAAACCTTGCAGATGTACAACAAATAGGAGGAGGAGAGAATTGGATGAGTCCAATAGTAATCTATCTTAAGGATGGAAAACTTCTAGAAGACAAGGACGAGGCTAGGAGGTTGAGGGTCAGGGCTGCCAAGTACATCCTTGTAAATGAAATACTATAAAAGCGAGGCTTTTCTCAGCCCTACCTAAGGTGCCTGGCTTTGGACGAATCAAACTATGTGTTGAGGGAGGTCCATGAAGGAGCATGTGGGAATCACTCGGGAGAAAGATCGCTAGTTCTTAAGGTCATCCGTGCAGGTTACTACTGGCCTACAATTCAAGTAGATGCTAAGGCTTATGTCAAGGTGTGTGACCAGTGTCAGCGCTATAGCAACGTCCCTTGACAGTCATTGGAGTACCAGACCCCAATGATGGTCCCGTGGCCCTTTGTACAGTGGGGACTGGATATTTTAGGTCCTTTCCCCCTAGGAACCAGAAAAATGAAATTTTTGGTAGTAAGGATTGACTACTTTACCAAGTGGGTGGAGGCCGAACCTCTTTCAAAAATCACTTAGCAAAATGTTAAGAATTTCGTTTGGAAAAATATCTTATGTAGGTTTAGAGTACCTAGGGTACTAATATCTGATAATAGACGATAGTTCAACAACGCACCTTTCAGGGACTTTTATGAATAGTTTGGAATCAAGAATCACTATTCCTCACCTTCCCACCTACAGGCAAATGGACAAGTAGAAGTAGCAAACTGATCTCTGCTGAAAATCATCAAGACTCGGCTCGAGGGGGCAAAGGGGATATGGCCAGATGAGTTGCCAAGTGTTCTTTGGGCCTACAGGACAACTGTGAGGACCTCGACAGGAGAAACCCCCTTCAAGCTAGCCTACGGAAGTGAAGTAGTCATACCTGCAAAAGTTCATATGGCTAACCATCGAGTGATGAAGTATCAGGAAAGAGAAAATGAGGAACAACTTTGTTTTGACCTCAATCTCATTGATGAGGTAAGGTTGGATGCGGAGTAAAGGACAGCAAGATACAAGAATCTTGGTGAGGCAGCATGATGCCATGGTAAAACCTAGGTGTTTCAATGTTGGGGACCTCGTTCTTAAAAGGGTGTCCTTGGCAACTAGGAACCCAGCTCATGGAAAATTAGGATCCAATTGGGAAGGATCCTATAGGGTAATCAACTGTAAAAGGCAGGGGTCGTACTACTTGGAAGCTTTGGATGGACGAAAGTTAGAGCATCCTTGGAACGTGGAGCACCTGAGATGGTACTATCAGTAATGAGCTTGGACGAGGGAAAGCAAAGACGAGGTTACAACTATGGACGAAGTTACAGCTATGGTCTATGTGTTTATTCATATTTACTGTTGTGTTCTTATTACTACTATGGTGTGTTTTAAGAATAAAAGTGCACTAGTTCTTAAACTTTTGCACTGTCTACAGACAAGTTTGTGAAAGACGAGATTATGTATGTAAAAGTATTTTCCTAAGACACTAGCTTCTAAGCATGTGCCATATTTGTGGACAATGTTTATATAATAATATGGTTTGGATTTCTAATGTATTTAATGCATAAATCTAATTTCCATAATAGTATCCACAAGGGGGGCAAAAGCCTAAGACAAATGAAAATCTCTAGACACAGAGATGTAACGTTCATAAGCTTTCCTCGAAATGACGATAAAGTAAAGAAAAATAAGCTAAGGCATACTCGTTTGAAAATAGACGAACGAGAAAAGGGCATACAGTGAAGCATTAGACCATGGACGAGCATCTAGCCAAGACGCCCAAGTGTTCTAAGACGAGTCAACACTAGAAACGTCTTGAAAAAAGACGAATGCCAACTGCCTAGCCCATAAGCGAGGAAAAGGTTTGGCAAAACCATCATTGCCACTTTTGGGACGAGACACACTTCAAAAAAATTTAAATGGCTAACAAAGATGTCCATTCATAAGTGGGCCGTCCATAAGAAAAACACATGGACGACCTTCCAACACTTAGAATGGGTACTGTTTAAAAGCCAATAGCATTAATGATGAAAATAGAGAATAAACTTGTCCATACAATAAATAATGGATAAAAGTAAACATTTATCAAAGTTTAGAAAGGGTAGATGATCACTGTCCAAAAACCCTTACAAAGTAAGCCTTGAAAGGAAAGTATTAATAAACTCATCCAAAGCACTCTGGACGAGAGAACTGTATTCAAATACATCTTAAATAAGGGTCCTAAAAATAGTAGACCAAACAACAAAAAACAAACGCTTGAATAAAAAAATATTGAAATCTCGTCTTCAGGCAAGAGAGGCGTCAGCATTGGGGTTATCCTGAGGTGGCTTCGTAATGGCATCGTCCTCAACATTAACGTCCTCTGAGCTCGTCTGGAGGAGGGAGCTTGAAGCAGCCCTACCAAGGTTAAGCTTAATAAGGCTGAAGTCAATCTCAGGGAATTTCTCCATTACGTCCATCTTGAAATCCTTAAACCCACTGTATAGTTGGTGTCCAGTAGATCGGTGAATTGTTTGGATGCCTTAAACTTTGCAATTGCGTCTCCCTTAGCCTTTTCAAGAAGGGCGCTTAATTCGTCATGCTTTTTTTGAAGGTAATCAAGACGAGCGTCCTTCTCTTTGATATCAGTCTTCAACTCCTCGACGTTATTTTTCAGCTTCTTTGCATCTTCCTTGGCCTTGGCAGCCCCCTCAGCCCACCTCTTAGACTCGTCCTTCCCCTTCTAGACCGTCTTCTCCAATAGGACCCTCGTCTTGTCTAATTGAGTTGTCTGCCTGGACGCGGTGATAAATTTAGACATTGCCTGCACAAATTAAAATTTCATTATAATATATATACGTAACTGACAAGACGAGGCATACATATATGAAGAAGGCATACCTTAAAAAGGTCATGAACGCCAGAATGCTCAAAATCCTTTAAAAACATGTCATAGCATGCCATCACGTCCTTGTCTGTCATTACTTTCTCAAACCTTTCCCAAGCAAGATCCTCATTTCCAAGAAGGTTCTGAGGCACCTGTTGAGAAGGTTGAGACGAGGCAGGATTAGCGACCTTGGATGGGATTTGCACAGACGGGGGATCCTTAGGTTTAGAATCAATATCCAAAATCTAGATGGAATGACCTTAAGGGAGGAGGAAGGGGTTGGTTTGGTCTGGTCATCCTGGGTTTGGGCTTCCTTAGCCTTGGACGACCTACTTTTAGCCTTTTTATCCTTGCGTCTGCTTGGAAGATTCTCCAAGTCAACTCCAAGTGACAAGCACTTCCATTTATCACTAGTGAATGGACGAGGCTGGGATTCCACCCCTTGCTCAGCTGCCTCATCTACCACTTCCTTGCTCTTGTTCCCCTTCATCGTCGCCATTCCTAAAAAGAAAGACGTTAGTCACCAAAAAAAATAAAAAAATTAAGGATAGAGAAGAACTTATGTCTACAAACAGTGGTTTCGTGGGCAACAGCTTCAGTGGACGACTCTAGACCTAACCTCCAAGTGGCAAGACGTTGAAGGCTCACCAAGGAATGGAAAGCCTTGTCAATATGAAGACGTGCCTTCTGAACTTGTTCAAGATAGAACCTACTCAAATGAGGCTGTCTATCACCTAAAAAAAAGAAGAAGGAGAGAGAGAGAGGGGGTGATTAGACGACTACAATCAAGTGAATAACAAAAGTAAAGTAACAGCCACAAACGTACCTTTAGGACGAAGGTTCCCTAACTCTCCTAGGTAGGGAAGGAATGGATCCTTGTCAACCTCAATAGAACGTCCAGCCCAAAAGCCAGAGACGAAGAAGAACTCCGTCTTCCATTTCCTATCTGAGGTGACTAAGGACTTTATTAGCCTATAATCTCTCCCTCTGGCTGTGAACTGATAAAAGCCAAGGGATTGGTTAATCTCAGAGGGCTTATAGCAAAAGAGGAACTCGTCCACAGTAAGAGGATGATCCCCCTCAAACACCACCCTCCATAAAACTTGCATAGCGACAATTAGCCTCCATGCATTGGGATTAAACTAACATATACCTAAACCTAACCTAGAAAGAAACTCCCTGGCAAAAGCATTAAGGGGCAACCTCAAACCCCCCAAGAGGTAAGCCTCATAAATGCCAACACCAAAACAGGGTTGACAACACCACTCACCACGCACAGGTACCCTAGGATTCAAGTCTTCAGGAATTTGGTACCAAGTCTTAAGGATGCCTAATTTCCTTTCATTTGTCTTAGAGGCAATCCCAATAGCACAACTATAAACTACCTCTTCCTCGTCTTGAGCAGAAGATGAGGTAGCACTTGTACCAGCCCTAGACTCGGACTCAGCCCTCATCCTAAGGCTTTCTTGAAGTACCTTTATGGGAACACCAGGGACACCAGACGTATACTCGTCTGTAGTGTTTCCCTCACTACTACTATTGCAATCACTACTACTATCACTAGACCCACTAAAACTACTAGGGTCATGATACTCGTCTATGGCTTTGTCAACACTATTGCTAGGTGAAGAAAGAACTACCTTAGACATTCTTTAAGAAAGCTTAAAACCTGAGGACGAGGATGGAGAAAATACTTGAGTCTAGACAAAGGGGGACTATGGACGTAGGAAACTTTTAGACGAGGCGCTAAGACGAGGATGTCAAAGAAGAAATTTGAGAAAATGCAGAGGGTACGAGAGAAATTCCACTATTTATAGGCGTTGAAAAATGGTGTCTTGAATTATGTGACCAACCAGAACACACCACGTGGCATTTCCCTCGAAAAATTAAATCAACATGACAAATTGTCAATGAAATCACAACACGTGGCACACATAACAGCTAACATAAAGACACACGTCCGAAAGATGACGTCATTTTATGTACTTCCTAGACGACCCATAGACAAGGGGGCAACTGATGGGTTACAAACTTCAATATCGTTCATGAAGGTCATCCAGGACAAGACCAGGAAAGCAAAGGTTGTAAGAACCTCGTCCTTAAAAAGCTCGTCCATGCAAGAAGGTGCTTGGACAAGGCTTTAAATGGTCAAGTTTAACGGAACCACACCGTGTCGTCCAAGGGAACCATCGACCTCGTCCATGAGAAGGTCATCCATAAAGGAAAAACCTCCCTTAGAAGCGAGATACGCTCGACTGGAGGACCTCTGGACGAGGACCCCTGGACAAACCCTTGACACTTGGGAAAATTCCTAAGTATGTACAACAAGTCCATATCACATACATAATTTTCAGTGACCGTTATGTGAGAAAAATGTAACTCCTAAACAGTTATAAAAGTTATCCTTGAACCCTCACACCTCCTCAAATTCAAGGGAGGTTACAAGTCTAATAACTGCTCTTAGGACACTATATAAATGCTCATTCAGACTAGACAAATGTACGTTTTTACATTTCCTAAAAAGTTGGAACTCCAAAATTATAGAGAGAAAACTAACTTTGCCATCGGAGGGTTCTTGGCCGGCAACCCCGATCACCTTTGATCGCTTTTCTTTCTTTTTCAGACCATTAAGACAGCAAGTAGTCCTTTCAAGTCCGAAACATCCAACTTACTGATTTTCATCGTATCATCAATAATAATAATAACAAAAAAAAAAAAAAACAAAAACAAAAACAAAAACAAAAACAAAAACAAAAACAAAAACAAAAGGCAAAAAGAAAAAAAAAAAAAAGAAAAGAAAATTAAAACAAATATGGTACAACTTCATAAGGTTCTTTTAGAGTTCACGTAGCATCCCAATAAGTAGGGATCTCTAGTGACATAGTCTCCTCCTTTGGTATAACTCTCCCTGAGAATGGTTTTAACGTTTGTCTATTTACTTTCAAAATCCTACCATCCCTAGGGTCCTCAACTACTTCAGCTTCATGGTTAAACACTTCCCTTACAATGAAAAGGCCATCCCACCTAGGTTTTTACTTACCTAGGCCTAAATATGCATATTTAAGATCACTGGGCAGCAGCTTAAGCTCCAGCTGTGGTGCCTCTTCACTTGAATGCACGAGGCTTTTTTTCATTTTCTAGTAGCTCCTCAAAGCAAGACTTCCATCCTTTATTAATTGCCATCATCTGTTGTTCTTCCAAAACCTGTGAGAAATCCAACAAAGAAATTTTTTTAGATACATGAATATCACATTCTAAATCATAAGAACCAATAGAATTATTAAGAAGAGTTTTAAGAGGATAAGAAAAACAATTCTTATTAAACTCTTCTTGAACCACCGCCCCAATGAGGTTCACATAAGCACAGTCATCATCCTTATGTGGTTGTTTAGCCACATGATATATGTTTAGCTCCAAATTCATGGAACCAAAAGTGAGTTGCATCCTTTCATTCTTGCAATTAATTAAAGCATTAGCTGTGGCAAGAAAAGGTCTACCCAAAATAATAGGGGTATGAACATTAGGATGTAACACAGGTTGGTAATCTAAAACAATAAAATCAACTGGATAATAAAATTGTTTAATTTTCACCAACACATCCTCAACTACCCCTCTCGGCTCCCTTACAGAGTGGTCAGCCAACTGTAAAGTTATTGAAGTAGGTTTTAACTTACCAAGTCCAAGTTTTTGATATACACTGAAAAGGATCAAATTAACACTTGCCCCATGATCTAGCAATGCATGCTTCATGATGTAATCTCCAATAGTACAAGAGATCATAGGACAGCCTAGATCCTTATACTTTGGTGCGGTCTTATGTTGGATAATTGCACTTACCTGTTCTGTTAGGAGTGCGGTCTTCTTCACATGATGCTTTTTCTTGATGGTGCATAGGTCCTTAATTACCTTGGCATATGCAGGCACTTGCTTGATAGCATGCAATAATAGCAAATTTGTCTTGACTTGATGCAAATGCTTTAATATCTTAGATGAGGTGTCCAATTTCTTAGGTAATTTTAAGGCTTGTGAAAATAGTGGAGGGATTGGGCATTTTTCAATTTCACCAAATCCAAGTGACTCAGTTTCATCCTTCTCTTTTTCAACTGGGGTCTCCTTAGATTTCTTAGTTGCTAAAGGAGAACTTTTATCAATCTCTTTACCACTCCTCAAAATGGTCACAACTTTTACTTCCTTATGTTTATCCTTAGAACCAATTTTTAGATTTTGATTGATGGGATTGGGTTGAGTTTGGGAAGGAAGCTTCCCTCTCTCTATCCCACTCAATGAATTTGTAAGCCTAGTTATATGACCCTTGGTCTCTCTTACCTCTTCATCTAGCCTAGTGAGCATGGATTCAAACTTTTGATTTTGCTCACTTTTCCTTTGAATGAAAGTACTAAGTGCATCCTCCAAGGAAGGTCTAGATGATGATGATGCATGTGGTGAATTAAAATTCCTTAGAGCAGGAGGATTCAACACACTGTCACTCTTATAACTCAAATACGGATGTTTTTGCATATTTTTGTTATAATTGTTAGAATATGAAGAATTATTTGGCCAGTACGAATTAAATGCATGTACTTGTTCTTTTGGCACATTTAAGAATGATGAAAGTGATGCACATTCATTTGTAGCATGGTTTATCTCATGACAGATTTTACACACCTCCATTGGGTCCTCTCTAAAGGTAGCACTAACACTCCTACTTCCTTCCATTTTGAGTGTTTCAATTTCTTTAGTTAACATGCTGATATTTGCACTTATGTTATCATCTTCCCTCAACTTGAAAACACTTCCACTAGAAGTGGTAGTGTTAGAAATAGTCCTATCAGTGGAGTCCATGGGGCTAGGTCCAGTCCATGTGTTAGAGTTTTCAGCTATCTCATCAAGATAATCCATTGCATCTTCAAGTTCTTTTTGTAAAAAGTCCCCTCCACATGAGAGTTGAACAAACAGTTGGTCCCTAACTGTAAGTCCTTCATAAAAATATCTAAACAACCTCCAATCTTCATACCCATGAGTTGGGCAGAAATTGAAAAGATCTTTATACCTTTCCCAAGCGTGGTATAAGGTCTCATTTTCTCCTTGGAAAAAACTAGCTATCCTTCTTTTTACTTGCTGGACTTTGTGGGGAGGAAAATGTTTCTTAAAAAACTCTTGGACCATCTCCCCCCAACTACCTATAGATCTAGGTTTCAAGGTGTAAATTTAACTTCTTGCCTCATCCTTAAGTGAAAAAGGAAAGAAACGTAACTTAGCAGTCTCAATCACATTTTGTGCATAGAAACTACTAATTGTTAGGATTAGTGCCCTTAAATCCTATTGTATGATACTATGTATGATATTATGTATGACATTATGTAAGACATGATGTATGACTTAATATTGTGATTGATAAAGTTATTTTATTATTATCTAAAATAATGGTAACATGAATATGGGACATTATCATATAGTCCATGAGATGCATTGTATGTGATTTATGTGAAAAGTCAGAGAAGATGTAAATCACAAGTTCTTTGTAAACTCAGAATTTATAGTTCGTAGTCGGTGATGAAATTGGGCATTTCATCTGCGAAGACTATAACGTGTTAACTAAGATGATTTGTCTTGATCATGGAAGTGGTGACTTCTAGTTGATATGTTGATATGTTTTAAGAGTTAAGACATATTGAACAGGACCGCTGTGAGATTTATTATTCTCATAATGACTGTCAAATGAATAATAAATCTCACGACTTCTATTTGCATGAACTCTTAATCCTGAGAGAATAATGGACCTGATCATGAGGTATGGGTTGCTTTGATATATTAGGAGTGAGATCTAAAGTGACGGTCAAAACCTCAGTATGTTGGGCAGCCACATTTAGTGTTGATGGAACATATATTCTCAAGATGGAATTCATAGTCTCTTGATGGAGATATAAAATATTCCATTGAGATACATTTAATGGGTTCAGTTATTCAGAGAGTTAGGCCTAACCAGTTTAGTAAGAAATTGCTAAAGTATATATTTATGAAATTGGATTTCATAAATATATAATGAATAACTTTAAAAAATTAAACCGGGTACTCAAGGATAAGATGTAGTAATTTACAAAGTGGCAGTCTACATTTATGACTTTGTGTTACTACGAATATTTTATGAATGAGTTACGTGTATAATAAAATCTTGGGATATAATTTATTAATAAGGCCTAGAGTGCAATTATATTTATATAGTGGTATTAAATATAATTAATGGTAACTTTGGACTTGTCAAGAGTTGACGGAAAAGCCCAAGGCCCATTGGAGCTAGTGTCTTATTGGTCCCTTTTGGTCCCACTCCAAGCCACACACTAAAGCCCAATTGGAAAAGCCCAATTGGAAAGGCCCAATAGGCCAACCCAATTAGATAATCAGTTAGTTATAAAGGGAGAAACATACAGAATTTTTTTTAAGAGATTTAGAAAAGAAAAAGAAACGGTGTGTGAGAGAGTGTGAGACACACTTTCATTCTCCCTTTGAAAAACTGATTGAGAGACCACACATCTTGGGCGTAAAGTGGAATTGGAGTGAAGATTAAAAGTATTCCCAAGTGCTTCTAATCTTTTTTTTGAATTTCTCCACACCAAGGTACGCTATCTTGTTCTTAAATTCTGAAATTTACATTGTGCACGTTATCAATCATGAATGAAATAGATCCTAGTTCGTTGCTTCCGCTATGTGTTTTGCATGAGATGCAAAACCAGAATTTTTCCTTCACTAATTACCTCTTCAAAAGCTCTAACATGGACATAAGGATTTTCATTTTCTTGTCTACTAAAGTTAGGAAGTATTGCTAATAAACTTTGTTTTAGTTCTACATGTGGTGCATTAGGTGGAAACATGATGCATGAAGGAACATAATTTTGTGTGGGATGCAACAATTCATACATAGTTCTTCTATTCTCCTCATGATTATTATGTGTTTCATCACCCATGATTGATGAAGAAGGTGAAGGCAAAGGTGTGTCAAAAAGATTACCAAAGTAAGTTTCAAAATTTTCTAATCTGCCTCTCTTGTTTCTAACCCAAATGCTCATGCAACAATGAATGCCAATCAAATAAAATAAATTAAAAACAAACAAAAAAATAAAAACAAAATAAGGGAAAAAATGGAACGAAGTTACCAATAGAAGAATTTCCACCGGTTGTGCTTTGCTCCCAAAAATTGCCTTTGAACACGTAGCAGCTCTTCGGCAATGGTGCCAAAATTGCTTGCTCGAACCACAAGGAGCAGGGTAAATTCAAAGACAATATAATTAAACAACAATTTGGGTGAAAATGAAAAGTACTGTTACTTGATGATTGTTAACAAGAATAATAGTAAAAACTGATTTAAATCAATAATGTAAATACTAGGGCATCGAGGTGTTTCCTTATATTGATATGAGATTTTTTGTGATCTAAAAAAATATATATTTCATAATTGATTGTTCTTATACAATTAAAAACTTATCATTCAGTTGAACTGAGACAATTCAAGAATGCATGATAACCTCGAATAATAATGCAGTTAGAAAAGTTTTCAAAAAAACCCATTCACTTTAAAACCTGATTTCTATTTGAATCTATTAGAAATTCATCTAAACAATATTTATACCGTATAGAAGAACTAATACATCAGAAGATTTCTAATTGAACAATCAAATATGTACTTGATAAAATCCTAGAAAGAATCACATTGAATATTTATACCGTATAGAAGAAACAAAACCCCTAGCCTTAGCAAAGAGTTTAGGTTGCCATTTGAGAAAGGAATTTACAAGGTTTTCTCTTCAAAACCCTAACGTCTAAGTGTCCAAAGAAAATAAAAATTTTACTATTTTAATTTTCGTCCAGGTTTACAGCAGTAAATTGTGAGTTAATTTCGGCCTTTAAACATTGGAAATTTCGAAAAACTCAAAATTAATAAGTTGTAGATATTTAAGTCACAGTTCCAACCCATCTAACCTTGTGTCAACTGGATTTTTGAGGAGAGAGATACGCCCAAAATACTAATTAGTGCTCAAATCAAATTTTTTCCTTTTCAGATTCTGCCTCTTTGATTTCTTTTCTTATTTGAAGCTTCCAATTATGGTAGATGATGCAAGCACTCCAACTACACCTCCTTAGACATTTAAGCATGGTCCTTTAACTCCACTTTAATTCTAGTTTGGCCTCCATTCTCTCACAAATTCCTGTAAACTCATCTTTCTCACATGATTTCCTAAAAGTAAAAAATTATACACAATGAATGGCATCTTATTCAAGAAATTATGTAAAGTTAAATAATAGGGATTAATGCAAATCATGACTTAATTATACAAGTTAAACATAGTAATAAGAAGATAACGCCTACATAAATATATAACAAGTATACATTTTAAGTAGCTTCCTGAAGCTTTGAGGTTCATCTTCTAACATATAAGTTATAAAATCCGGACCAAGCGATTTTGACGTTTTAGCCCTCTTACTACATCTAGGCTCAACCTCATTCCTCTCTTCCATCTTCCATCTTCCATCAACTCTTGATCATGAGAGGTACTTAACGTAGACTCAAAGTTTCTCTTAAGAGAACTTGATACTTGTGTGGATTTGTATGGAGATATTTCTTCAAAAAATACTGCATTCCTTGATTCAATAATGGTATTCACATTCATGTTAGGAATGTCAGATTTATGAATTAGAAACCGATATGCACTGCTATTATTAGCATAACTAATGAAAACACAATTCACTGATTTTGATCCTATCTTTATCCTTTTAGGAATAGGGACAACCACCTTTGCCAAACACCCCCACACCTTTAAGAATTGATAGGGAGGTTTTTTACCTTTCCATAACTCATATGGCGTCCTTTTGGTTTTCTTTCTAGGCAATTGATTAAGAATATAATTGGTGGAAAGAATAGCTTCCCCCCACAAGTTCTGTGGTAAATTGGGACTTATCAACATTGCATTCATCATTTCTTTTAAAGTTCTATTTTTCCTTTCAGCAACTCCATTTTGCTGAGGTGAATAAGGTGTAGTGGTTTGATGAACAATACCATGCTGTAAATAGAACTCACCAAAAGGTTATTCATATTCCCCACCTCTATCACTCCTTAGAACCTTAATCTTTTTGTTGAGTTGATTCTTAACCTCATTCTTATATTGCACGAATGCCTCAATTGCCTCATCCTTACTCCTTAGCAAGTACACATGACGGTATCTAGTGCAATCATCTATGAAAGTGATAAATATTTCTTACCACCTCTAGTTTGTATAGATTTCATGTCATATACATTACTATGTATTAAATCTAGAGGTTCAGTGCTTCTTTCAACTGTTTTAAAAGATACTCTAGCCATCTTAGCTTCCACACAAGTTTCACATTTATGATCAAAATCAATTTCAAATTTAGGCAATAAATTTTATTTGATTAGTCTATGTAAAGTATGATAATTAACATGACCCAATCTACCATGCCATACATTAGATAACTCAAGCATGTAAACAAAAGATGCACCCTATTATTATCAGTAACAGTCATTACATTCATATTAAACAAGCCATTGCTCAAATGTTCTTTGCCCACATACAATCCACTCTTAAAGAGTGAAAATTTATTAGACTCAAAAACCAGCTTAAAATCATTTTTTCTCAACAATGAGCCAGATACAAGGTTCTTTTGAATTTTTGGCACATGTATTACATCTTTCAAAGTAAGAAACTTGCTCGTAGTCATTTTGAGCACAATCTTTCCAATTCCTTCAATCTTAGGAATTTCCCATGAAATTTTTTTTTCCATTACCCATAGGATTGTATGTAGAAAACATTTTCTTTTCTGAACATACATGGCAAGTAGCCTCAGTGTCCACCCACCATTCTTTGGTATTTCCTCCTACCAAGTTCATTTCAAAAATCACAGCAGAAAGGTTCATGTTGGTTTAAGCCACAACTGGATTCACAACAATTTTGTTTGACATTTGTGTTCAAACAAATTCAAACAAATTGAATCCTCGAAACCAGCCAAGTTTAAGAAATCAATATAAAAATTAACTTCCAAACGTTACTGTGCAAATAGGAAAGTTAAGCCAACTATTATTATTATTATTATTATTATTATTATTATTTCTATTTCTACACCGAATTGCAGAAGTAGAGCAGCACAGTACACATAAACTAAACAATAGAATCTCAAAAATCCAGCCAAGCAATAAACACAAAGAGACAAAATAAGCTTAATATTATATAATATATTATAAGCCAACTATATTTCAAACCCAAACAATGCAGGAACAATTCGTACATACCAGCAAATCCAAATATACAGGTCAAAGCTAGTCAAACAAGGACTCATATAAGACAAAAAGGCCCTAATAAAATAATATAAAAGGAAGAAGGAAAGATCAACTGACAACCATGTATACAACAATCTCAATCAAGCACGTAACCGACGTTATCAAAAGATCAAAGTTCACGATACACACAAAATCAGTTTTCTAAGTTTCGCACAGTGTATCTACTGTTACCGATTTAGCAATTTTTTCAACAAACACAAATTTCTTTCACCGTTAAATCACAAAAACAAATTAAAATATATTTTAAATTTGCTTTAAGACTATTGGATATATTTCAACAATTTACTTTTGTGATAAAGTAAAAGGAACAATACACAGATCTAAGAATAAGCAATAACACAAATAGATTTGATAGATAAAAGCAATATACAAATACTAAATATATATATATATATATAAAGAGAAATTTTCAAATAATTAAAAACTCATAGACCAAATACGTGAAGGATGAATGATTTAGATAAAGTCTGGTATTTGACACAATCTCCTTAAAACAGATTTTGCCCCTCACACAATTACTATGGTGCTTTGAGACTCACAAACGTCTGCCTCCTAGGATAAAATGATCTACAGTACGAAAACGAAGCACAGAAGTTCATGCTCTATGAACTACTCAATGTCTCTTTCTCTCTCTTTGACATAAAATGAAATGCTCAAAATATTCTCATTGGGAGAGTTTTCTGAAAAGTAATTTTTTTATGAATGAGGGACTATGTAAAAATTATACGTTAATCAGTAATAACTGCTGTGTATAGACTAACTGACTCAAAAAATTAAAATAATATAATATTATTATTTGGACAAGTAGGCCCAGTCCACATATGACAAAAGCCCAACCCAATGTCCAACTCATGAGCATATAAACTCATATATTATCTCTTTCCTTTCCTATGTGGGACTTAGGATTTTTACCATTTTAATAACATCTTCAAGTGAACATAGAAAACATCAATTTCTTATTCACTCCATGCTATTTTTCTAACAAAAAGAACATGAACGATAGAGTTTGTGGTTGGGGTCGGAGTTGCTGGGATATATATCCACTATGTAAACAAGTTTTTTGTTTAATCAAATAAATAACAATGTTTAAATTTTAATCGTGGGGTGGTTGATTTTCAATGAATAGTGGGTTCATAGGCTTGAATTACACCAAGACCAGGTGGACTAGGAATATAAGATTTGCAATAAATACAAGGACGAAACTAAATGATTTTCTATGAACTTGTTAAATTATAAACTGAACCCAGCAAAGCAAGAAAAGAGAGAGGGGGTTTTTTATTTTATTTTTTTTTTATGTGTGTTGTTCTTATCAGCATATATATGTTCCAAGGGCATGAAAAACTTAGAACTCTGGTGATATATTTCGAACAATGGTGACTGTGGAATGACTATTTCCCTCTCCTCTCCATCGGTTTTTTATGAATTGATTTTGTTAATTTTGTTTTGCCTATGAGAGACATTAGTTTTTCTAAAGGTAGAGTACAAAATACTGATTTGGTAGACGTGTAAAGTTTAATGGTAAAATTGTAATCCACCCATGAAAAGGCAAAAGATGACGACGACATGATAAGGCCGTCAGCATTGCTCAGGACAAACAATTACATCATAGAGTCTACAACTCCAAACCAAGGCTGACGATCCTACCTTGGTGACGACACCAAAACCTGGCGGGGACAAGCTGAAGGGGGTAAGCAAACCTCCGTTGGATTTGACATGGCCTTACTTGATCCCCACGTATCCGTGTACAAGGAGACATCTTGTGTTGCACGCTTAACCCTAATCAAGAAGACTCCTACAAGGAAAAAACTCTAGGAGATATGCAAATCGAAGAGGTTCTCTCCTATAAGAAAAGAACCTTTTGACCAAGGCATGGATGTCAACCCTATGCTACTATAAATACCTCAAAACCTTTATAAATCAAGATATGCATAATTCACCCCAGCTCTGGTACTCTAGAGTTGTGAGAAATTCTCTAACTTGACTGTCAGAAGGTATTTGGCTGGTACCACGCCGGCACCCCCCTTAAGGTCTTTAGCTTTTGTGCTGTGCAGGATCTTGTCTAGGGCACGTGAGGACCGTGTGACTTACTAACGATTTGTGGCATCATCAGCTGGTGCTGTCTGTGGGAAACCTTTAGAGACTTGTAAAGCCGTGATATCACTTCCTAGACAAAGAGTTGCATAGTACTCACTCGCTTGATGACGACCACCAATAACGCTCAAGGAGACGAACCACGCACGACGGCACTCAAGAGACAAGTCCAAACTCTGGCTGCTGCTGTCGAACACCTCACCAAACAGAACCATGATTTGGAAGAACAGCTCCGCCAAAGGAATGCAGGCGTTAACACCTAGGAGGAAGACCAAGAAGGAACCACCGACGAAAGAAGGAACCAGGAAGGGCTGAAAGGTAGCAATGCCCCAAGCAGGCCAGAACGACAGGACACGAGCCGACCATCTATCACCGATACAGTCCCACCTCACATAGTTGTTGAGATGCAAATGATGAGGGAGCGGATGGACTTTATGATGAACGCCCTCAGAGGACAGGTGTCTAGCGACCTCGATGACTTGGTCCAGTGAACTGATTCACCATTCACAATATTCGTCACTTCATTCCCCCTTCCACCAAAGTTTTGTATGCCGCAGGTGGAGAGTTACGACAAATCCAAGGACCCCTTAGATCACTTGGAGTCTTTCAAGACCCTGATGCACCTTCAAGGGGTGCTGGACAAGATCATGTGTAGAGCATTCCCCACCACACTGAAGGGACCCCCAAGGATCCGGTTCAGTAAACTAACCCCCAACTCCATTAGTACCTTCAAGGAGTTAAGCGCCTAATTTGCCTCGCACTTTATCGGGGGACACATGTATAAGAGATCCACCGCATGCCTAATGAATATTAAGCAGCGAGAAGACGAGACATTTAGATCTTACATAACTCGCTTTAACAAGGAGGCCCTCTCGATTGATGAAGTGGAAGACGAGATACTTGTGGCGACGTTCACCAATAAGCTACAAAGGGTAAGTTCTTATTTTTTCTATATAAGAATGACCCAAAGACCATGTCAGAGGTGCTTCACGGGGCAACCAAGTACATGAACGTAGAAGATGTATTACTAGCCAAAGAAGAGAAGCCTAAGAAGAGGGAAAGACATGAAGACATACGGTTGGACAGGGGGTGGAAGATGGCTACAACCGAAGAACGACGGGATGAAAGACGCTCCAGGCCACCCGCAAGGAAGTTTACAAGCTTCACCACATTGATTGCCTCGATTGACCAAGTGCTAATGCAAATTAAGGATGAAGGAGCCCTAACTTTTCCTAGCAAGCTAAAGGGAGATCCTAACAAAATGCCAAGAGATAAATATTGCTGCTTCCACCATGATCACGGCCATGACACAGCTGACTGCTATGACTTAAAACAACAAATAGAAGCTCTTATCAAGCAAGGAAAGCTCTAGAGGTTTGTCAGCAAGGAAAAAATGGACCCACCATAAGAGCAGGCTCCCCGACGGAAGAACGAGCACCCCAGACCACCCATAGAAGATATAAGAATGATTGTAGGAGGCATTACGACTGCTGGGTAGTCAAAGAAGACCCGTAAGACTTACTTTAGGATGGTTCAAAACATCCAGCTGACGGGTTCCATACCTAAGATGGCGCAGGTCGACAACCCCTTCGTCAGATTCTCGGAAGAAGATGCACGACGTCTTCACTACCTACCTAACGATGCACTCATTGTTAGTATATGAGCAGGAGACTATAACATGCACTGAGTTCTGGTTGACAATAGTAGCTCGACTGACATCCTCTAATACCCCGCATTCCAGCAGATGGGAATTGGTAGGGAGCGAGTAGTTCCAACGAATGCTCTGCTCGTTGGCTTTGAAGGAACGAGGGTATTACCTTTTGGTGCCGTCACTTTGGCTGTAGCAGTGGGATAGATCACTAAAGGCGTAATGTTTCTCGTAGTTGACTGCTCATCCGCCTACAATGCCATTCTCGAAAGACCTACACTCAATTTGTGGAAGGCTATAACCTCGACCTACCACTTAATGATCAAGTTCCCTACTGATTATAGGAAAGTTGCAAGGAGGCCAGGTTGCAGCATACGAATGCTACGTAACTATGATGGAGATAGACGACCAACTCCAAGCCATGAACATAGAAGAGTGTCGAACAGTGATAGAGCCCATTGAAAGACTTGAAGAAATACCTCTTGACGACTTTGAGCCTAACCGAATGACCAGGATTGGTACCCTCGCTAACCTGTTGGTCCTCCAAGTGATCACAGTTTTCCTCAAAGATAACCGGGATGTATTCACTTGGAGCCATAAGGACATGCTAGGAATAGACCCATCGATTATGGTGCACAGGCTGAATGTGTCGCCCTCCTTTCCACCCATCCGTTAGAAGAAGTAGGTGTTCACCCCGAAACGAGACAAAGCTATAGCTGAAGAAGTTCACAAGCTACAGGAGGCGAACTTCACCAGGGAAGTTTACTTCCCTGAATAGTTGGCAAACGTAGTAATGGTCAAGAAGGTCAGCGGGAAATAGAGGATGTGCGTAGATTTCACAGACCTGAACAAAGTATGCCCTAAAGACAGCTACCCCTTCCTGCGGGTCGACGTGTTGGTTAACTCTACGGCTCAGCACCAGTTGTTAAGCTTCATGGAAGCCTTTTCAGATTACAACCAGATCAAAATGGACGAAGTAAATCAGGAAAAGACTTTGTTCATTACTAGTTAGGGCCTTTTCTGCTATAAGGTGATGCCGTTTGGCCTAAAAAACGTAGGCGCAACGTACTAGAGGCTCATGAATAAGATGTTCGCAAAGAAGATTAGGAGAAATGTCCAGGTCTATGTCGACGACATGTTAGTGAAAAGCCGAAGGAATGATGATCACTTGGAGGATCTCAGGGAAACGTTCGACACCCTTAGTTCCTATAACATGAAGCTTAATCCAAGAAAGTGTGCCTTTGGAGTAACGGTAGGAAAATTCCTAGGGTACATGGTATCACAGAGAGGCATTGAGGCTAACCTGGAGAAGATCCGGGCCACAGTAGAGATGGGGCCCCCTAAAAACGTAAAAGAAGTACAAAGCCTCAATGGTAAGGTAGCCACGCTTAACAGGTTTGTGTCCAGACGACGAATAAGTGTCTACCTTTCTTTCGTACGTTGAAGAAAGCCTTCGAATGGATGATCGAGTGCCAGCAAGCGTTTGAAGATCTGAAGGCCTACCTCTCATCCCCACCATTGCTGAGCTCGTCAAAGCCGGGGGGAAGAGTTATTCCTTTACTTAGCTATATCTCAAGTTGCCGTCAGCGCGACCCTAATAAGAAAAGAATGCAATGTACAAAAACCCATGTACTACGCCAGCCCAGCGCTTCGGGGGGCAAAAGAGAGGTACCCGCCAATGGAAAAACTCGCCTTCACTTTGGTTACAACAGCCCGCAAGCTAAAGTCGTACTTCCAGGCCCACACCATTGTTGTCCTAACTGACAAACCTCTATGACAAGCAATGAGTAGTCCTGAAGCTATCGGGCGTATGGTAGTGTGGGCAATAGACCTAAGTGAGTTTGACGTATAGTATCGCCCATGTACTGCCATAAAGGGACAAGTGGTCGCTGACTTCATTGCGAAGTTCACTAGTATGGAAAACCAGGGGGTAGAAGAGCTTCCTCACTAGAGTATACACACTAACATGTCGTCCAACAAGCAAGCTGGTGAAGCAGGCATTTTACTCCATTCTCTAGAAAGGGACGAGATTGAATGCATGATTCGTCTCGACTTCCCTATGACTAACAACGAAGCAGAGTATGAAGCCCTAATAGCAAGACTAGATCTCGCCAAGGCAGTAGGGGCCGCGAGTATGGTTATCCATTGCGACTCACAAGTCGTCACGAACCAAGTAAATGGTGATTATGAATGTAAGGGCAAAAGGATGAAGAAGTACTTGGAGTAGGCAAAGGGAAGGGAAAACGAGCTACAGGCCAAGATTTTCCAAATTCCAAGGGGAGAGAACAAGCAAGTCGACCGTCTTGCTAAGGCCGCATCAGCAGAATACATGACCACCCCAGACAAGGTACTCTTCTTTATTCAGCTTTCACCACTGATAGATGTCATTGATGTACAAGAGGTAGATTCCAAAAGCAATTGGACCACCCCTATAGTTTCTTACTTGAAAGAAGGCATGCTACTTGACGGGAAGGAAGCCACAAGAATGCTGAAGGTTCAGGCGGCACGATTTGTCTTGATAAAGGGCATCCTGTATAAGAAGGGTTTCTCCCGACCATACTTGAGATGTTTAGGCCCTGAAGAAGCAAATTATGTCATGAGAGAAGTACTCGAGGGGATCTGCGATAACCACTCAAGGTCACGGTCATTGGTGCATAAGTTGATTTGAGCTAGATATTACTGGCCGACTATGCAAAAGGACGCCCAGATTTTTGTCAAGGCCTGTGACAAATGTCAAAGGTTTAGCAATATCATCAGACAGCCAACGGAAGAGCTAACCCCAATAACAGCTTCGTGGCCATTCGGCCAATGGGGACTGGACATCACAGGCCCATTCCTGATAGCAGTAAGACAGCTGAAGTTCCTAATAGTCGACATAGACTTCTACACCAAATGGGTAGAAGCTGAAGCCCTGGCCACCATCACTGAGAAGAACCTACGGAGTTTTGTCTAGAAGAGCATCATTTGCAGGTACGGAATCCCTAAGGTCTTGGTCTCAAACAACGGGAAGCAATTTGACAATGATTCCTTCAGAAACTTTTGCTCACAATTAGGGATCAAGAACCACTACTCCTACCCTACCCATCCTCAAGCCAACGGACAAGTTGAGGTCACGAACCGATCCTTGCTTTGAATCATCAATACTCAGCTCGAGGGGGCAAAGGGTGTATGGCCAGAGGAGTTGCCCAGTTTACTATGGGCATATAGGAT
Organism: Castanea sativa; assembly: GCF_040712315.1. NCBI lineage: Eukaryota > Viridiplantae > Streptophyta > Magnoliopsida > Fagales > Fagaceae > Castanea > Castanea sativa. Next base: position 13,896,005 of record NC_134019.1, on the reverse strand, counting down.
GACAGCCAGAACCCCCACAGGAGAAACTCCGTTTCGACTGGCATACGGAAGTGAAGTGGTCGTCCCAGCTGAGGTCGAGCTCGCAAGCTTCAGGGTGGACAACCACGACAAGGGGAGGAACGACGAGGCCATACGTCTACAGCTTGACCTAGTTGATGAGGTCAGGGTGACAGCTGAATAGAGACTAGAAAGATACCAAGACCTTATGGCCAAACACTACAACTCCCAAGTCAAGCACTTTGACTTCAAAGTTGGAGACCTCATCTTGAAGAAAGTGATAGGTGCCGCTAGAGACCTTGTACAACGAAAGCTTGGCTCAAACTAGGAAGGATCCTACAGAATCACGTCATGGCTAAGGAAAGGCACCTACCACTTTGAGACACTTGACAGGTAGAAGCTACGCCATCCGTGGAACGTCGAGCATCTCAGGAAGTATTACCAGTGGAAGACAGTATGAAGAACGCTACTCCTCATTTTCAATTTATTTCTTTTCGTCATTTATCTTAGTTTACTTTTACCTACACTACTATTTAAGCCCAAAGGGCTGAGTTTTATTCCTTTCGGAACAATTTTCTACTTATATGCACCCATCACAATAAAAGGAGTTATTAAGAAATAACCAATGTGCATGTTTGCCCCTACAAAACTACGTTTATAAGTCCACAAAACTGGACAAAACTATTACCAAGTCTACAAAGTAGACAAGCCTAAGTCCACAAAGTGGATGGGTCTATTACCAAGTCTACAAAGTAGACAATTTTAATATATAAGTCCACAAAACTGGACGAAACTATTACCAAGTCTACAAAGTAGACAAGTTTAATATAAATTCATAAAGTGGACGAACCTACTACTAAGACCACAAAGTGGACGAATATTGCAGGTCCACAAAGTGGACGAGTCTATTAAGTGGACGGGTTCGCAACTTAGTAGATGAGTCTAAAGCCACCTTAAGTGGATGGATTCGCCCTAATTTACTAAGTACCAACATATCCTAGCATACATGCAAGTGCAGAGGAATAGAAATACACCTATAAATAAATAGCAACACATATATACTGAAAGTGACGGGTGTAAATAAAGCAAAGTTTTTACAAGTAAAACTCAAAAAAGAAGGGCATAAAAAATTGTCTAGAAATTAGCTTAAATTTACAACAAAAAAGAAAAGACAAAGTTCAAGAGGCCGGGGGGTCTCATGGGGCTTCGTCACCCTTGGGAGGAAGGTCCTAGGCTTCCTGGGTAGAAGGGTCTTCAGTAGTAGGAGGATTGGCTGATGGGGTCAAAGGGACGACAGGTTGGTCCACGACAGGTTAGACAAGGACGACACTATCATCTTTTGGGTTCGCCTCGAACTTGGTAGGGTCATCACTTTCCTCAAAGATAATGTCACCCACAGGGGTCGATGGAAGAGGCTCGTCCATAGTGACCTTGAAAAAATTCAAGTTAGGGTAGACGGACTTGAACTGCCTTAGGCAGTCCTCAAACCCGTCACCATAATAGACAGTGCAAGAATCTATGAAAGGCTGCGAAGTCTTAAACTCTACCACAGCGTCGTTCCTGGCCGTTTCCATCTGGCTTAAAAGAGAATTCAACTCCTTTTCTGCCGTCACTTTGGCTTCTTGTTCTTGTTTCCTTTGACGACCCTCCTCCTTCAGTTGTTCCTTTAGCTCCTTCACCTCTTTATTGAGAGTATGAAGACCTTTCTTGTATTGTTCCTGCCCATCGGTTAGGTTCTTGATGCGCTTATGTAGACGGGTGATCACTCCCTCTTTAGCGACGCGCCTATTCTGCAAAGCCTTCATACGAACTAGAGCCTATACGGAAAAAACAATGTCAGCTTGTTAAACACAAGTAAAAAGTAATGACAAAGAATAATGAAAAAATAAAATCAAGTACCCGGGCAAGATCAAAAAGGCCTAACGCCACTAGCTCTTCTGTCGCTTGTTCAGCACAAGGATCTAACTCCTCACTTTTGAGGATGGACTTCATCACCTCAATGGCATAGTCCTTGTGGGTTAGGAGATAGCGATTAAGTCCTTGAGTGATGGGGCTTGATGTCGTCATTAACCCCTTGCCTGTCCCATGGTTTGGCTTAAGAGGCAACAACTTTTTAGGGTGCTTATCCCCAGAGGTGATGGCAGTCTTCTTAGGAGGACGATTGTCCTTCTCGTCAACCTTCCTCTTAGCAGCCGCCTTCTCAACTGCCTTAGGAGCTGACGAGGACATCCCCTCCCCCTTTGCTTTCTTCTCTTCTTCCTTCCTTCGGGCAGTAGCTGGCCGCACTAGCGCCCTTTGCCTAGCTAACTCCATCTCTACAAAAGATAAGAAATGAGAGTTAAAACAAGAAATGACAAAAAGAAAGTGACGAGATAGCCTAATGGATACTTACGATGACGAGAATAGGCATTTAACCTACAAGCTATCGGCATCGGCTCTAGACCTCCGCAGTAAAGGTGTAAAGTGTTGAGTGTAATTAGGTCCCGAAACTTCCGCTCGTCCAATGGGATTGTTGTTACCCGACGGATAAAGTCTTCTTGTTTAGTTGTAATATGTGGACGAACACTAGCTAACAAGAAGAGTAGATGGTGTTAGAAATTTAAACAAATAAACTAAGGGAAGAAATAGATAAGGTTAACTTGAATCCTTGACAAAAGCCCAAGTGTTGTCAAAGCCATGAGGCATCGTCTCTTACTCTTCCTGACGGCATACCCATTTCGTCTCTTTAACAAAAAAGTACCTGCCCTTCCAATTCCTATTAGAATCGGGCATATTAGACACCAACTTTAGCTCCTTCTTCCTTACTGTGAAATGGTATATCCCTTGGAACGAGGCGATATGTTGGGGTTGATAGCACCAAAAGAACTCGTCAAGAGTTAGTTGACGGTTCCCGCCACTTAGACAACCCCACAAAATCTCAGCCCCAATGAATATCTGCCAAGCATTAGGGGCAATTTGGTTGACGGGTAAACCTAAAAAATTAGCCAGCTGACGATGAAGTGCCGTTAATGGCAGCCTTAATCCTGCCGTAAACATGGCATTGTAAATGCCAACATCCACGATCTGCCTTGAATAACATTTCTCGAGCTGCCTAGGGAGAAGGATAGGGATGTCGTTCGGAATTTGGTAACAGTCACATAAAACTTTGAAAACCTTGTCCGACATCATCGGCAGGAATTCGTTAACAAACCATTTCTTGGGGAGGATGAACGGATCGTCATCTCCTGGGCCTCTCGGAGTACTCTCTAAGCCCTCCTTACCACCGTTGTTTTCATCCCCGTCACTCACTCTCTCCTCTTCCTCCTCACCAACATTTTCGCCCCCGTCACTCACTCTTTCCTCTTCCTTTTCATCACCCTCGTCTTTGCCCTCACTCACTACTTCCTCATCTTCCCCTCTACAACTATCCACTTCCTTATCAGAAGATTGGGCTGACGTTTCCCTCTCTGACGACCAGGAGAAGCCCTCATCGGGCTCGTGACCTGACTGGAAGACCTTGTCGTAACCCGCTCCCTCGTGGACCGACGATTGTTCACTTGTCGCTTCTCTAGACATCTGACTACCTACAAGCGACGAATTCATTCTTAGAGCCTAAGTTAACGGCCTCACTATGGAGTTTACTAACTTGAAAATTAAAAAATAAAAGGTAGAATAAAACAAAAGAGAACTTACAAGTCGGCGAGTCCTTGGAAAAAAGGACAGTCCTGGAAAGATGAAGGCAACGAAGGTGACGAGATCAGAAGGTTGACGGAGGAAAGGATTTCAGAAAGCGAAGGGCTTTTTCTCTCAAGATCAGCGAATGATAAAATATTGGAAATGAGGGAGGAATTGAAATATATATAGGCGAAGAATGCATGAAAGACAAAGCGACAAGCTTGTCTAGAAGCGAAACCAATCAGCTTGCGCCATGTGCTTGAGCATTTAATAAAGGCGGCTCGAGGCATCACACATAAATGGCCTTTCAACGATGTTAACTCCATAACCCGTCAGCTAAGGCTGACGAGGCTATGGAGTAGGGGGCATCTGATAAGGGTAAAATTGTAATCCACCCATGAAAAGGAAAAAGACGATGATGGTGTGATAAGGCTGTCAGCATTGCTTAGGACAGACAATTACATCATAGAGTCTTTAGCTCCATACCGAGGCTGATGACCCTACCTTGGTGACGACACCAAAACCTAATGGGGACAAGCTGAAGGGGGTTAGCAAACCTTCGTCGGATTTTACATGGCCTTACTTGATCCCCACGTATCCGCGTACAGAGAGAAATCTTGTGCTGCACGCTTAACCCTAATCAAGAAGACTCCTACAACTCTAGGTGATACGCAAATCCAAGAGGTTCTCTCCTTATCTTGACCAAGGCACGGATGTCAACCCTATGCTACTATAAATACCCCAAAACCCTCACAAATCAAGGTACACATAATTCACCTCAACTCTGATACTCTAGAGTTGTGAGAAATTCTCTAACTCGGCTGTCGGAGGGTATTTGGCTGGTACCACGCCGGTACCCCCCATAAGGTCTTCAGCTTTTGTGTTGTGGAGGATCTTGTCTAGGGCACATAAGAACCGTGTGGCTTACTGAAAATTTAGGCATTATCAAAAGCTAAAAACTAAAATAAGCTAAAGTTTGAGAGCTGATGAAAATTTCATATTTTTATCTTACTATTTTCTCATAAATTTTAGACCTCTTTTATTTTTCATAGAAAACCGCATTTTGTTTCTTATTTTTTAGAAGTAGGTAGTGTTGTGTTTCTTATTACTGCAAAATTCCCTTGCATTAAAGAGAGAAAAAAAATGACAAATGATGAATTACAAATTTTTACCCTAAACTATCATCTCGATTTCACCTAATCCTCTAAATTATCGAAATGTTTGATTGACCGTCATAAGTTATAATTTTGTTTCAATGTCCTCCCTACCGTTCATATTTTTGGTGTTAAGTTTGATAGAATTTAACATTAAAAGGAAAATTTATCTCTCTACAAAAGAGATAGCTAAGGGTAGCTTGGTTTCAATGCTAAATTCTATTAAAGTTAACAACAAACAAATGATGGGGTTTAAGTACAACGTATTTTTTAAATTGGGGGGTCAATCATGCATTTTGATAGTTCAATGATGAGGTATAATTGGTTTAAGGTGAAAAAATGTAAATTCTCCAAAGAAAAATTAGTATGCCCAATTAATCTCCCATAGAATATTCTACAAAAAATTAATAACTAAATTTATAAAATTTGAAATAGAAAAACCTTAATGTTTAAGGAACAAGATAACTTCTTAAATGAGCATGCTACACAAGCATTCAATGATTGAAATAGGAAAGGTGATACAGCTGGTCAAGTCTTCTTTATGAAAGGGATGTGCCGTGTGTGTTCAATTGTAGAATTCAACAGAGAACAAAACAGAGACCACTGCCTTATGCCGCACTTTATGAGAATTATATTGTTCAAGACATACACTAGGAAATAAATTGGATGTTTTCTCTTGGAATATTCCTTGAGTGTTGTGACTGCGCAGAGCTTAACTATTCAAAGGGGAGATCTTAGGTCTTGTTTGGATTTTGGTGAACTTAGTTAACAAATCTGAGTTTTGTTAACTCATAACCCAAAATCAGTGGGGCCCACGAGTAGGAGGCTTGTTTGGCTTATTATTTTTACACTCTACTCCTTTAACAAATCTTAGTATTTTGAGATATGGGTGAGCTAATTCAGAAACATGGTGGAGGTGTTTTCAAGTTATGGGTTATGAATAATCAGTGGCAATTTTATAAATTTTCAGCACAAATAGGTCCCATAACAGTGTCTCATCCCATCACTGCGCAGGCTTTTGCTCCAACGGGTCTTTTACCTTTGTACTTACCTAACCACCCAGAGTACTTCTTCATCACTTTCCCTTTTCCCTTTTCCCTTATCCCAAACCCACAGCACAAGCACAACCCTTGCTATCACTGTTAATCCATCCGAAAATAAGCTTAAGTTCCGTCGATCGGCATAAGGCCCAGCTCCAATGAAGCTCCGTTCATCGATTCCATTTTTCGGTGAACATATGCAATCACTAAAAACTATAACTTTTCTTTCCTAAAATTACAAAATTGAAATGGGGATGGCAGATTTTGGGAAAATTACAACGTTTATTTGCAAAAATTATAACAACAATTTACTTAGCCACCGCCGATCAGCCTTCAAAAGCTAGGTTCGCTCGATTCCGCCAAGGTGTAGCTTGGTAATTTTGCTGGGTTCCACCTCATGTGGGTTCGGTGTCAGGGAGGATGAACAGGGGAGGTGACGGACGTGGGTCCCATGGTGGCAGCGCAGTTAGGCGATGATGCTATCACTCAGGTCAACGGTGGTCGATGGGAACAAGGTTTGAGAGCAGCAATGTGAATGGGTTTGAGGTGTTTGAGAGGGTAAAGTGAAAGGGGAAATGTGTTTACGTTGATGAGTGAAAGAGGAAAGTGCTTTTTGTACACAATATTGTTCAATCCATGGATAACCTAACCGTGTGCACTGCATAGTGGTTAGCCCGTGGGTCACATAAAAGGATTCAGATCCTCTAGAGTTCTTAGGGTACTCTACCAGTAGAGTTCATTAAATCCTAACCACTCTTTAATGATTTAATGGTTTAGATTCTGCCATGTCAGCATTTCATTAATAATATTCTTGAATAATAAAATAATGTTGTAAACAAAACAATTAAGATGATTGTTAATGAAATGCTGACATGGCAAAATCTAGACCATTAAATCATTAAAGAGTGGTTAGGATTTAATGAACTCTACTTGGTAGAGTACCCTAGGAACTCTAGAGGATCTGAATTCCACATAAAAAGGTGAGTTTTTTGTGAGATTTTAGGCAAAAATTAGAATTGGGTTTATTTACCAAACAAGGGTGGGAGTGTTTTGGAGATTTTTAAGTTATGAGAAATGAGTGATAGGGTGATAAGTGATGGACTTTGAGTGATGCGTGATGAGTTAACTATTACCCAGCAACCAAACAAGGCCTTATCGTTTCTAGAGAGGTTTATTGTATTTTCCTAACTTTTTGTGAAACATTGTAATTGTTAAGTATATTAGCAACACGATGTGTTATATCATGTTGTATATGCTAGAGTGGATGTGGAATGGGAAGTATAGAATAGAAACACTGAGAACACGAGGATTACGTGGTTCAGCCTTGTTGGCCTATATCCACGAATGAATCCCTTAAGGGATACACCTTTATTATGTAAAAGTGTAGTACAATAACCTATGTTACAATGAACCTTAACATGAGTATATATAGGCGACTAAAACCTAGATTGCTAGTACAAGCAGGAGTGGGCTTGGGCCTATTACATTGGGTTAATATATCTAATATATCTCTAACAGTAATCTCTTTTTTATTATGATGGATTGGTAGGATTAGCCTTGCGATTTTTATTTGGGTTTTCTTCAGATAATTTGGTGTTTTTTTGTGTGGTTGATTTTTTTTTTTTTTTGGGTGCTTGCACCAAATTTTTTTTTTTTTGAGGTTATATTTAAATTTAATTCACACATAAACTTGAATTTCTTCCTACAAATTTATGGCAGATGTCCGATTGCATATATTACAACCCTCAAGCCTTTAAAAGATCGTTTTTGGAACAGGAGATTGATAGACAACCAAACTCTCATATCACGTTTTATCTAAAAGAAAAGTTGGTAGGCCAAAAACGAATTGACCCCTTGTGATGGATTAATTTATTAATTAGCCAAGTTCAATTAATTAATCAATTTAACATGCAAGCGTGTGGTAACACAAATAAATCACCAATAATTTAAAGTATGCAACGGAAAAATAAAAGACACGGTGATTTATTTATGAATGGGGAAAACCTACACGACAAAAACCCCATCGGGTGATTTTAAGGTCACCACTCTCGAAACTCCACTATTATCACAACAAGCGGTTACAAGTAAAGGAATTCTAAGTACCTTACCAACCTACAGTTGAACCTTTACCCCAATACCCAATTGGACTTGTTCTGTAGTGACAGTTTCTCCTTTTGATGCACGGCTCCCAAGTACATGACTAACTAATTGCGCGGATCCCCGTACGCGACTTAAATCACCAACTAGAGAAGATTTGTTGGCTGCAAAGTTCTTCAATTCATCCACACGATGAAGATCGAGAAGGTGCTTGGTTACAAAACCCTTTGGTGCAAAGACACAACAACTTCTTCACAAGAGAGATGAACTAGGACAAGAACTTCGTCTCAAGTCACAATTTGCATGAACAAGGATTTCTCAACGCTTGTGCAACTTGCCACCCTTTGACGGCCCTTAGAATAATCCTTTTATATGTCTAGGGTTAGGAGAAAAGAAGTCCCAAAGCCACATCCGCGTATTAGAATTAAAACAAAACTTAGAATCCGTTTTTCTTAAATCTCGACAACTAAAGGTGTTGAGGTGCTGTCGACCAGCTGTCGAGCCTCGGGGCTGGAACAGCATCTTAAAGCTCGATAGATGCAGCTGTCGAGCTTTAATGAAGAGCACTTCTCAGCTTGTTTCTTGGACAGACTTGCATGACTTTAACACTTGATCTTGAAATCTTGTATCTTGAAGCATTAACCTCATCTTAAATCTACCCAATTATAAGTAAAGTGCGTTTTGACAAAGGATTAGTCAATTACATAAATAATGAATAACATATCTTTTAAACAAGTGAAACACCTATGTCTTAACAAAAGTAATACTCAGGACACAACTTTGTACAACAACTTGCCACATGGCGAGTTATGAATGGTGAAAGTGTGTCCTCACATGGCCCACCATGACACATCCACCACTTACAACTCACCACGTGGCAAGTTATGGCATAAAGTTGCGCACAAAGTTGTGTCCTGAGCATTACTCCTAAAAGAACGGCCTACATCATTGACAACATTGTTATCAACTTATGCCTTCCATTACTACTTGTGTAATAACCAAAATTTATTTTATGTGATTAAAAAAAAAAGCCTAAAAAGATTAGAAAGGTAAAAGAAAACATTTGAAATATCTTGATTTTAGCACACTTGTCCCTACTTTAATTTCATCTAAAACATCTTTTGATAGTACCTCATTTTGAATACATTCTTGTGATTCACTATTTGAAAGGTAAAGCACTAGTATTAGGGGTGTAAAGTGTAAACACTCCCCAGTTGCTATTTACAACCAAAATCTCAAAAAACAAGCTCCATCCGAGTGTGGGTTTTTATAATTTTTTACAACCTGTGAATAGTTGGTTCTTGTATATAGAACCAGCTGAAGAATAGGATGTAAAACAAATTATTTTCTTATTTAAAATTTCTCCTCACTCCCTCTTCTCTGTCTCTCTCTCTCTCTCTCTCTCGATGGATTCAGTGGTATCGGGCATAGATTTTAGTGGTGTTGGTTTGAAGCAGTGGCCGGTTTTGAATTAGTGGCTAGGGCTTGGGTTTCTCTTAGTGGTTTTGGTGGCGTTAGGCTTTGGTTTCGAGGCCGGGGCTTGAATAAGTGGTGTTAGGATTTAGTTTTAGGGTTGGGGCTTGAATCGATGGCAGTTAGCGTTGGGGCTTGAATCGGCAGTGTTGGGCTTTGGTTTCGAGGGGGCTTGAATTGGTGGCGAACGGCGTTGGTTATTACCAATGGCTAATCGAAGGTTTCACTGGCGATTTTGGTGGCTGGGTTTTGCTCGCGATTTTGGTGGGTTTAAAGCGGTGGTTGTGGGTTGCTACAGGCATGGGTGTGGTGGTGGTGGGTTTTAGGGTTGCAAGTGATGGGTATTTTGGCTATATGGGTTTGGATTTGGGATATTATTTTGAAGTTCCAATAGGGGGTTTCCGTGGTTTGGTTTGGTGTTTAAAAGGTGATGGTGGTGGTGGTTTTGTTGTTGTTCGTTGTATTTGGATGGTTGGTTTCAGGGGAGATAGTGTTTTAGTGTGAGTTTGGTTGATGAGGAGAGAGATATAGATGAAGAGATGAGAGATAAATCGTTGGTTTTCTATATCATTCGTTTTGTAGTTTATAATATTTTATTGGGTTGTATGTAAAAATTGAAAACTGAGATGCAGGGTGAGTTGTGAAATGGGTTGGTAAAATAGATAAAGTGTTGTTTGCGGATGCAAAATAGGTTTTTCTTTTGCATCCCCAGATGCTATTGTCCTTACACGTTTGGCATTTGATGAAAACATTTTAAGAGTCCATTTGGGAACAACTTATTTTGCTAAAACTAAAAACCTTTTGTTGAAAATAATATAGATAAAACTAAAAACTAGATGAAATAGTACAATGATACCCATGAATAGTACCAAAAATTGCAATGGGACCCATAATTAGTAGCAAAAATAAGCTAAATAGTAAAAGAAGTTGACTTTTTACAGCATATCCTGAACACAACCTTAATATCCTTTTGGCATTTTTAGGGAAAGATGAAGTTTTTGTGTCCGTTTAAGAATGATTTATTTTCGGTAGCTTATCATATGCTATATATAATACCGAAAGCTTCTTCCTACAATTATGGTCGTGCTGCTATATAGGAAAGAAAACCTATCTAACTTTCAAACACATTTATGGGTTCTAGTTAGCTCAACGGGTAAAATTTCGAATAGTTGAATAAGAGATTTGGGATTCAATCCCCACCTACATTAAAAATCAACTAGTGTCTTGGTCTGATGATAAAGAACTATCATTAGGAGCGAATGTCATAGGTTGAAACTATTTAAAAAAAAAAAAAAAAAACTTTCAAACACGCTAGCAATGGCAAAATTTGCTAAATAGTATGTTTTTAGGAAAATTTTAGAAGAATATCACCTGAATGAAGTTATTTAGTTATGTAGCATGTTTTTGAAACTCAAGTTTAACAAACTCGAGTTCCAATTAGTAGAGGTCGTGTGATAGTCTGATGTGGATTTAAAAAAAAAAACATGGAACTCGAGTTTCGCAAACTCGAGTTCCAGCCCAATTAAGATCTCCATACCAGAGAGGTCCAAGCTTATCCTTCACCGCTGCTAGCAACAACTTGCCACTACCATTGTCGTGGTGGGTTTCAACTCAAATCCTCTTTCTCTATCCATTTTACACAGAACAATTCTCTCTTCATCATTGGTCGATGGGTCACGGTGATGGGTGTTTGGGTTGTTGTGCTTTGATGGGTTACGACAGTTGATGGGTATTTGGTTTTTGTGTTATGATGGGTCATGATGATCAATGGATATGGGTTTTGTGGTTTAATGGGTCATGACTGCGAGGGAGAGGATAGGTTTGTTGAGATTTTGTTTGGCTTGGTTTGGTGATTAACTTTGGTTATCCTACAAATGGGTTTGCTGTTTAATGAGGGGGAGGTGCTTTTGTTAAGTGGGTGCTTCAACAGATGGGTTTGGTTCAATGAGTTTCCTTTGATGGGTCGGCAGATTCAAAGTGTTTATTTGTCTAATGGTGTGTGTTGTGTTTGATCTTTGATTGTTCAACTTGCCTGAGTTTGATTATTTTTGGGTATGAAGTTTATGGTTTTGATTTTTTGGGTTTGAATTTACTAGGGAAATCAGTTTGTTGCGGATTCAAATTAATTTGTTCTGTTAAGGACTTATTTTATGTAATTGGCTAATCCTTTGACAAAATGCATTTTACTTGTATTTGGGTAGATCTAGGATGTATTTAATACTTCAAAGAACAAGAATTCAAGTCTAGTATTGTAGCCATGCAAATCTGTCCAAAAAACAAGTGAAGAAGTACTGATTTATTAAAGGTCGACAGCTACTCGACAGATAACTATCTATCGAGGTCTCGACAGATAGCTATCTATTGAGGTCTCGACAGCTAGCTCGACAGCTGTATCTATCGAGATTTACGAAATTTAAATTTTCAGATCTGATTTTTGACCCATGCTGACATGTATGTTTACGGTTTCTTTTCTCACAATCCTAGACATATATAAGGCTTATTTTAGAGGCGGTCACATATGAGAATACATAGAGAAAATATGCAAAAGGTGACCGAAGCCTTATTCTCTCTAAAAGAAGCTACTGCGTCTTTGCGCCTTAGGCTTTTGTAACTAAGTGCTTCTTGATCTTCATTGTTGATGAAGTGAAGAACTTTGTAACCAACATTCTTCTTCCTTAAGTTGGTGAGTGAGTCACATACTGGGATTCATGCAAAGGAGTTAGTCACGTACTAGGATCCGTGCATCAAAGGGTGGCGTTCATATATTGAAGAGTTCAGAGGTTCTGAAGTGGTAGAAAATTTCTGTTGTAAGGTCATCTACGGGGATTGTAGAGTCTAGGGACAAAGGTTTGGTACCAGATCTGAAACTTCTCTTTACTATAGTGAATTACTTTTTGGGAAGGTTTCCCCCCAGGTTTTTTATTAGTGAAACTAGTTTGTTTCATTGGTTTTCCTGGGTCATCATATCTTATTTTATTTATTTTTCCGCTGCATTATTTGTTACATGATATTGATGTTTGTTTGTTTTAACAAGTTTTATTCATAATAAATCTAATTAACAACTTGTGTTTAAAACTTGTTAATTCTATCAACTGGGGTCTAAATTTCCCAACATGTTCATTTTCCTAGATTTGTTCATTATGTTCATTTTTTTTGGGTTTGTTCATCGTGTTCATGGGGTCAAATTTTTCTGGGTTTACAAGAATGAAATTTACTGGGTTGGAACTCGAGTTTCATTTTTTTTTTAAATTTAGAAAATCCATGTCAGACTACCACACGTCCCATACTAAATGGAACTCGAGTTTGACAAACTCTAGATTTAGTTGGACCTCAAGTTTCACAAACTTGAGTTCCAAAAACATGCTACATAACTAAATAACTTCATTCGTGTACTATTCTCCTAAAATTTTCCTAAAAAATACTATTTAGCAAATTTTGCTTGCTTGCAATTAACAAATGTTTCGACAATGCTACAACATCGTTTAAAAGCTGAGGTAATTTGTAGGCTAGCACGCATTTGGGAGACAATAGCGTTAGTTAGCATGCGTTAGAAATGATTCAGTAAAGTAGCATCTTGAGTTCAATATAAAACTTGAGTCTCAAAGACTTAAGTTCCATTTGCTGATTTGGAGGTTTTGAGTCTTATAGACTCGAGTTTGTAAAAAGTAAACCCGACTCTATAGGACTCCATTTATATAGAACCAGATCAAATCAAATCAGATCCAAACAGAGGACCAGATCAGATTGGATGTAGAATAGAGGACTAGATCAGGAAGGAAGAAGAAGAAGAAGAAGAAGAAGAAAAGGAAGAGGAGGAAAGGAAGAACTAAGGACTAGATCGGGTAGGAATAAGAAAAATCAAATCTGGAAGGAAGAAAAAAAGAACTAAGAAGAAGAGGTTCAGGTTTGTTCGTGGAGGTCTATTAAGCTCTCAAGTTTTAAATACTCAATTTTCACGTGGATTTTTTTTTTCACATTAGATTACCATCACATGCAACTTGGGTCTTGGAAACTCGAGTACAACCTTTGAACTCGAGTTTTAGAGTTTCGAGATGCCAGTTTGCTACATAGTTTTTCAAACATAACAAATAATTAAAATATTTCAAATTAAATGCAAAAAAAAAAATCTTTAAAAGCCTCTCTTTATAAATAAAATATTAACCAATTAAATTACAATCAAAAGACTTGCTTGTTGTACGGAGAAAGAGAAGGAGAACCGAGATCGACCCCATCCCTTTACTCCATCATTTCAATTTCATCTTAATTGCTGCTCTAATCATTCTCAACCCCATCCTTTCTCTACTATGTTCAATCTTTGCCTCCGTCCCTTCTCTTCAATGGTGTATTCAGAAGGTATGCACTGATTTAAAAAAAATATATTTAACTATTTTTCAATTTTCTAAAACCTCTCGCTAGTTCTTTCTATAATTCAAGTTTGAATTTAAGGACGGGCATATTTGTATTCAGGATATTTTTCCCCTGTGGAATTGTTTAGGGTTTTTTTTTTTTCACCCCTATTGAAAAATAGATGGGTTTAGTATTTTTTTTTTTTTCCTTTGGATGCTTTGGTTTGAAATTAATATCTCTACTTTTTTGTTTTGATAACATTACCCTTGATTTCAATAGTCAAGTCTGGAAGTTTAGATTTTAGACTTATTGATAATATTTCTTAATGTGAAATTATGGTTTTTATGGAATTATTTTTCGCTTTTTTTTGGAGTAGAAACAAACAAATAAATAACAAGACTTTAAAAAAGAAAAAAGAAAAAAAAACTGTGTTATTGCATGTTAGGTGATTATTTTCTTGGTATGGTTTTGTGGTTTTGTGGTTTTGTGTTATTGCATGTTGATGAATTGTTCTCAAGCAAAAAACAAAAAAACAAAAAAAAGGAGTGATCGCTGAACTGTTGAATTACCTTTTAAATGGGAACAATCATTTACTTGGTGGATAGGCATGGAAAAACGGGCTGGTCGGGTCAGGTTGGTCGATTGGGTTGCGGGTCGAGTTGACCCGTATTTTTCAAACAAGTTTTTTTTTTTTTTTTTTTTAAAAAAATTGATGCAATCTGTCAATTATTTATGAGTTCCTTAACTGTGATTAGATTCTCACTGGTGATACTGTTACCACTTACCAATTACCACTAAACACTTGATACCCAAATTTGGTGCAACTCTTGTTTTAACTTTCTAGAAGCTAATCTTGGTATAATCTTCGATTTGTTTAAAGTAGGAAGAGAAAATGAAGGTGGCAAGTAAAGAATGACAAACTATAATGGAGTACATAACATATTAAGTAAAGAAGAATAGGTAATTATTTTATAAGAATTACACCTCAATCTCAATCTACTCAATGTTGGTAGACGTGGCAAAACGGGCGTGTTGGGTCAGGTTTGGGTCGGGTCAATTAGGTCGCGGGTCAAAACGAGTCAATCAGGTTGTGGATCAATTGGGTTGGGTCAAAAAATTTTGACCCGTTTTGCCATGTTTATTGGTGGATTTCTAGATCATCCACATAGAGGTTCTGCACTCATTATTGTTTTTGATATTATGTGCGTTCATTAATCTCGACTCATTGTGTGATTATTTTAGTATATTCTAATGTAAATTCTGTTTTACAAGTTTTGAGACTGTCACATACATGTATACTCTATCTCAAAGGTATTCAATCACTTGATTATTATCTAGTTTAATTGTAAAGAAACTGAAGTTGTGTTTTTTGGATTTTAGGGAGGCCTTACTCATCAAGATTCTGCAAGCCATAAGGGTACAATTGGACCTTGTGATGTGCAGGTAAGACATATTTCGAGTATGTTAGAAATTTTTTTTTGTGTTTTAGGGTATTTTTTGAGGGGTTTTATTTGATTCTTTGTTTGGTTTGATTTGTATGGAGTTTTCCCATTATACAGTCAAATAAAATATTTGCATTTGTTTTAGTTTCACTATTACTGTTCTGGGATATCATATAAAGTTCAATTTTGTTTAGTTTCTTTGTTCTGACATATGTTAATTGATATAGAAAAAGAAAGGGAGATTGTTGTCCAATAAATGAGGAAGAGCAGGTCAAAGGGGAGATAATACAAATTGAGACATTGCAAAGCCAGTACTCACTTTGATTGGTAATCTAGTGCTTTCTTTGTTTACTGCATTATATTTTTTTTATAATTTTTTATTCTTATTCCGTTGATATTGTGAGCTATAGATGGTTCTCTTAAAAAGGAACCACCATAGGCATGAGAATTACGATTTTCATAATGATTTATTCATTAGTTAGAGATAATAAGTGCTCAGGTTTAATATCTCCATCATTTGTGAACAAATCCTTGGAAGTTAAGAGTTCAGTATCACCAATATCTACATTCTTTAAATGCTTTACATATTTAAGCATGCTAAAGTCATTTTTACCCAGTTCAATAGAGTTTTTAGTTGAACAAATGACTAAATTCAAATACAAGAATCATGAGTGTAAGCTATTATGTCCTTCACCAATCTGTTAAGAAAATTATTGGACTAGCTTTGGCCCTAATGTGGCGGAAAATTCTATAGTAAATGCTGTTAACTTAGCCAGTTATGACCAAATGAAACAAGTAACATTATAGCATTAGGTCTTTTAAGTTGAAATTATTTTGTATTTCAAAGTTGTTTTGATCTATGTTAAACTACTTCCAGAATGTCCTGATTTTCTATAATTATGCAATTTGGACTGTATGCTGAAAGAATTGTGGTTGGATCTGTATCTAATTAAGATAAATTGGTGCTTTTCTTTTGTCTATTCTTTGAATTTTTCTGATTTTTTTTTCTTTCATCTTCCCCATTTTAAAATCTTGCATAAAACTAATATGATTTATTCTCTCTCATGAAAATAACATTAAATTGTTTGCAAACTTGATTAACTAAAATTATGACCTTTTTATTTCAAAATGGTAGCAACAGTCACCTACACCTTGCTTCGTTTATAGTTAGGACAGTTTGGGCCTACAAATGAATATGAATTGGATGCCTCCTCTACTTGACCACTTTAGAAGTTTAAGATGTATAATTTTCTCTATCCAACTTCGCTGCTGACTCTTTTGTTTTTTGTTTTTGTTTTTGTTTTTTTTTTTTTTTTTTATTACTTTTTATAATAGCTATCTTCAAATCTGACACATGGTATCTTTTCTTTTCATTCACGATTCCTTAATGTGATATCTTATAATTGGAACTATTTTTGGCTTTAACACGAGAAAAATTTAAAGATTCAAATAACAGATAAATTGCCAAATCATTTTTCTCAAACTTTGTATATTATGTTTAGAATACTTCAATTTCATATTAATTTGATAAGATTTTTTAATGTTCCTGCTGCCTATGTCTTATGTCTTATGTCTTTATTTTAACTAATGATAAGCATTTCTATGTCTTTATTTGACCATTAGTTTGATAGTTTTTTTTTTATCCATTAGTTTGATAGTTACATCCAATAGCGGGCTTATGCATGGAGTTTCTGATCATGGAGTGGGACTCCACACCTTAAAGATTGCTTTTTGGAATAGGAACAGAGAAACTAATCTTTCTATATTGCTGCTTTTAAGGATTGTGATGTGCCAATAAATTCTTTTTCTACTAGAGTCTTAATTGTCTTTCAAGGTCTAGGTGATTCGATGCTGACATTGTTCCTTTATCAATAAAGGTAAACATTGCATCCCCTCCTACGTTTGTAAGACAATATTTTTGTGGCTGAACCAAGTATATGAGAAGATAAAAACATGAAACTCACTGATCAAAATGTTCCACCTATATCATACATATTTTTTTTTTTTTAAATTCACCATCTCCAACATGCAATTTCTTGGGGTTTGTAACATCCTTTGAAAGTCTCTTTGTCACGTTCCAGAGTTGGTCATGATCAATCCCTATTAGCCATTACTTTTAGTTGTAGAGAAATTATAATTTATTGACATCGAAATCATTTGACAAGGGCAAATAAAATTCGAGCTGACAATGGTTTTTTCTTTTCATGTTTCTCTCATTAGGTGCATCTATTAGGCCTGTTTAGTTGCCCATGAATTGGAATCATTCATATTTTGTATAATACTACATTCATAAATCCGACATCATGGATCCGATCAAGGTTGTCAAAATCGGGATCCTACATAGGATCGTAGGAGGTAGGTGAGATCGTGGATCGTAGGATCGGATCGTAAATCGTAAGATCCTATATTATTTGAGAAAAAAACAAAAAAAAAACATTTGTATGTTAAATAATCACATAAATTATACATTCATTAATATAATTACCATACATCACTATATTCATTTATAAGCATCATTTAAAGAGGTCAAAAATCTCAAAACATGACATTCTATTGGAATATTTTTTATTCGGATCCAACTGGCACACTCTCTACATTAGAGTTGAAAATTTTGGTCTATTGGGATTTTATTTTTCATTTAAGTCCAACTGAGCAATCTATTAAGTTTAAAAACATTACAAGAAATAAAGGTCGTTTGGGATCGTCAAAATCGTGTGATCCTATCGATCCTGAACGATCGCAAAGATCCTTGAAAGATTCGAATCGTTTTGAGCAGGTGAGATCGTAAAATCGTAGGATCGTAGGATCCAGATCGGGATTTTGACAACCATGGATCCGATGATGCTTTAGAATTTGAAGTTGTCATTGTAGTGGATAGAATGACTCATTTGTGGAAAATTCGCCCCTTCAATTTTTTCTTTGAAGTAAATTGTCTAGGCGCCTTTTGTTGTAAAATTAGTAGAACATTTAGTATTTTCTTTATTTTTGTACATTTCTATGCTCTAATTGGAAAGTTGTGCTAATGAAGTTCCTTATCAGTTTATATTGGTTTATGTTTGTTTCTTTAATATATTTTGCTAATAAAGTTTTAAATTTTTTTTTCACATTGTTTGTAGTCATATTTGATTTTCTTTAGTTGTGAAAAGTGTTTGAATTAAAAGATTCTAGCATGTGTTGGATAGAATTCATGATAAATGTAATGTTTAATGAAAGTCACTTGTAGGTTCTTGCATTATTCAATATTTTCAAAAACATATTGGATCAATATCCTCAAGCCGTCCATATTGCTTGCTTTTCAATTCATTATGATTATTCTTTTTATTTTTTATTTTTTATTTTTTTGTGTTGAAATAATTGGTACCTTTCATAATTGCTTTATCTCCTTAGTATAAGCAGTTCATGGATTTATGCCAAATATTCTTTTATATATATATAAAAGTCAAATCTTTCTTTCCATTGTTTTAGACTGGTAGTAAAGGGAGGGAAGTGTCTACTAATTGCAAGTCTCCATTAACAAGATAAAACATATATTGATTCTTTTTATTTCCTTTTAAATGAATTATTTTTTAGGTATGCTCTTATTTTGCAGATAATATTTTCAAGTGAAGATTAGGGGTTGTACACTAGAGATTTGTTTTGCCTTTGTGTGTAAAGATCTTGGGAATCTCTAAATATTTATGTGAAAGCTATTTTGGAAGTTGTTGTATCTTTATTTACTTATGCTTGAATAGTAGTTTTTAAAGTTTGTGAGAGAGGAAGTGTTTTTAAATTATTTTATATGAATTTAGTAATAAAATTATCTCTAAAAATAGTTAAATCATTAAATTATTATCCCTAAAGAGGATGTAAGCCATAAATGAGGAGTCAGGCGAAACAGCCCATGCCAAAAGAAGCCAAAACGAGCAGCAGACTGGACGATTTGACGATTAGACCGCGGCAGACAGATGAGCAGCAGGCAGAGTTTGAATAAGCGCGGAGGCAAGCCACGCGTAAGGCCCAGCTACTACTAGCCTGTACCCAGCCAATATAGGAAATGGTGAGGTCATGGGTCAGAGGTAAAGGGGTATGGTATGGCGGTGGGGAGGAGGAAAAAACTCATTTTCGTGTTTCCTACTCAAGCCATTTTGGAAGCAATGTCCTGCTGGGATGACATACTACCTAAAAGAGGTAAAGCTGAGTGGGGACCACCAGGTGCATGCCAAGAGAGATAGAGAGAAGGAGAGTATTCACACCATGGCAAGTAAGAGTGTCACAAGGAGCAAGCAAAACGAAAAAGCCTTCTCTATCTGAAGCGGAGTGGCGCTGGCTAGGTGACTGACTAGTCAGTGATGGTCGGCAAAGGAACCCACACCAGACAAGAATTGTTAAGGGCTAAAATGGTAAAAGCCAAGCACAGCTGGCCCTATATAAGGAGCCCTACTATGCATGGCTAAGGGGACGGCAACCTCCGTGAGATAATCACTGAAATTGCAAGAAATAGGGGAGCGAGAGAAACAAGAAGAGAGAAGGAATAAGAAGAGAGTTTAAAAAAAAAAAAACACAGAAAGAGAGAGGATTAAAAGAAACAAAAAAAAAGTAAGAGAGAAGCAGAGAGAATGGAGTGATTGGTGATGGGACTGACGAAGTTGAACACGGACGAGGTTAGCCATGACGAACCCGACGGATTATCTGCGTCATTGGCGAGAACGTTAAATGCCATTCAATGCTACCAATAATGTCCCGGACCATTGCAAGACCAGCTGGACGAGCCGGTGGAAACACATTAAAACTCATTACTCCGCCAGAGAAGTTATCAAGGGAAACATTAACACCACAACGGCTATAGTCCAGAAGGATATATAAAGCCCTCACAACACTAATACGAGGTACACACAGAATCACAACATATACTGAACTATTTTTGATATTTTGACTGCCACCTTCTTTCATACTAACTTTGGCATCGGAGGCGTTGTGGCAGACATCACACCGGTGACCATTTGAGTGAGTTCTCGCTTCCATCGATTCACCAGAGCGTGACCGGCACCGTCTGGACGAACTCAAAGAAACTGACGACCTTCTGCTTCATCAGTTTGGCGCCGTCTGTGGAAATGAAATTCTCATACTACGAAAACGCGGTTCCTACCTGCTCCAATATCCAAATGGAATCCAACCAGGATTTAGCGGCCTTGGCACAGCAAGTTCAAACTCTCGCGGCCACTGTCGAAGAACTCACCAGACAGAATCAGGAGATAAGACAAAGGCTACAGCAGGAGGAAAACCGGTCAAGGGCAGTCTAAGAGGACGAAGGGGACAGCCACGGGAGAAGTGACCGACGAAGGACCATTACTCCAGAGGAACAACATTCCAACCTCCTCCAAGAAATGAGAAAGGGGATGGACGAACTAAGAAATGCCATAAAAAAGAAGACAGATCGAAGCCTAGATAGAATAGTCAGGGCAACGGACTCTCCCTTTACCATGGCGGTCTTAGAACGACCGGTACCAGCAAAATTTCGGTTTCCTCAACTCGAGTCTTTTGATGGGCACAAGGATCTCCAAGATCACCTTAATACCTTCAAGACGACCCCAGGCCTTCAACAGCCCCAGGATGAGATAATGTGTCGTTCTTTCCCTACTACGTTGAGGGGGGCTGGAAGAGAGTGGTTCACGAGATTGCCCACTTCGTCCATCGACAACTTCGAGCAGTTAAGTAGTGCCTTTTTGCTCCATTTTGTTGGAGGGCAACGTCCCAAGAGACCAGCGGATCACCTACTCACTATTAAGCAAGGGGAGAGGGAGAACTTGCGATCGTACGTGAAACGCTTCACTCGAGAAACCCTAGAGGTGGACGACGTGGACGACAAGGTCCAACTGACAACATTCAAAGCGGGGCTTAAGTCCAGAGAATTCGTCGTCTCGCTGGCAAAGAATCCACCCCGGACAATGGCCGAGATGCTACTGAAAGCCCAAAAGTACATGAATGCCAAGCATGCATTGGCAGCCATCGTAGACGAGGAGAGGCCAAAGAAGGAAGGAAGGAAGGAAGACGAACATAGGGGACAAAAGAGGGAGCGCCCAGGCCGTCGAGGAGGTGACGTAGACAAGCGAAGGGATGATAAAGCTCCACGACCGGTAAAATTTACACCTCTAATTATGCCTGTTGACAAAATTTTGACACAGATCCAGGATCAACACTACCTTCAGTGGCCGAGACCCTTGCAGTCATCACCTAACGTGCGTGACAAAAATAAATACTGCCGATTCCACAAGGATCACGGCCATTACACGGAGGATTGCCGCTACCTGAAAGGACAGATAGAGGAGTTGATACAGAAAGAAAAACTTCAGAAGTATGTGAAGAAGGGCGAATCCAGCAGGTTCGGAGACGGCAACAAGAGCCAACGCGAATCCTCGTCCAAGAATGAGATTCGTCCATCCCAACCACCACAGGACGTGATCGGGGAGATAAGCACAATCGCAGGGGGGCCATTCATGAGGGGATCATACAAGTCCCTCAAGAAAACATGCAAGAGGCAAGTAAACAACATCCATATGGAACCCCTATTGAAGCAGAGACGAACAAACCAGGACATATTTTTCAACGAAGAGGATGCCCGGGGAGTAAGGCATCCGCATAATGACCCCCTAGTTATAGCACTCACAATTGAGGGGTTTAACACTAAAAGGGTCCTCATAGACAACGGCAGCTCCGCAGACATCATGTACTTACCGGCCTTCCAACAGTTGAAACTAGGTCCTGGTAGATTGCGCCAATTCGATTCCCCCTTCGTCAGCTTCAGCGGAGACAGGGTATACCCCAAGGGCATTGTGATGCTGAAAGTCACAATAGGAGCCTACCCGAAGCAACAGACCCGTCAGCTAGACTTCCTGGTGGTAGATTGCCCCTCCTCATATAATGTGATCATTGGGAGACCTACGCTCAATAGGTGGAAAGCAGCTACGTCCACCTACTGCCTAAAGGTAAAATTCCCAACCGAAGACGGAGTCGGCGAGGTAAAAGGAGACCAAGTCTTGGCCCGGAAGTACTACCAAGCCGTCTTGGCTACAGGGGAAAACCACACGTGGACGATCGAGGAAGAAAAAGAAGACAAAATGGAAGCTATGGAAACAATAGAACTCGTCGAGGGGGAAACTGCAAAGGTGACGAGGATAGGAACAACCTTAAGCCCCGAGATGAGGAAGAAACTCGTCCAATTCCTTAAGGAAAACTTGGACGTATTTGCATGGAGTCACGAGGATATGCCCGGGATACCACGCCAAGTAATCCAGCACAAGTTGAACATAGACCCCGGGAAAAAACCCATCCAACAGAGACGACGAGTCTTTGCCCCCGAACGGAACCAAGCAATCACCGACGAAGTTAACAGGTTATTGCAGGCAGACTTTATCCGAGACGTTTATTATCCCGAGTGGCTGGCCAACGTCGTGCTGGTGAAAAAAGCGAATGGGAAGTGGAGAATGTGCATAGACTTTACGGACCTGAACAAGGCCTGCCCGAAGGATAGTTTTCCCTTGCCTAGGATAGATCAGCTAGTAGATTCTATGGCCAGGCATAAGTTACTGACGTTCATGGATGCTTTTTCAGGATACAACCAGATAAAAATGGCTGAGAAAGATCAGGAAAAAACTACTTTCATCACAAGTCGAGGGCTCTACTGCTACAAGGTGATGCCCTTTGGAATGAAGAACGCAGGAGCAACATACCAAAGACTAGTAAACAAGATGTTCAGCAAGCAAATTGGTAGAAACATGGAGGTATATGTGGATGATATGCTCGTTAAGAGCAAAAAGGAGTTGACACACCTGGACGATCTGAGAGAGACGTTTGATACCCTCTGAAAATATTAGATGAAGCTGAACCCCAGTAAGTGTGTGTTCGGGGTAGCCTTAGGGAAGTTCTTGGGATTCATGGTGTCCCAAAGAGGAATAGAAGCAAATCCGGAAAAGGTACAAGCAATACTCAACATGGCATCACCAAAGACCGTCAAGGAAGTCCAAGAGCTCACAGGGAAGATCGCTGCACTCAATAAATTCGTCTCTAAAGCAACCGACAAATGCCTACCCTTTTTCAAGACATTGAAGCAAGCTTTTTCCTGGACTAACGAATGCGAGGTGGCATTTCAAGAGCTCAAACGTTACCTGGGCAATCCGCCCCTCTTGAGCCCCTCAAAGGCAGGGGAAAACCTCTATTTATACCTGGCGGCATTAGCCACGGCCGTCAGTGCGGCCTTGATTCGAGAGGAAGATAAGAAGCAGCTTCCAGTTTACTACGTCAGTCAAGCGTTCCAGGGAGCAGAGGCCAGGTATCCCAAGATAGAGAAGATCGCATTCGCCCTAATAGTAGCTTCACAGAAGCTACAACCATACTTCGAAGCACACCGTATCCTCGTAATGTCGGACCAACCAATCAGAAAATCCATGAATAAACCTGAGGCAATGGGGAGGATGGTCCAGTAAGCAATCGAACTCAGCCAGTTCGACATCGAATACCATCCCAAAATAGCCATCAAGGCGCAAGCCCTAGCAGACTTTATTGCCGAGTTCACCCTTCCAGAAGATGACGACAGCAGAGACAAGGTAGAACAATGGACGATTCAGACTGACGGCTCATCAGCCCAAAAAAGGGGGGGAGTAGGGGTCATCATAAATACCCCTGACGGAGAAAAGCTTAGATATGGAGTCCAATTAAAATTCCCGGCGACCAACAACGAGGCCGAGTACGAAGGGATACTGACAGGGCTAAGACTCAGGAAAGCCCTTGGGATTAAGAACCTGCTTATTCAGAGCGACTCCAAGTTGGCAATAGGGCAGATCAGGGAAGAGTATGAGGCAAAAGAGGAGAGAATGCAGAAGTACCTCAAGCTGACGAGACATATAGCCCGTGAGTTCGATAAGTTGGCCTTCGTTCAGATCCCGAGAAACCAGAATATGGCGACAGATGAGGTTGCGAAAATGGCCTCGTTAGAAGAAGAACTGACGAACAGTGAATTCCTTATAGAGATTCAGAAACACCCCAGCATCGAAGAAGTCCCAATATTTTCCATCCAGAGCGCAAGTGGTTGGATGGCACCGATCGTGTCATTTCTCCAAGACGGGCATCTCCTTCGTGACGCCTTAGAAGCTAGGAAGATTAAAGCGAGAGCAGCCAGATTTACGATTTTGAATGATAACTTGTACAAAAGAGGCTTCTCCCTGCCCTATTTGAAGTGTGTCAACGAGGAAGAAGCCAAGTACGTTCTTCGAGAGGTCCACGAAGGAATTTATGGAGACCACGCTGGGCCTAGATCTCTGGTAAGAAAAGTTATTCGAACAAGGTATTTCTGGCCGACCATGCAGGTAGACGCTACAGAGCTCGTCAAAAGGTGCGATAAGTGCCAGAGGTTCGGGAACGTCCAAAGGCTGCCAGCAGAAAAGATGACGACGATAACCTCCCCGTGGTCGTTCGCACAGTGGGGGATTGATATCGTTGGCCCATTGCCCCAAGGAAAAGGACAAGTAATGTTCCTGCTCATTGCCATCAACTACTTCACAAAATGGGTCGAAGCAGAAGCAATAGGGACTATCACAGAGGCGAGGATCCATAGCTTCGTGTGGAAGAATATAATTTGTAGGTTAGGGATTCCAAGAACGATTACATCAGATAATGGCCGTCAGTTCGACAGCCAGGGAGTTAGAGACTTTTGCTCAGGACTAGGTATCAGAAGCAAGTTCTCGTCACCTGGACACCCACAGGCGAACGGGCAAACAGAAGTAACTAACCAGACACTGCTCAGAATCATCAAGGCTCGACTAGACAAGGCAAAAGGCACGTGGCCCGAAGAATTGCCCAATGTCTTGTGGGCCTACAGAACAACAGCAAGAACCCCAACGGGAGAAACGCCTTTCAGGCTCACTTATGGTACTGAGGCGGTAATCCCAGTAGAGGTGGGTGGGGCCAGCACCAGGCGAGAAGTATTCCGCGAGGAGGACAACGACGACCAACTTCGAATCAACCTGGATTGCTTAGATGAAGTAAGAGACGAGGCCTCGAGCAAGACGACGAAGTACCAGCGGAAGATGACCGACTACTATAACAAGAGGGTCAAGCTCAGAAGACTTGAAATTGGCAACCTCGTCCTACACAAGGTCACCACTACAACCAAAGATTCCGCCCATGGGAAGCTCAGTCCCACCTGGGAAGGACCTTACAGAGTCGTGCACTACTCCCGGCAAGGCAGCTATCATTTGGAGACCCTAGACAGGCAAAAGCTCCCACGACCATGGAACATTGAACACTTGAAGAAATACCATCAATAGATGTAACCAAAGAATGTACCCATTCCTAAAAATTAATGAAATAACGATTCAAATAATGTGTTCATATAGGTATCATCAGTAGGAAATCCCGGAAACCCGTTACGGCCTAGACGGACGTGCATTACTGACGAAGGCAATAAGAAAGAAAAATGCCTAAGTAATAAGATTCCGCGTAGACGGATGTACATTACTGACGAAGGCAATAAGAAAGAAAAATGCCTAAGTAATAAGATTCCGCGTAGACGGATGTACATTACTGACGGAGGCAAAAAGATAATGAAAAAATGCCTAAGTAATAAGATTCCGCGTAGACGGATGTACATTACTGACGAAGGCAATAAGAAAAAAAAAGGCCTAAGTAATAAGATTCCGTGTGGACAGATGTACATTACTGACGAAGGCAAAAAGATAAAGAAAAATACCAAGGTAATAAGGTTCCTCTTCGACGGAAGTACGTTACTGACGAAGGCAAAAGAAAATGCACACAGGGACAACATGTGTAAGTAAATGCGATATTATAAAAGCCTAAAAACCAAAGGCAATTACCATTGTTTTTACATCTAAAAACCCATAAACACTGGGCCAAAGAAAAATTTTAAAGATGTTCTGGAATTTGAGCCTCAAACATAAAGGCACCTACAAAAAAAAAAAAAAAAAAAAATTCTAAACAAGTAGTAGGATCAAGCATCAAGGATGGCATCGTCCTCGGCAGGGGCGTCAAGGGCAGGAGCTTTGACGACTGGGACATCAAGAGCAGGAAGGTCTCCAGGAACGTCAGCAGTCGTCGCTTGGGCAACTTTGTCAGCAGAGATCTCCCTGTCCACTTCCTCCATGTCTAGCGTCTCCAAGTCTATCCCAAAAGGGTGCTTGATGCTGTACCTCCTCAAGAGCTCGAACCCTTTGAAATACCAGCTGAAGAGCACAGAGTTGTACTCCTCAGTCTGCTGGAAACCTTCGATAGCCCTAGAGGCGACGACCTTGATCTTTTCCTTCGCGGCGGTAAGCTGCTCGTCCTTTTCCAGAACCAGCTGCTGCTCAACCTTTAGCTCGTCACTCAACTTCTTGACTTCCTCCCTGGCGTGGTGAACATCCTCCATCGAAGCTATCAGATCCCTCTTCAGCTTCGAGTTCTCCATCTCCAAGACCTTGATCTGAGAAAGCGAAGATTCAACCTTAGCCTCCTGAGCAAGATACTCAGACGAAAGGTGAACGGTCTCCCCCAACACTTAACACAAAAAAAAAGGACATGCGAGAGAATCTAACCTTAGCACACCTGTTTAAGAAATATATATATATATATATATATATATATATATATATATATATATATATATATATATGTATGTATACATATGTCACTTAAAACAAGCAGGTTACCTGGATGAGCTTATGAAGATGACGACTTATCAACTCATTTGGGGGCATACCCGAGAAAACCTTTAGGTCTTCTGCGGTCACGACCCCATGAGCCCGGTCCATCACCAACTTCTCGTCGTCCCAAATGGTGGACGAGCAAGCAGCCTCCTTCCCCCTATCTGACGTCCAAGGCCTTTTCGAAGCAGGAGTCGAAATCTCATCAACAGAAGTTGCCGGAGAAGCCGTCCTCGTCGTCTCGGCACCGGAAACTATAGGAGTGGCCGAAGCAGTAGGAATGACGGAGGAAACCTTCCCTTTGACACGAACCACCTTCTTCCCAATGTTGGACAGCGGTTCATCCTTCTTAGATCGTATCTTCTTGTACATGCCCTTGTTAAATTTCGTCATCATCTCTGCGAAGAAGGAAAATCTTATAAAGAAGCAAGCAACTAAATACAGGTATGGGATCGAGTCTGACGAACTCAAATGCTTACTCTTCTTTCCTTCAATATCGAGGCTCCGCAGGATGTAAGGTGACGAATCAGGGCCGAGGTTGTAAAAAGCAAGCGTCCGCGGATCTACTAAGTCGTCCCAGTTTTTGATAGTCTTGGAATACACGATGGCCGTCTCAACACGCTCCTTGTACCTGCTTTTGAGCTGTGGCCTCCGTTTAACTGCACAGGAACGAAAGAAGTTAGTGACGATAACATCGGGTCAAAAAAAAAAAAAAGCAAGAAAGGATACTGACGCACCTAAAGTCGGGGTTCCCCACCGACAAAGCAATCTGGGGATATCACCCCAATCCTGGCTAGAGGGGGTCTCAAAATCATCCCCAGACACAAACACAAATCTGGACTTCCAGTACTTGAAGGATGAAGGTAAACCCTTGACGATCCTGGTTCTTCTCTCCCAAGGTACTAGCTCATAATACCTGTACTCTTTGGACTCTTTCAAACGATACAAATAAACAAGCTCATTTACCTTGATCATCTCCCCGTTAGCAGCCAACCATATTTCCATACAATTGACCACTATTCTCCATGAATTGGGCATAAGCTGCCTAGGAGCGATACCCAAATAAGCTAAGAGCTCCATCACAAACGGATGGACGGGAAGCCTGAGACCACAAGTAAAAGCGGCCTCATAGAAGCACACTTCACCTGGAAAAAAAATGACAAGCCCTCTCCTCGTCAGTAGGCCGACGAACGCGAACCCGTTCCGGAAATTGAAACCTATCCCTAAACCTACCCACGGCGTTAGAGTCCAACCCACACACCTCCACGAGGGCATGAAAAGGCCTAACTTCCCTAAAGGTCGACGCGGCTATGTCCCCCTCCATAAGGTCGCTGCTAGACGACAACCCAGTCTCGAGATCACTAGACCTAACCTCAGACATCGCCCGTGGCTCCCTCACCAAACCTTCGAACCAATCGACTGACTGGTGGAGCAATGGAAACAAGTTGCCCAAAACAACACCTAAGCTGTTACCCTCAAAAACGAAACCCTCCAAAGTGGGAAAAACACCTAAGGACCCCCCTCAGCGAGCAAAAAGAAAGGAAATCAAAGGGCAAGCTACTCTAACCTCTAAATTACTGACCATGGACACCCAGGCAAAGTACAGGTAAACAGGAAAGTGCTAAAATCCCAAAAAAAAGAAAAAGAAAACCAAGAAGCAGAAGCCAAAAAGAAAAAGAAATCAGATATTTGCAAAGATAAAAAGAGAAAAGAAAGAGGAAGAAAAAAAACATACCTCAAAGAAGAGAAGCAGGAAGCCCAACGACCAAACACGCACCAACTCAAAGGAGAATGGAGAAATAGGTGAAAAGGACACTCAGAGGGATAAACTGAAAATTGGAAGAAAATGAAAGGTAAAGTAGGAGGAAAAAAGTTTAAAAACCAAAAGGAAGAAAAACTGAAAATCGGCGGGAAACCCAAGGGTCATGCAATGAGAACATAAGCCTTCTCCAACCATATCATGCCACGTGGCCACGACCCGCGTAATGCCGCCACTACGCATTCAATGCGTCACAGAATCCCAAAGGTTGAAAAAAAAAAAAAAAAAAGAGAGAAAAACTTTTCATCTTCCACGGTCGTCAGGACACGCATTGACGACCATGTAACCCGGGGGGCAGCTGATGGGACTGATGAAGTTGAACATGGACGAGGTTAGCCATGACGAACCTAACGGATTATCTGTGTCATTGGCGAGAACGTTAAATGCCATTTAATGCTGCCAATAATTTCGTGGACCATTACAAGACCAACTGGACGAGCCAGTGTAAATGCATTAAAACCCATTACTCCGCCAGAGACGTTATCAAGGGAGACATTAACACCACAACGGCTATAGTCCAGAAGGATATATAAAGCCCTCACAACACTAATACGAGGTACACACAGAATCACAACATATACTGAACTATTTTTGATATTTTGACTGCCACCTTCTTTCATACTAACTTTGGCATCGGAGGCGTTGTGGCAAGCACCATACCGGTGACCATTTGAGTGAGTTCTCGCTTCCATCGCGTCGCCAGAACGTGACCGGCACCGTCTGGACGAACCCAAAGAAACTAACAAGCTTCTGCTTCATCAATTGGCATGCACCGAATGGGTTAATCCCCCTCTCCACCATTCTAATCCATGCCCTCTGGCAATAAAAAAGAACTTTACTCAACCCAAGTCACTTGGGCCCGTTCTTTCAAAACAGCTAATTTCCTTCGCAAGGAGATTAGTAGCGTTGAAGGAATGGTTCCCCTTCCTAACATTGATTCAGCAGGATGGCTTGACATGGCAGGCTGACTTTTATTTCTTTGAATACGCTTGTTTTTCTCTGTTCAATATTTATTCTTCTATTACCATTGTGTAAAGCGGGCACCCTTCATACGAGCCCACTGTCTGTTCTATCTAAATCCTTATCATTGTTTTTATTATATCTGTCTGCTATAGTTAATGTAACAATCCTGCCTGCCGAAAGCATACGATCAGGACTTGATCAACACACACGAACCGGACCAGGAAAGTTTGCTCCCGGACCGGTCCCAACTCCTCAATCTAGAAAACTTTGGGCCTAGTGTAGCGGCAGGCGGCCCAGCCCAACACTTGAAAAAAGATCAACAAAGAGATAAATTTCAAGGCAGCCACCATTGTCATGCAATTAGAATCGTTACCGGTGAAGGTTTTCTTTTTTCTTTTTAAAATAACATGATAAATATGATTTATATTTGAGTGTTTCGATTTAGGCATTTGGGTTAGATTTGGTTTTGTTCAAGGTTATAGGATTAAATTTGGTTTATGGGTAAGGTATATGTGTTGCTTTGGATTTATTTAACTCTCTCTTGGATTCAATTGTAGATTTCATTTGTAAATGATTGGTTTCAATTTCAAATCTATGTAAAAAAAATTAGAGGGTTTTTCTTTAACTTTCTTTTTCTAGGTTTGTAGGTGGAAAGGCAAATCCTTGGAAGCAATCCAAGTCTAATTAGAAGCGGTACTACCAACTATAGTTACCACTCTATTGGAACCATCACTGGTAAATTTTTCTTTTTTAATTGAATGTTAAGTATGCTTTATGCTTGGATTGGTTTGATTTTTAGGTACATGGGTTAGAATTTATTTTGTTTTCATTTAGGTATTTGGGGGGGGGGGGGGGGGGGGGGTAAACGCTAGTTTGCATAATGTGAGGAAAAAAAAAACACTAAAATCTAAAGTGCTTGCTTAGAGGCTCTTCTATTTTTTTTGGGTAAAGGTTAATAATTTGCATCTATTATAATTTAAAAATACGTTTTTTTTAAAAAAAAATTTTCAAACAAATAAAAAGGATATACTTTAGAGATAAGCAGTAACTGTAATATCTTTTTTGACATTTATGGCATTATTTCTAAATGAAGTTACTCTTTATTAATGTAAGTATTTTTTAACCACATAAAAATCCAATTGAAAGAGGAGAATCCTCTTATATATAGTATAGATGAAGCTAATACAAAAGGTAATATAAGACTCGTAAACGATAAATAATTTAAGCAAAAAACTAACTTATAATTTGTTGCCAAGCTCACACAAAAATTGTTCCATTTCTGAATAGAGGAAATTCCATGGTTATTTTGAAAAGGAGAAGTTTATATTGAATAAGGAAATTTAAGGTTATTTTGAAAAGGAGAAGTTTATATTGAATAAGGAAATTTATTTTCAAAGTGGTGAAATGTTCCCTTCAAAAAAGAAAAACAAAAAGAGGTGAAAGTTCAAAAGGAATTTTGGAAAAGTAATTTTATTTTCAAAGAACAAATATCCAAAGAAAAGACCACTGATTTTTGAACATTTAAAAAAAAAAAAAAAAATTCTCATGAGCTTTTGAAAAGTATTCTTTAAATGAAAAGGGCCCAATGGGTTCCTGGAAAACGTATAAATATTTGTAAGGTAACTTAAAATTTTGGTATTTGAATTTTTGGAATTGCTTTAAGTTGAAACTATTTTGAAATAAGCATGCATCAATCAAATATTTGTATGGAAAATAAGTGGCTTTTTAAATTACATATGACTACCCTCTCTTGTTTTTTTTTTTAATTGTCTTTATTAATTTTATAGATTTTTCATGTGAGAAATTTTATTTTATTTTATTTAAAAAAATGTTTTTTATTACTAGTTTGAATTTTGAAGTTTGAATGCATTCTTAAGCATATTCATCCAATTTCGAACATACATACATTTATTCATCACAAACAGAGATTATACTACACTATAGAGAGTCACACATAATAAAAAAAAAAAAGTACTACATGCATGATAAAGAGAAACATAATAATGCATACATAGCCATACCCACACATAATTGATATACATCAAATGATGATTCCATTCTCTAGTTAGTTTTGCTCGATAAATTCGACAACTCCTCGAAGAGCAACATTGGGATCTTCACTCTTCAAAAGTTCCTCGGCCATTTCAGCTGGAGTAACATTTTTATTCTTAAGCAATGCCTCAATCGCTTCAAAGAGTTGGTGGTCACCATTGATACCAAGATAATTAGAAACCAACTGCTTGAACCCATCCATGGTTAAATATGACATGTGCACATGCATGTCCATGCGGCCTGGGCGCAACAAAGCAGGATCAAGCTTCTCAAGCTTCTCCTTATGATTGGTGGTGAACACAATAATTCGCTCTTCTCCACAGCTCGACCATAATCCATCAATGAAGTTCAATAAACCGGATAATGAGAACTAAAAAAATAACATGACGGTAAATATTGTTAAATGAAATCATAAGATAATGTCATTTGCATTAGCTAGTGTGATAGTACTGGTAATAGTTGTTGACATATAGCATCATATGACATATGTATTCAGTGGAAGTTGTACTCAACAAACAAAAACAAAACTCCAAATTCCTATGGGTTCTAGGAGAGATGATTTTGGTATGCAACCTTATTCCCCCTTCTTTCTTTTCTTTCTTTCTTTTTTTTTTTTTTTTTTGGAAAATGTTGATTCTTGAACTCAAACCCAATAGTACAGGCAGGAAAAATCTTCGTTGTGGTAAAAACTAATTAGACGGGTGAGTTTGACATCATTTTTAAGCTTTAACTTTTAATTTTTATGTACAGTTTTTAAAACCTAATTTTTTTTCTTCCACTTTTTCTCATTTTTTCAATTTTTTTAAAGTACAAGTATATTATAGCAAACTTTCATAAAAAAATGTTCAGCCAAAAAACGAAATAAAATGTTTCCATACCAACACCATTGAGCTAACTATCTCATAAATAAAAATTACATCCACATCAAACAAAAACTGGCACACATGCACGCTTGAGACATTGAAAATTATGAATCATAGGTCCTAAAACTGATATCTATATTGACAAAATTAAATGAACCGCATTCAATTATATAGCTAGATAGAGATATTGTCAAAAGGAAAGTACTATATATTTGCACTACAATCTAAAAGAACTAGTCAAATGATTTGGAGAAATTTTAATTATAACATTCTTTCCTATTTTAATGTAATAAACTTCTAATGTCAGACCTCAGCATACACAACATATTTAGCAGATCAAATCTATCAAAGAATCACACTAAACTGTCTAAAATATATAATAATCTAATTACCACCATACTAGTTTTTATGAGAATAAAGAAAGTTAACCTTCGGCTTTTTCAGAATCAGCTGAGCAGACTTTTCCTCTTTCTCTCGATCTTCCAACTTTGCACAATCAATATCCTCAACTACCATTATTGAACGATTAGATGTGGAAAGAAATATCCTTCTCAACGCTGAATCTGAATGTATGCTTGAAAGGTCCAAATCATAGACATCAAACTTGAGGTAATTAGCCATGGCAGCAATCAAGCTTGATTTACCAGTACCTGGAGGCCCGTAAAGCAAATACCCTCGCTTCCATGCCTTGCCAACTTTCTTATACCACTCCTTTCTATTAACAAACCTGTCCAGATCATCCTTGAGCATCCTTTTCTGCACTGGGTCCATTGCCAACTTCTCAAATGTAGTTGGGTGTTCAAGAATAATAGAACTCCATTCACGACCAGGTGTACCACAGACAAAATCACGGCTATAAAGCTTTAACGCCCTTTCTGCTTCTTGAATAGCCTTAGAACGAGATATTACTTCAGCTAAATAAGACTCTAGCACAACCTCTTTGAATTTCTTATCAAAGGAAAGCGTAAAATATCTAAGACGTTCATAGCCATCAAATCCTTTTTCTACATGTAACTTCCATTTGAGCCCTTTAATGCCTTGAAAGGAATCAGTAACCTCTGCACCCGGTACTATATCAAAGGTTGGCCTCTCTTGCCTAACGGCTTTGCCAACATTGAGATATTTTGATGAATCAACAATCTTGGTACGGAGGTAGGTTGAGGCAACATCATACATTTGATTGTCACTGAGACCACAATCCGTGCGAAAGAAGAGAGTGATTTTAGGCGTACAAAAGTATTCTTCATAGATGGAGAAGAGATTATTGAGGAAGGAGGAAGGTAAGAGGTTTTTTACTAGGGGACATAGTACAATCGCACCAGCAGCTGTGGTCAAAGATGTAAGCATCTCCATGAAAGTTAACATGGTTTGAAAATTGATGGTCAATCACCCCTCTTCCAAATCCTGTAAAAATGAAAACGATGTAGTTAAGGATACAATTTTTTACGCCTTGAGGGCTGGAATATAGAAGTTTGGACACCAAGTATACATTTCTTGGTTTGTCTATGAAAGTTTTGAGTCTCTTCACAAAGATGACATCTGCCATAAATTTGCTGGGATAAATCACTATCTATGTGTTAATCAATTTAAATGTAACCTTAAAAAAATAAAAAGAAAAAGAAAAAAAGAAAGAAAGAAAAGCACCAAGAAAATTTATTTGTTTAGCACGTGTGTTTAAATAACAGTTTTCAGTTTTTTTTTTTAAATACGTGTTGGTGAAAAAATGTATAAAAATACGTGTAATATTATTTAAAAACTGAAAACATAAGTTTAAGTTCATATACCAAACAGGCCCTTAATCACACAAGAACTCATTTCATGAAAACCCCTCTAACATAGAGGGACCAATCTATATACTATAATAAACTAGAGAATGCAATACCCTAGTATATGTTCAAAACTTATTAAGTTCACAATAAATTTGAAAAATACAATAATACCTCACTAGAAACTCCGTGAAACCAAGAACACAACAAGAGATCTCCGCACTAAACAAGGCACTAATTTTTTTTTTTATACTCTTGACACTGTTTGCACTCTGCGAATGATTGTCTCTATTAGGTCCCTTTTTATAAACCAGCTACGTCTCACTATTCTTTTTTTTTTTTTTTGAAGCCCCGTCTCACTATTCTTGATCGTATCTTTCAAGTCTTAAGTTTTTTAATTTTGAAACTCCAATGACCTTATCTGAGAGAGATTGAGGATCCTTTTGGATACAACTTATTTTGCTGAAAATTGAAAACACTGTAGCAAAATAATTTTTAAATGTGTGAATAGTGTCGTGAGACCCGTGAACAATGCATGAACAGTGTACTTGTCTCTTGCACAGTGAATCTATGTGCATGAACAGTGCGAATACTGTTCATACACGCTAGAAAAAAAAAAAAAAAAAAAAAAACTGAAAACGCAAAGTGAGATTCCAAAAGAATGGTTAAGATTGTTATCTTATTGATTGCTTGAGCCACTATATTAGTTGTAAGTGCACAATTGTGCCTGGACCCAAAAACACACGTGGGCTCAGGCCCAATGAGTCTTAAACAATAAAATTTGTAGAGTGTGGGTTCGCAATCTAGTTTAGTGGTGTTCAACGCTTGATGAACAGGCTAGAATGTTACAGTATTTGCAAACAATGGATGAATAGGGCAAATGAACCTCCTCGGACATAAGGCGAGGACGATTTATGTATTATTTCTCTTTTTCTTTCAAAGATTACAGTTCTTAGTCCTTGTCTCGTTCTCTCCCCCCTTCCTCTTCTTTACTCTCTTCCCTCTTTAAATACTTCTTCTCCTTCCCTCTTTATCCACGTGTCACACAAATCTTATCTTTAGATCCTTTCCCCTACTTTCCACCACCTTCCTGAAGTCCTTAAACAATGGCCAGAAGGTCCCTCCTACTGTTCAGGGGTCACTTCCCCATTAATGAGGCTAGGGAGGTAGGTGCAGGGTCTTTAATGTGGAGGTAGCAGTCTTTTTCTGAGATATTTCTCTCACTCCGTAGCGTCTAGAAGGTATTTAGATCCCCCTCTTAACCAACAGTTCGTCCAGAACACTGCCTATAATCTTCACGACGAATCCCAAGGTCATCGTGGGTCTTTCCGAGGGGAGATTATTCCTCGAACGAATCCTTGGATCTTCGCCCTGTGGGCCGACCTACAATCTTAAAGGCCTTTAGTAAAAAACGGTTTGGAACCCGTCAATGAAGCCCAAGGCCCAAATACTTGCTCAGGTCCCCTTACTCCCCACATTAGTATTAAAAACAAAACAAAACAAAAAAAAATTAAGGACTATTAACTGCCACTTTTGTCATACTAGCCTACCACTACTATCAAGCTACCAAAACCCCTAGGGATAATTTTTTTTTTTTTTTTTTTAAATTAGGGGCTTAAATATGATGTAAGTTTGGGTAATTTGGTTAAATAATTTTTGTTTTGGGTATATAAGTAGAGAAAATATTTGGTACGCAATGTAAAGTCATATTCTATCATAGTTTTAAATTATCTATGAGACATATGTATACACACTTGTCCATTCCATGTCTTAATATCACACTATTGATGAATGGAAGAAGGTAAGAGAGTTGGGCATGCTATCATTTCATGGTATGCAATCTGTGAACATAACAGAAATTAGTTGATTTTCACGGTCTTATTACTCTTTTTTTTTTTTTTCATTTCATGATTTAAAAAAAATTAATATCCTTGAGAATGCTACAAAAGTGTAATGAAACTACTAAACTAATTTTTAATATCTCAAAATGTATATGTTTCTTTACTCTAATTTAGTTTACTTTTCTTTATAATATATGTGCAACATTCTCTAAAATTGTCTTACATAAAATGTTACAAAATAATTTATGCATCGCACGGCCAACTTACTAGTTTGTTTAATTACTATACAAAAATTTAAATTTAAACAACAATAATACAATATATATATATATATATATATATATATATATATATATATATATATATATCTATATGTATCAACATTAATTAACATTATCTTCTAGAGTTTAGCTTCGGAAAAGAGAGAGAGAGAGAGAGAGAGAGGGAGAGGAATGACGTTCCTTTGTTTGGTTAGAAAGAAAAACAAAAGGAAGGAAGAATGAAAGGGAAAAGGGTTTTGTGGAATCCATTATTTTTCCTCTCCTAAAATAGGTCTTGAATTTTTTTTGTGAAATGACATTTATATCCTTATTAATTTATAATTTAAAAGGATAGAAGTGAAAATACATTACATCTTTTTTCCTTTCTTCCCCTATTTGCTAAGCGCTTTTTCGTCAAGGGTGGTTAGGAAGTACTTTAATTTCTTTCCCCACTCTTTTTCCTCTCCCTTCCCCTTTTTCCTTTCTCTTCTCTTCCCTCCCCTTCTACTCAACCAAACATAATCTTAAACGGTGTTTGGTTGTAGCAATGGAAAGGAAAAAGAAAAGACAAGATGAAGGAAAGAGAAAGAGAGAGCAAAAAGAAAAGAAAAATAATTCCCTTTGATGTGTTTGGATATAGGAAAGAAAGGAAAGAAAAAAAAAATGTGGGAGTTTTATCTTTCCCTTGTTTGTTTGCAAAGAGAAGAGAAAAGAAAAATGCGTGTTTTTATCTTTGTCCTTATTAATGAGATGAAAATTCATATATTAGAATAACAAAGTTTAGCTAGGCTACAACCTTACTTAATAAAATAAACATTACTATATATTTTAAAAATCTAACCGTTGAATTACATGTCCTTTATACTCTTAATACACATATCAAATTTTGTGTCAATCAGGTATTTTTTATTATATGATCTATAAGCTTATATTTTATACATAATTTTAAATTATAAAAATTTGCAATTTAAACAATTTATTGATGACATAACTATTGATCTTTAGTTTTTTAGAAATTTTGCAAGCATGAAGAATATAAGAAGAACATGTAATTCAATGGTGGATTTGTCAAAATTTATCTCTAATAAAAATATATTGAGTAAGGTTGTAACCTAAAACTACAGCCAATCTTGTAGATAAACTTTATCCATATTAGAATACTTTTTTTTATACAAGATAGAATTTCTACTCTAGCATAATCTAAGTGTATATGTGTGTGAATCTCTCTTTTGGAGACTTGAATCTCGACGCTTGGCCCCCACACCCTACAAGCACTTATACTTATAGGGTGACCATCGCACCAAGGGTGTGCGGTGGTCATATTAGAATACTTGTAATTTCTTAAAAATATTAAGCGATGGACCTCATGTAATTAATTTTCTCCCTTCTTTCCATTTCCGCCCAAATTGTGCTGATACCAAAACAGTGGGTCTCACGGAAATAAATAAATACCTCTTATCAAACATAAATAAATACCTCTCATCCTACTGTGTAATTTTTTTTTTTAAGAAAAAAAACCTCTCTTTCTCTCAAAAAAGGAGTAGCCCTTCCTTTCAAGGTAATTCTCTTTTCTTTTTCTTTTTTTCTCGTTTATTGCTCATATGTTTTTGATTGTTGTATGAGATTTTGATTTATTTGTTAAGAAAATTGCAGGAAAAATTATTTAAAATAAAATGATCAAGGGATGACACAATTTTCTTATCCTATTTGTTTTTTTTATCCTTTTAATTCTCATTAAAAGTTATTTTTTTTGTATTTATCCATTTTATGAGTAAAGGCACATGTGTAAAATAGTTTTTTTTTTTTTTTCATTTTCTTTGGTATACTTTTTGTAATTTTTTAGCTGTGAACTATAGAATTTCGACTAAAAATAGTGTAGTTATTTACTTTATCTTATACAAATTGGTTTGTCTATGAAAGACATGGAAATAAGAGGGTCAAGTAGGGGGAGATTCCCGTGAAAAACAAGGTCATTAGTCAAGTTTTATTGTTTGAGTCTCTATGATTAATATTTGCTTCAATTTTTATTTACTTACAAATTTTTCTCTAAAATTTATGATACTAGAAAATATGAATGAATAAAAAATTATAACATTAAACCCAAAAATTAAAAAAAGAGACTGTAATACTGATTCGTCTTTTGCGTATATATGTACTTTTTTTTTTTTTTTTTTTTTTTGGGTTGTTATTTTGGATTAATAATCATCATGCTGTACAACATTAATAAAAGACTTTGTATGTGCCAAGTAAACCACCAACCGCACAAAAATAAAATAAACCACCGACCACCGACCATTGTCTATTTTAATATTTTCCCTGGCCTTTTGCTTTGAAGATGCCATGAAAACCTGTTTCATCTCTTTTTGAGCATTTCGTGTCGAGTGGGAAGTGTAAATGCGGACATTGTTTTGTGCTTGTGGGCCGTAGTGGAAAAAGCTTGGAAAAAAGAAATCTGGTTTCAAAAGGAAAGGCCTCTTGGAAAAAAAAAAAAAAAGGTTATCATGCAGTGAGATACGGAATCTTCAGAACTATTAATTAGGGAAAAGTTTCTTGTCCTATTCATTATTATGACCAGATAAATAGAATTTGTGCAATAATAAAATATGGACAACTTTTTTTTTTTCCTTTTTTAATGGACAAGAAGTGTGTCATGCGTTTAATTGTTGACTCAGCCTACTTAAACCAGCTATTGATTGCGTGGAGTATCTCTAGGCACAGTAAGGCTATTTGGGTCGTGGCACATTATTTTTGCTAAACGCACTACTTGAATCTAGCAACTCTTGAACTCGCAAATGTAGCCAAGTTCGGGACTCTTACCAACGCGTCACACCCGCATATGATGAACACCTTTTGTGCCATAATATAATTTAACAGAGATCATATAATAGAGTGATATTTTTGTTGTTCCATTTAATCTTTGTTCTATTCCTCATCAAATTATAAGCGCTAGCAGTCCCACTTCCTTCTCCTTTAAGGAGAGAGAGAGTGGATTGGGAGGAAGAATAAGTAAAAAAAAAGGAAGAGAGAGAGATATTTATTCAGCTAGAGAGAAATTGGATCAATATCCTTTAGGCCTGTTTGGTAGGGGGATTTGTTTTCAAAATAGTATAAAAATAATTTTCAAAAAGTTAAATCACCAATCTACTGCATTTCTTTCCAGCTTGCTTGATACAAGTTGTACCTTGAAATCTTTAGGAAACTTTGTATAAGCAAATTAATCTTCGAGATCAAAGATCTAATCTACGAAGTCTTGTGGGCTATGATTACAGTCTTAGGAACATATTACATATCTATCATCATCGCGATTGCTTTTGGCTTTAAAACCAAGATCGATGAGCGTGTTGCAAATCTCATAGAATTCACTAGTCGTCCTCTCATCATAAGGTTAAATTGCCACTGTGAAAGCTTTCACCCTACGATTGCGTTAGAACTTGTTCTAGTTTCACATGTACAAGACGAGCTTTGTAGCGCTCAATGGACCCATCAGAGCGAGTCTTAATCTTGTAGATCCACTTACAACCAACCACAGATTTCCCAGGGGGGAGAGTGACCAAGTCCCAAGTATGGTTTTCAGATAATGCATCAAGTTCCTCTTTCATTGCAATCTGCCATAAAGGGTCAGTGGAAGCCTCACGATAGGTGTGAGGTTCGTGCAATGTAGCAAGGGCAGTGTAACAATGATAGTCAAGTAAATGTGCAGGAATGGACCTTACCCGAGTTGAGTGACGAGGTGGAATGTCTTGTACATGATCTTCAGGCGAAGCAGGAGCAGGGGAACCAAGATCAAGGTTGGGTAGCTCATCTTCCACCTGTTCATTAAAAGGGGAACTAGGAAAGGGATCAAGGATTTCTGGTGGTTGGACAGAGAAGTTAATAGGAGAATCAGGAGCAGCTACAGGAGGATCAGGATCAGCTATAGGAGGGTCAGGAGCAGCTACAGAAGGAATTTGCGTCTCATCTGGAAATAGATCTAAGACAAAGAGGAAGATAAAGAAGCACGGAAGTGAGAGAGCTCGACAAAGAGGCAATGTTCCCAAAAGACAACATTGCGGGAGACACGAAGACGATGAGAAATAGGATCATAACACCGATACCCCTTTTTAGTTTCGCCATAACCAAAGAAACAACAAAGTCTTGACCTAGGTTCAAGTTTGTTATGCTCATGTGGCTGAAGAAGAACGAAACAAGCAGAGCCGAATGAGCATAGGTGGTGATAGTCTGGAGGTGACCCAAAAAGGCGCTCATATGGAGTTTGATTTTGGATGACAGGACTGGAAATGCGATTAATAGTATGAACAGCATGAAGAGCAGCTTCGCCCCAAAAAGGAGCAGGAACTTTGGCAGAGAGAAGGAGAGCACGAACAGTGTCAAGAATATGACGAAGTTTTCCTTCGATTCTACCATGTTGCTGAGAGGTACCTAGACAAGGTAGTTGATGAATAGTGCCATAGGAATGCAAAAAAGCTTGGAAAGCATATTGAGTGTACTCAAGAGCATTATCAGATCGAAAAATTTTGATACGTTTAGAAAACTGAGTTTCAACCATTTTTGCAAAATTATAATACACTTGCAATAATTCAGAACGATGTTTCATATTAAAGATCCAGCTATAGCGAGAGTAATCATCAACAAAGACAACAAAATATCGAGATCCACCAATACTAGAGACAGAGGAAGGTCCCCAAACATCAGAATGAATAAGGTCAAAGATATCAGTGGATATAGATTCACTAGAATTGAAAGGCAAAGCTGGTTGTTTTCCTAATTGACATGAAACACAATCAAAATTTTCTGTAGACACTGAACCTAGCAAACCTCTAGAAACCAATTGTTGTACACGGGAAGAAGATGCGTGACCAAGTCGAGCATGCCAAAGAGCAAGAGAAGGAATAGAAGAAACTGCAGCAGCTGCGGCAATAGAAACAAGAGCAACAAGTGGAAGACGAAGGTTGTCCACGGGAAACATACGCCCAACTCTAGGACCGGTCCCTAGCTCCTGTCCCGTCCTTGGATCCTGCACAATACACCCAGAATAATCAAATATGATTCGATAACCCAACTCAGCTAATTGTCCCACAGAAAACAAATTGTAAGAAAGGTCAGGAACATGAAAGACCCCAGAAACGGAGAGGTTGGAGGTTGAAACAGAACCTATATTATTACCAGACATTGTAGAACCATTTGCTGTGCGAATAGTAAGAGGGTGTGGTGCATGTTTAAGTTTAGAAAATAAGGACGAGTGAGGTGTCATGTGATTGCAACAAGCAGAATCTATAAGCCAAGAGGAAGAAGACATACCGGACAAAGCTGAGAGAGAAGAGGAATAAGATGCATTACCAACCATACGAATGACATTGGTGATGATGTTTTTAAGGTCATCTGTGGTCATGGTGAAAGTGCGACCTGAAGACTTAGATTGTGCAAAGACGGGAGCCATTGGTTGGACACTCTCAATGTTAGTAATAGTGGCAGAAGAACTTGAAACAGCGGATTTATTGCGCTGAAAGCAAGTCTCAATGTTATGGCCAAAACGTTTGCAAAAATTGCAAAAGCGTTTGCTAGATTGTCGGCGACGATTGTTGCAAAAGGAAGAAGACCTGTCCTTATTATTCATTTAGAAGAAAAATATGCAAAAATGGATTGCAAAAATGAAATCTACGCGAAAAACTGGGTAAGGAGCACCTGGGCTGCAAAAAGTCAACTCTGCAAAAAAGTCAACGGTCAACGCGCTGGTCAACGGTCAACAGAAGTCAATGGTCAACGGTCAACGATCAGTGAACGATGACGTGGCGGGTGACGTCAGCAGCACGCTGGAAGGTGACGTGGTAAGCTGACGTGGCAGGCTGGCATGGCAAGCTGACGTGGCATGCTGACGTGGCATGCTGACGTGGCATGCTGACGTGGCATGCTGACGTGGCAGGATGGCGTGGCTAGGGCTGACGTGGCAGGATGACGTGGCTATACAAGTAAGAGTGCTATACAAGTAAACTAGTTGGGCCTAAAACCCACAACATTATACATGTTAACAGCCCCCCTCAAACTCAAGGTGGATGTGAGACCAACTTGAGGTTGTCAACCAAAGTACGAAGGCGTCCCTTAGGATGTGACTTGGTGAAAATATCTGCAAGTTGATCTGTAGAGGAGACTGAGATTAGCTTAAGAGCACCATGGACAAGATGATAACAGATAAAATGACAATCGATCTCGATGTGTTTAGTCCGTTCATGGAAGACATCATTGTGAGCAATATAAATGGCACTCTTGTTGTCACAATAAAGAGGAATAGCAGAGGATGTAGACACACCTAAGTCTTTGAGAAGCCATCGTAACCAAAAAAACTCAGATGTGGTATCAGCAAGGGCACGATATTCTGCTTCAGTACTAGAACGGGCCACATGAGTTTGTTTCTTGCTTCGCCAAGAAATTAGAGAAGAACCAAGAAGAAAGCAATAACCAGTGGTGGACCTGCGATCAGTGGGATCTCCTGCCCAATCAGCATCAGAAAATGCACGGAGAACAAGAGGAGACTGAGCAGAGTAGAAAAGACCATGGAAGAGAGTAAGACGATCTTTGTGGTACCTTCAGAAAATTTTTCGGAGCAATATTCACGGCGGTGCCGAAAAAGGCAGTGGTCTTTGCAGTGTTCGAACTCCTCAACGGC
This sequence comes from Castanea sativa, assembly GCF_040712315.1. NCBI lineage: Eukaryota > Viridiplantae > Streptophyta > Magnoliopsida > Fagales > Fagaceae > Castanea > Castanea sativa. The sequence continues at coordinate 13,852,907 of NC_134019.1, read as the reverse complement.
GGCTGCTACAGGTCCGGAACCTGAGGACGATGTCTGGAAGACTCGAAGGTTCAACGGCGAAAGGCTGTGGCAGTTGTTGTGACAGCGGAAGCAATATTGAGAATGAAGTTACACCAATAAAGACAAGACTGCTAAGAAAAGGTTAGAACCTGGCTCTGATACCATGTTAGAAATACTGAATTCAATAGTATTGTATTTCATACTGAAAGAATATACATGAGTGTCTTTATATAGGAGACATATGAGTGCAGTACGAGTAAATATGAGTGTAGTACAAGTAAGAGTGCTATACAAGTAAACTAGTTGGGCCTAAAGCCCACAACATTATACATGTTAACATTCTAGTTTCACAAAATGATTAAATCCATAAGGGATCTAAGTCTAAAGGAAGAATTTTGAAATCCACAATTGAAAACCTTTGTGAAAAATTTCAAGTAAAATGTTCCTATACATATCCCAATTGACGTAGTACCCTATTAGGACTATAATATGACTAATAAACACTTAAAAACACCCAAAATCAAGGAAATATGATCATATCTCCTATAATTAGACCCCATATCTTTTCCTACATCACATTTTAATATATATATATATATATATATATGTTTTGTTTTTTATTTTGGGAGAGCCCATTTTAATAATTAGTTTTTCTACGAGTGGCTGCCCTAATTAAAAAAAGAAGAAAGAATAAGGGAATCATTTCGCACGCAGGAAAAAGGGGGGGGGGGGGTATCTCTAGATTCGCTATATTTCTGTTTGCAAAAGCCAACATAAACTTTTTTTCAAAGCTGTTTCTTAAATAAAATAAAAAAGCTTTTTTTCTAAGTTATAATTTAGAAGAAGTAATACATTCATAGTATTTTCACAATAAATCATATATCATAAGTTGTTGTTAGTTCAAATTTGAATTAATATCTTAAATTACTTTTTTGTCCACCTATAACAACTAATAACATCCTACTACTTAAAATTTTTATAAAAATATTGTATATATAACAATTTTTTATAACTTGGACTAGGAAGAGAATTGTTCCATTACAATTATGATTTGACATTTCATAAATCGTCGGAACTTCTTTATTTATAAATATATATATATATATATATATATATATTTATTTATATATTTATTCAATACTCCGCCTCATTCACTTTTCTCTTCTATTGTACAACTAAACTAAAGAAATGATGCCCCTTTTTTTACTTTTTCCTTCTTTTCTCTTCCCTTCTCCCATTTCCAAACATAGGGTTAGTCTTTGAGTTTGAGTTTGCTGACTTAGCATTGTCTCTTGTTGGCTGCAACTTATCATTATCCGCAACTGTTTGCTTTTGAAAATTGGTGTTAAGTGTGTGTTTTTTTTTTTTCCCGACTGAGAGTTTGAAAACTGGGAAGTTTAAAGGGAAACAACAGAGAAACTTCATCACATTCAAATGCCCACTTCACCATCCCAACGTCATATTAAAATACAAACTATTGCTATCTTCTCGGATTCTACCAGCCAACCCCACTCATATAGCGTTTTCAGTGTCAGAATCTTTGAAATAAATAACCCATAAATAAATAAATAACTCAGAATCTTTGCAGTTTTTGCAGTCACCAATTTTTTGAAGTTTACGAGTTTCTTTCTGCATAACTAACATTCCTATCTCTCTGTTAAGATTGAATTCTTGTTTCGGGTGATTCATTTAATTTCGTATTTTTTTCGGATATTTTGAGTAAAGATGCGAGTTTTATCTTTTTCACTGTGTCGTATAGTCCATATACCTGGGTTTAGGAACATATTGTGTGTATCATTGAAATTCTGTTATTAATTTTCATTTTCTGTAGACATGTTTGAGCAAAGGTGGGGGTTTCCCATTTCAATGTATGTGGATATTTTAGGATCTCATTCAATTGTCTCATGGACCTTTCTGGTTTTGCAATCTTCTCTTCCGAGGTGGATGTAGAAGTTTTGCACTTTCAACAATGTACTTCTTCTTTTCTCTGAGTTGTTTTCTAAAGCCTTTTAGTGCTTCACGGATTTCTAAGGCCAAAAATACTTTATTATTTGCTCTAATCCTAGAGAACCACACGTGTACGATTTTAAAACTATACACTACAAAAGCAAAGGGTCATCTCAGTTACTTCCAGCTAGGGACGTGGTTTATTGACTTTCATTATCTTCTCTGACTTGTGTTGTGAGTCTTTTGATTTAGAGGGCGTTTGGATGCAGCTTATTGCTGCGTCCACGTTTTGATTTTTTTTTTTTTTTTTTGCTGCAGAGGGGACATGTGTGCAGTGCGCGCACTGTGCGGCACTGTGCGTGCACTGTTCATGTACTTTTTCATCAATTTTTTATTAAAAATGTGTCCTGTATCACTATTCACACATTTAAAAATTATTTTGTTACAGTGTTTTCAGTTTTCAGTTTTCAGTTTTCATCTTTCGAAAATTATATTTTTATCTTTCGAAAGTATAAATTACTTAGCTTTTATCTTTTTGTGTAAATGTATGTAAATATAAAAATATATAATTGTGTTGAAATTACTAATCAGCTCTTGTCTCTTAGCGTGGAGTCGATGGGACTATGGCATTGAGGGGTAGTGGTTTGTGGTCCTTAAAAGTAAGTGAATGCAATTATAAAAGAAAAAAAAAAAAACTATGTTAAGCAGTTCTGCAATGAGTTAAGCAAGGTGGATGATGCATATTTTTAGTCTTTACATTGTGCAAAACAAATTAAACTATGGGATGTGTGCTATATTGTGTAATTTATGCTTCTTTAAAGATTACCTTGAAAAATAAATCTAGAACTTTCATTGTTTACCGAAACACCCGAAATAGACCGAAATGACCCGAAATTTTTTCCAAAGTAGAATAGGGTGGGTTACTTTTCTGGTTTGTTTATCAGCACGGTATTTTTCGGCCGTTACGGCCAAAATGGAATGAAATTTATAACATTGAATCAAACCTAATTACCTAAAGGCTAAAAAGATATAAGATTGTGTAATTTATGCTTTCTAAGGAACACCCTGAACAAATTTCCTGGAGCCGTTACTGATAAAATATTCGTTTTTTTCATTTCGAAAGACTTGTATATTATGCCGTAGCCTTTAGCCATTATGTTTTTTGCTTTTTAACCATGATGGTCCGCTTAGGAACAATTTATTTAGTTAAAATTGAAAAAAATTTATTGAAAATATAGAAAATAAAAAATTTAAAATAAATCGAATAGTATAATAAGACTCATAAATAATATCAAAAATGACAATAAAACCTATAATAATAGTAAAAATAAGATAAAATTAGAAATAAACTAAACATTTCACCCATGCCTAACGACCTCTAAGTTGACTTCATAAGTATGCACCTTCACTTCACCTAGCTAGCTTCAATTCATCAATTGTGGTGTTAGTGGAATCCGTATCTTTTTGTCTTCTCATGCGGAATTGCGGATGTCCATGCATGTATAATAATATTTACTAGTTTTGATTTTTTTTTAAAATGAATAAATATTGATTTAATTTTTTTTTTTTATCCATGAAATAAGTGGACGACTTGACTCCAGAGCAATTTCCCTTCACCTAGCTACTAGCTTCAATGCTTTTACTTCACTTTTCTTGACATATTTGTGGTGTTAATATAAAGCACAAGGAAAACTAAGGGCTCGTTTGGTATTGAGTAATGTTTGTAGTTTTTTAAAATATGTGTAAATGTAAAAGTGTATAAAAATATGTGTAATGTTATTTAAAAATTGAAAATGTGTGTTTAAGATGCTCTACCAAATGGTGCCTAAACATGCTCTTGATTTTTTTTTTTTCTCTTTTTTTGGTTGAGAATCAACATCTTCTTGATTTTGAAAACACAAGAAAATTATTATTTTTTAAATATATATTCATAAAAAAAAATTTTAGAGGAAAAAAAATAGTTATCAAACATATCCTAAGATTTTTCTCTCTTAAAATTTCAAAACTTGATTAAAATTATTTTTAGAGATATTCTACAAGAGGCTAAACATGGCTGTATGTACAACTTAATCAAGAATTAATGAATTATATGTAAATTATATATAATAAAGGCAAATTTGATACATTGAATGAGTGATTATATGCTAATAATATATTTTTTATGAAATACAAAAAATTAGAATAGAATAACTAATCATATGTGAGTAACCAATAATCATTATAGTAATTAATACATGGAGTGACTTAATTGACAATTTTTATGTTTTATTGGTTCCTAAAACATGCATGCATGAAAATATCATCATATTTGAGCTGGAATATTAAATGCATAAAATAGAATTTTATCCCATAAACGTGAGAAATGTTTATTAGAATTCTATCCAATAAATACTGCAATCAATAAAAGAAATTGTAATCATAAATGTAGTAACACTTTAATTATAACTAAAAAATGCTAAAGATATTATTAAATTTTACAAACTGACATATTATCACAAATCAACGTGACAAGAAATAAACTAAACAAATTTTATTACTTATTACATGTTAACGTATCACTAAATCACAAAACAGTAACACTTTGTATTCCAGCACACAGTTTTGTTAAGAGTCAAAAGTGTGTTGATGACCAGTCAAGAGTCAAGAGCTCAAAAGTGTGTTGATGACCAGTCTCAGAGTGTGAAAACTGGAAATTTAATGGGGGTGTACGTGCTCCCTCCCATAGTGTCCAACAACAGATCGAGAAATTTCATGTTGTTGAATCAAATGTGTGGCCGAGAGCAAAAGAGTTAAAAATATGATAAATATCTGACCTCACCATCCCAACGTCAACACAAATTATTGCTATATTCATGATGGATTCTACAGCATATTTTCAGAATCTTTGTAGTGTTTTTGTTTTTTAACCATGAAGTCGACTCCATAGTCCATAGCACTTTCACTTCACCTATCTGGCTTCAATTGTGGTGCTAATCGAATCCGTTCTTTTTGCTTCTCATGCGAATGTAAATGCATCTATAAATAATGTATTTTCTAGTTTTGATTTTTTTTTTAAATGAATAAGTATTGTTGATTCATTGCTAAGAGCATTTGTATTTACTAGTTTTGATTTTTTTTTTAATGAATAAATATTGATTTAAGTTTTTTGTTATTTAGCTATGAAGTAAGTTGAAGACTTTTTTTTTTTTTGGTAAACAGGGGAATTCATTTAACTAAAAACCAGCAACAAGAGAGTAGAAATGCTCATAAACAGTTCCAAAAACATCCAAATTAACCAACATCAAAACATAAGGGGGGGGGGGGGGGGGGAAGAAAAAATAGCAAAATCATCAACGAGCTGAGCACCCCGACGAGCAAGTGCATCCGCACACATATTTGCCTCCATAAAATAGTGAAGGATTCTAACTCCAGGGATTTGCTTGAGTCTTTCTTTGCAATCTGCAACCAGAACATCATTGTCATTCAAGCTCAGGTTCTCTTTTTCCAAAAGACCCACGACTAATTTTGCATCCAATTTCACCTCCACAGCAAGCAGCCTTAGATTGATGCAAATGTTCATTCCATCTCTCAAAGCCCATAACTCCACCGCAACACTCGTAGTTCACCCAATAGCTCTTGCATAGCCTGAAACCCGCTCCACATTAGAATTTCTTATGATACCTCCTCCACTAGAAAATCTGGGATTGCCAAGAGAAGAACCATCACAATTCAATTTATACCAATTGGCTGGTGGTCTAATCCACTGCACATTAATAACTAACCTGGTTCTTTTCAATTTTCTGCTAGGACCGAGGAAGGCAAATTCTTTTGCTCTAGCAATTGTTTCCGAGTCTGTGAGTCTATTGGGGGTCTCATTTTTTAATACTACTATGTTCCTATGAAGCCATAGATTCCAAACTCCAAAGGAGAAGATGATGCCCCATGGGATCCCAGTCACAGATGGTTGCTGGGCTTGACAGTTTAATCTCAGCCAATCTTCCATACTAACGTCAAAGAATATGTTTGATTGAATTAGAGGAGACAATGCATTCCAAAAAGCACGTGATGTTTAATAATCTCTCAACAAATGAATGATGGATTCTGGAGCTATATTGCATAAGGGACAATCCACAGTGGTGTTAATACCTCTTGCAGCAAGTACTTCTCAGACTGGGATACTCCGATGAGTGCATTGCCATAAGAAACACCTAATCTCTGGTAGTGTGCAAACCTTCCAAACCCAATTTCCAGTGAATTTTTGCTGCTGGGAGGAGTCTGCAACCCAACCGAGCTAGCCTGTAAGCCTCCTTACTATCAAAGTCACCGTAAAGTGAAGAATGCCAAGAAATCCAATCCACCCCAGTTGCAGAGAGGGGAAAGGGTGTAGCTTTAATTTTCTGAAGTAATGGGGAAGGGAAAACAAAAGACAGGCAATCCCAATTCCAGCTATTTAGACATACCACATCTTTGAGGAGAAGGTTATCTTCCCCTTTATTTAGGGGGCCTTCAATGGCATTTCTAATGGGTCCCTCATTCATCCATTTATCATACTAGAAGGAAAGGATGCTATCCTTTCCTGCTATCCATTTTATACCCTTCTTGAACATTGTTTCACCTTTTCTCATAGCAGCCCAAGTGATAGAACAGGCTTTAAGTTTGAAAGTAGCGGGTCTTTGCCTATTTGCATACTTGTGGTATAGGACACGGGCCCAAAGGTTGTCTTTCTCTTGGTGAAGCCGCCAATTAACATTACAACAAAAGTGGGCTATGGTGACAAAATCTAGTGAGGATAAACAATTTCGTCACCAAATGATAACATTTAGTGAGAAAAAGAAGAATTCGTCACCAAATATTATAAAAATATTAAAATTGGTGACGAAATCAATATTTCGTCACCAAAGATGTACAAATTGGAGACGAAATATTTATTTTGTCACTATAGGTCATGAAAAAAAGGCAAACCTAGGGTGGCGAAATATTCACGTCACCAAAGACTTACCAGAGGTGACGAAATTTTAAATTCGTCACCCAATATTAGGATATAGGTGTTTTTGGTAACGAAATAAATTTTTGTCACCTATTGTTTAACCAAAGACTAACCAGAGGTGATGAAATTCCAAATTCATCATCCAATATTAAGATGGAGGTGTTTTTGGTGACAATATAAGTGTTTGTCACCTATTGTTTACAAATAATTAAGAATTGCCATGGGCAAGGTATACCTATATATACCCGGTTTGTTTATCCATAGATTTCCATACCCTACACAAAGCCAATTTTTATAAAATCAACAAATATGCTCAAAAACCACTAAAATGACCAATATATCCTCAAAATCTCTAAAATAAGCAAAATACCCATGAAACCTTTAAAATGACCAAAATATTCTTACAATCTCTAAAATCACCAATTATGCTAAAAACCCATTAAAATTACCAAAATCTCTCAAAATCTCTAAAATGAGCAAAATACCCATAAAATTACCTCAAAATTATCAAAATACCCCCAAAATCACCAAATATACTCAAAAATCACTAAAAATTACCAAAATATCCCCTAAACCTAATAAATGACCGAAATCCTCTAATCCTGAAAAATGACCAAAGTACACACAAAACCTAAAAAATTACCCCTCGAAACCTAAAATTTGGCCAAAATACCCCAAAAACAAAAAAATTACCAAAATAACCCCTAAACCCAAAAAATAACCGAAATAGCTCTGAAACCTAAAAACTGACCAAAATAGCATTAATGCTTGAAAATTACCAAAATACCCCCAAAAACTTAAAAAATGACCAAAATACCCCTGAAACCTATAAAATGACAAAAATGGCCCTAAAACCTAGACGATAATAAAAATACACCCTAAACCTTAAAGATGATTGAAATGCCCTCAAACATAAAAGTGATCAAAATACCCCTAAATGACAAAAATACTCATTTTTATAATTTCTGGCTATTTTGGTCATTTTTTAGGTTTAGGGGGTATTTTGGTCATTTTATTGGGTTTTGAGGGTATCTTCAGTTATTTTTTAGGTTTAGGGGGGTATTTTAGTCATTTTCATATTTCAAGGGTATTTTGGCCATTTTTAGGTTTCATGAGTATTTTGGTAATGTTTAAGTTTTGGGGAGTATTTCGGTTATTTCTTAGATTTAGGACATATTTTTGTCATTTTTAAGTTTCGGGGGTATTTTGGTCATTTTAAAGGTTCTAGGGGTATTTCGATTATTTCTTAGCTTTAGGGTGAATTTTGGTAATTTTTTTAGTTTTGGGGGATATTTTGGTAATGTTTTAAGTTTTAGGGGTATTTTGATAATTTTATGATTTTAGAGGTATTCGGTCTTTTTTAGGTTTAGGGTGCATTTCGGCAATTTTAGAGGATTTTAGGAGTACTTTGGTTATTTGTAAGTTTTAGAGGCAATCTGGTAATTTTGATAATTGGGTAATTGAGTGGGCTGGAGTTTACCCATAATAATTTGGTTGAGTTAAGTTTGGGTTAGATTTAATTAGTTAAATGGATAATAATGTGTAAATTACACCCGATTGGCAGGAAAATTGGCATGCATGTTAAGAACAAATAGAACATGTAATCCAACGGTTGGATTTTTAAAATATGAATTCAATAATAACTTATTGGGTGGTGTAATATTTTTTAGAATCACATCAGGTATAGCTTGAACCCAAACCTATATTTCTTAATTTAATGTGAATTTCGACAAATCTACCGTTAGATTACATTATCTTCATATGTTTTTCATGCTTACAAAATTTCAAGGTGATCAACTATTAATAGGAATGTCATCAATCAATTGTCTAAATTCAAGTTTTTATAGTTTAAAATAACGCATAAAAGAGAGTTTAAAGATCAAATGGCAAATTACACCTGATTGGCATGAAACTTGGCATGCATGTTCAGAACATATAGAAAATGTAATCCAACAGTTGGATTTCCAAAATATGAATTCAATAATAAGTTATTGGGTGGTGTAACATTTTTTAGAGTTACGTTAGGTGTAACTTGAACCTAGCTCTATATTTCTTAATTCAATGTGAATTTTGAAAAATCTACCGTTAGATTACATTATCTTCATGTGTTTTTCATCATCACAAATTTTAAAGGTGATCGAAGATTAATAGGCATGTCATCAACCAATTGTTTAAATTCAAGTTTTTGTCGTTTAAAATAACTCATAATAGATGAGTTTAAAGTCAAATGGCAAATTACACCCGATTGGTATGAAAATTGGCATGCATGTTAAGAGCATATAGAACATGTAATCCAACGGTTGGATTTGCAAAATATGAATTCAATAATAAGTTATTAGGTGGTGTAACCCTTTTTAGAGTTACATCAAGTGTAATTTGAACCTAGACCTATATTTCTTAATTCAATGTGAATTTTGACAAATATACCGTTAGATTACATTATCTTTATATATTTTCATGCTTACAAAATTTCAAGGTGATCAAAGATTAATAGGCATGTCATCGATCAATTGTCTAAATCCAAATTTTTGTAGTTTAAAATAACGCTTAAAAGATGAGTTTAAAGATCAAATAGCAAATTACACCCGATTGGCATGAAAATTGGCATGCATATTCAGAACATATAGAACATGTAATCCAGCGGTTGGATTTCCAAAATATGAATTCAATAATAAGTTATTGGGTGGTGTAACACTTTTTAGAGTTACATTAGGTGTAACTTGAACCTTGCTCTATATTTTTTAATTCAATGTGAATTTTGACAAATCTACCGTTAGATTACATTATCTTCATATGCTTTTCATGCTCACAAATTTTAAAGGTGATCAAGGATTAACAGGCATGTCATCAATCAATTGTCTAAATTCAAATTTTTGTAGTTTAAAATAACGCTTAAAAGATGAGTTTAAAGATCAAATAGCAAATTACACCCGATTGGCATGAAAATTGGCATGCATATTCAGAACATATAGAAAATGTAATCCAACGGTTGGATTTCCAAAATATAAATTCAATAATAAGTTATTGGGTGGTGTAACATTTTTTAGAGTTACATCAAGTGTAACTTGAACCTAGCTCTATATTTCTTAATTCAATGTGAATTTTGAAAAATCTACCGTTAGATTACATTATCTTCATGTGTTTTTCATCCTCACAAATTTTAAAGGTGATCAAAGATTAATAGGCATGTCATCAACCAATTGTTTAAATTCAAGTTTTTGTCGTTTAAAATAACTCATAATAGATGAGTTTAAAGTCAAATAGCAAATTACACCCGATTGACATGAAAATTGGCATGCATATTCAGAACATATAGAACATGTAATCCAACGGTTGGATTTCCAAAATATGAATTCAATAATAAATTATTGGGTGGTGTAACACTTTTTAGAGTTACATTAGGTGTAACTTGAACCTTGCTCTATATTTTTTAATTCAATGTGAATTTTGACAAATCTACCGTTAGATTACATTATCTTCTTATGCTTTTTATGCTCACAAATTTTAAAGGTGATCAAAGATTAACATACATGTCATCAATCAATTGTCTAAATTCAAGTTTTTGTGATTTATAATAACGCATAAAAAATGTGTTTAAATTTATTAACTTAATTAATTAAAACTACTAATGTTTTTTCTAATAATAATTATCATAAGAAGAATAAAAAAACTAAATTTTGTGAATATCAATGCTAAATCATAATTATGAAGTAGTAGTGGTAATATATATATATATATATATATAAATCTTTTTGAATAGTAGTACGTAGTATAATATACACTTAACCAAAAAAAAAGAAAAAAGAAGAAGAAAGTATTATAACGTACAGTGTTGGAAGTAAAACAAAATCTAAAGGCTTAAAAGATGTCAAACTTGTGTGGCTCCTATTCATTCAATATTAAAAACTAAAAAACAAAGGTGTGGCTCTCATTGACTGTTTGTGTATACAAATATCACTGCTGCACTGGTAGACTAGCAAAGCAGTGAAGCGCATAGTTTGTAATCTAAAGTTAGAGGTTCAGTAACTTCAGTTTGTAAACAGCGCGTAGTGAATTTTTTTTATTTCCTTTTTGCGCCGTGCCCAAATTTCAGGCGGGTTCTAAATTTTTTGGATTTTTTTTTTGCATTATTTTTTATTGAATAAAATTTATGTATAGTATTTTAAATTTTTTCATGTGACTTCATAACTTTAAAAATATATTCTCTTCCATAAGAAAAAAATTACGTGGCAAAATCTTAGAGGAAGAGCCTAAGAAACCTAAATGTTGTACCACTCTTGCTCATTTTTATACGGTAAAAAATTACGGTAAACAAAATACCGTTACTCTTTCTCCTCTCATAGACAGACTCACGCCTCTCAGCCTCTCAAAAAGACTGGTAAGCTCTCTCTCTCATCGATCTTGTCTCTCTCATTGATTTTGGGATTAGAGAGGGTGATGATTTTAGGACATAGATTTTGGGATTGAAGAAGGCAATAGATTCTTTCCCTATTGATTATATGGAAATTTTAAAGTCTTTGTTTTTAAAAATTTTATGGTCAGAGTATTTCAGTTTTGTTTAGGGTTCTAACAAATAAGCTAAATCTGTGCACTATTTTTTTGGCAGTCTGCTAGTGTTAATGGAAATTCAAGTTTGCATATCAAAAATTAAAATAAAATAATGGAAATTCATCTTAGTTTCCTTAGATGTCTTGCTTCCTTAGTTATCCTGAATAATTTCGTATGATGAAATTTTATAAACAATAAAAATTTTGTATGATTGAAATAAAGGGTTTTAACCTGTAATTTATATGCATATCAGATTGATCGCATTGCCCGTGTTGCATTTGAGACTACTCGGAAGCGGAGTGGTAAACTTTGTTCTGTTGACAAAGCCAATGTGTTGGAGGTAATTTTGTGGTTTCTTGGCTTCGTTATGCAATTCTTGTCAAAGTTGTAAAAAAGGTTTTCTGTCATAATTTATGGTGTAGACTTATCATATAATAGATGAGCATGGGCCCCTTGTAGAAAGACTCAAGCAATAGTGTCAGAAAAAAAAAATCATTTGTTCTCATATACTGTGGGGTTGTAAGTTTTTATTTTAATAAGGAACCTTACGTGTCCTATCACTTGTGGTAGTTGTGTGAGGGAATTTTAGCTAAGTGTGCACCGGGAGGACTTTACCTATTTCATAAGAGATGAATTGTTTATCAGAGTTCTTGGTCTTTTTTATTTTGGTTGAATCAGAGGTCTTGGTCTTGGTCTTATTTGGTCATTGTGTCAAGCAATCATCAATATTTTGGGGAAAAAAAACCAAGGAGACTTTTCTTTTTTTCTTTTTTTTGGGGGGTGGGGGGGGGATACATAACACTTGGAGGACATTAAGAGGTGAGACTTGAGAGTTCACTCTCTCTCTCCCTCTCTGTCATACCCTCCCCTAGTTCTTATTTCCCTTAATATTCTCCCTTCGTTCACTATTTTTGTCATGCATCTTACTAGTTGCCGTGCTTAAAAGTTGACAACTAGAAGACAATGTTGAAAACAACACTGATGTTTATGTGAAACATTGAAATCACTTATAAATGTTCACAACTTTGATAGTTTAAGCTAAATTACTTGTTGATTACTGATATATTCTATACTATTATGGACATGAACATTACATCCTTTTACTCAGATTTGACATTTATGAAATGTAAAGCAAATTATATCGTAATCAAGATGATATTTCCTTGTTTTCTGAACCTTGAAATGTCTACAAGTAATTATATATGAGATGGAAAAGAAGGTTATTTTTGTTGTGTCCTTGTCTTGCAAACCATTTCAAAATTAATAAAAAGCAAGCTGAACTCAAATACACTTCCTGTGTAATGGAAACTATAGTCAAGTACAATTTCTAGCGTACCTGAGTTGTGATGCTTCTCATATCAATAAAATTTTTACTTATCCAAAGAAAATTCATAAAAAGGAAACTGATAGAATGGCAATGAATGGCAATTTAAATACTTATTGATAATTCAATACCAATTGTTAAATAGGAAAGAAGAATAAGCAACAGATGTATAAGATAGGTGTGAGTGTGAGTATAGGTGCTTCCACATTTTCCTTGCTTAGTTCTTAATTAGCGGGACCCATATATGCTTGTTTTTGGACTCAGTCAAATTCTAGAGGGAGTGTCTATTTCATGGCGTTTTTGCGAAATTAGTGAATTCAGGATATATATGTCCTTGCTCAGTTCTTAATTAGTGGGGACCCATGCTTGCTTTTGGACTCAGTCAAATTCTAGAGAGTTTCTACTTCTTCATGGTGTTTTTGCGAAATTTGTAAATTCAGGATATTTTTGGGTTTCATCCTCATTCATTTTTTAGGCTAATATATACTCAATGCCCAAACTACAGCCACCCTTTAACTTGGATAAATATTTGCAGAAAGGAAAGAATATATAAATATATATATATAGAGAGAGAGAGAGAGATGTTAACAAGCGCTGCTTTGTGCTTGTTAAGTATAAAAAAGACAATTTTGTCAGAAAAAGTAAAAAAAGACACCAATTAATACTTACAAAACTGAAAAAAAAAATGACATAAACTGCCCAAAAAAAAACAAAAATTTTGTCAAAAAAAGTAAAAAATATTGCGGTTAGATATCCAAATTTACATATATATATATATATATATTTTTTTTTTTTTTTGGTTTTACTTAGGATAAGTGGTCATAGAAAATATCTGAAACTTGGTCTAGAGTTAGAAATTGCTTTTAAATATTTGTCTCTTTAATTGATTTATCAAGTTTTTGGAAGTTGCCGTTTGTGTTATGCTTTAGCTTATTGTCCTTTTTTCATGGCATTGTGTGGCCTTTGTTATTGCAAGGGATTGTTCTAATTGCTCTCTATCATAATTTTCAGCTTCTAAGTGGGTCAAGGGGAAGCAATTGGAAGAAGTTGTGGCTATTAAAAACACGTGAGTTTTGCCAATATATGATTTGTTGCTTAGTTCATCTTGTCTGTGATTTAGGTTTTCTCATATATGCTTGTTTATCCACCCAATTTCTTGGCTTACCTACTATCTATATGTGGTTTGCTTGTTTGTTCTTTTGCTTGAAATGTTGTGTTTTGGGTTTTGGATAGCCAATATTTGGTGCTGTTTTAGGCTTATTGGCTTAGTCTTGTAGTTGTGGGGTACCTAAATGCAAAATCAAGGTGGACCACAGGTCCTTGTACTTGAATAGTTTAAACTGGGCCACTCTCTAATTTTTCAAGTGTTTAACACACACACACACAGATATATATATATATATATATATATATATATATATATACACACACAAAGTAGTTTCACTTTCTCATGCAAGAAAATTAATTTTTTTTAATTAGGTCTTAATTAATTAGTGAATTTATAAATAAAAAAACATATGCTAAATGGGCTTCCTCTTTCTCTTTCCTTTACTCATTTTCTGATTCTTTTTTTTTTTTTTTTGCTTGAATCTAAAACATTTTTCTCTGCGTTTTCTTTTCAGCCAAATATTAACAGATGAAACCAACACAGCCAGCAATAATCAAAGCAAAGAGAACCAAAAAAAAAAAAAAAAAAACAACAAAGAGGGCATCAGCTGGGTAAACCCGAAATTCCTCTTTTCATTTTTCTATAGCTCTATTTACACTTTTTGTACACAATATACACACCATCACAGAGTCACAACACCCATATTCTACTTCTAATCTACTCACACATACATGCGCTATGCTCACCTGGACACATATTGGTCCATATTTTGTTGGCGGTTGAGTTGATATTGGGAGTGTTGATTTCTTTGTGTATATTTTCTAAGTTTTGAAGTATATCTAGAATTGAATGTATAAAGTATTTATCAATTTTTAAACTTTTAATTCTTTTTGGACTAAGAATAAAGGATTGTAAGAATGAAATTGTGACTCTTGGTATAATGTGTCACTCCAAAGTATATTGGAGGTTTAGATGTTAGAAAACGTTATGTATGACATTTCATTATCTTGATGACTTAACATTCACCTTGTATGTGTGGTCAGATATGGATAATAGTTGGATGACACTTGGTAAGACACCTAGAGACAGACTAAGTCAACAATATATTGATGGGGTGAATTCATTTCTTACTTTTGCAATGGCTGTTGTGGACCGAAGTGGAAAAATTCTGTGCCCATGTATTGATTGTTTGAATTGCTATCAACAATCTACTCACATTGTGCAAATTCATTTGCTTCATCGTGGGATTATGCAAGATTATACTAAGTGGTACTATCATGGAGAACCCCGTGAATTAAATGAGCACATTGATGATGAAGAAATGCTAGACAATGATCATCTGGATGGTATTGATGCCTTGGTGGAGGATCGAATTAGAGGGGAACCAAGAGATACAACCCAGCAAGATGAGGAAGTGCGTAATTTTGATAAAATGTTTAGTGATTCAAAGCATGAGCTGTATCCAGGTTGCACAGATTACACTCTTTTGAAGTTTGTCATTGAGATGCTAAATGTGAAGGTAACAACCAACTTGAGTAATAAGGGGCTTGACATGATACTAGACTTGTTGAGTAAGCTTTTATCGAAAGGTAACTTGGTTCCAAGGTCAACTTATGAAGCAAAGAAGATATTACGCGACTTGGGCTTATCATATGAGCACATTCATGCGTGTAAAAATGATTGTGCTCTCTTTTGGAAGGAAAATAAAAACCTTGATAAATGTCCGGTGTGTCAGACGCCTAGATACAAGGATAATAGAACAGGTGGTAAGAAGATTGCTCAAAAAGTATTGCGCTACTTCCCATTGACTCCTAGGTTGCGGAGATTATACATGTCTAGAAAAAGAGCTGAAGACATGAGATGGTACATAGAAAAACGTGTGAATGATGGGATATTAAGGCATCCAGCTGATAGTCAAGAGTGGAAGGAGTTTGATTTGAAACATCGTGAGTTTGCCCTAGAACCTCGCAATGTGAGGTTAGGGATGGCTACAGATGGTTTTAACCCTTTTGGGAATATGAACAATAACTACAGTATGTGGCCTGTCATACTCATTCCCTATAACCTACCACCTTGGTTAGTTATGAAAGAACCTTATTTTATGATGTCCTTACTTATTCCTGGACCTAATCAACCTGGAAATGAGCTTGATGTTTTCTTGAGGCCATTGGTGGATGAGTTGAAGGAGTTGTGGGAAGAGGGTGCACACACTTACGATGCATCTTGTGGTATGCATTTTCAGATGCGTGTCGCTTTGTTGTGGACAATACATGACTATCCTGGATTCGGTAATGTGTCTGGGTGGAGGACAAAGGGTTATCATGCTTGTTATACTTGCAATGATGAACCATATTCAGAGACATTGGAAAGTAAAATTGGATATACTAACCATCGAGCCTACTTGCCTATGGACCACCCTTGGCGAAGGAGTTGTTCATTCAATGGTAAAATTGAGAAACGGATGAGATCATTGGAGTTACCGGTGGAAAAGATAAATGAGCAATTAGACCAAATGCCAAATATAATTTTGGGAAAGGATCCAAACAACAAGAAAAAATGTCCAATTATTGGGGAACCAAATTGGTCAAAGGAAAGTATCCTATACAAGCTACCATACTGGAGGAATAAGAAGCTTAAACACAACATTGATGTCATGCATGTTGAGAAAAATATTAGTGAGAGTACATTTGGAACTTTGTTGAGAATTGAGGGGAAAAACAAGGACACAGACAAGGCACGCAAGGACTTGAAAAATATGGGCATAAGGAGTGTTTTGCATCTCCAGGAACGTCCTGATGGATCATTTGACAAGCCTCATGCCTTCTTTTCATTATATCCTGAAGAAAGGGATGGTTTTTATGAATTTTTGAAATCAGTCAAATATCCAGATGGCTATGCAGCAAACATATCAAGGTCGATGAACACAAGAAATGGTAGACTATTAAATCTGAAAAGCCATGACTGTCATGTGCTATTACAACGAATTCTTCCAATTGGGATGCGGGGTTTTGCTGATAAGGACATTTGTACGGTATTGTTTGAGTTGGGTAGTTTCTTTCAAGACTTATGCTCTAGGACTTTAAGGAAGAGCGACTTGGAGAAATTAGAAGGACGTATACTTCTCATACTATGCAAACTCGAGAAGTATTTTCCTCCAGCCTTCTTTGATGTAATGGTTCATCTTGCTGTTCACCTACCTCGTGAAGCCATTCTTGGAGGACCAGTGCAATATAGATGGATGTATCCCATTGAAAGGTAATTCTCTCCATCCATTAATTATAGTTTGCCGAATGTTTATTTTTTAAAGCAAATTATATTGCGTATGTAGTCATACTCCCAATTCATTCCTTGAAGGTTTCTTGGAACGTTGAAAAGATATGTTTCCAACTGAGCTCGACCAGAAGGTTCAATTGCAGAGGCTTACATTCTTAAAAAGTGTATTACTTTCTCGTCATTATATCTTGATGGAGCTGAAACCGTGCATAATCGAAGGGAAAGAAATGCAGATTGTGGTGAATATGGCCATGGGTTGACGATTTTCTCACAAACAGCTCGACCCACCGGATCTAGGCAGAATGATGTGGGGATGTCACGTGAATTGCGTGATATTGCTCAATGGTATTTGTTATACAATTGTCCCGAGTTGGAGCCGTATTTAGAGTATGTGAAGTCATATTTTGATTATGCTTGAATTGTCTTTAATATTATTTGCATTTCTTAGCTGAATACAAATCACTTGTTTTGAATAGTGAACACAAAAACACATTACATAATCCAACTGGAGAAGACATAACTCAAATACAACGACGAGAGTTTCCTAAGTGGTTCAAAAAATGTGTAAGAAATTTTGAATCTTGTGACACATTAAATAGTACTAAGCTGCTTGATAGTTTTTTCACTACTAATGTCGCATGTTGCATGTCATTATAGATCTATAGATTGAAAGAGAACGACTCATCAGAAGTTACAAAACAAATGTGGTCATTAGCAAATGGTCCTAAGTTGCTAATGAAAGAATACTCGGTCTGCATGGTCAATGGTGTAAGGTTTCATACAAAAGACTTGGACAATCGTCATGTAACCCAGAATAGCGGTGTATCTACAGAAGGGGACTATGATGGACAAATACATGACTTCTATGGTCATGTGTGCAAAATTTGGGAATTGGAGTATATGTATCAATATAAAGTTGTTTTGTTTCAGTGTGAATGGTACAATACTGGTAATAAGATTGGTCGAAGGAGAACGATACGAACTGAGACACATTGCACAAGTATTAATGTGCAAAGTCGGTGGTATCAAAATGACCATTTCATATTACCTAGTCAGGCGAAACAAGTTTTCTACCTTCGTGATACCAAATGGGGTGAACCTTGGCATGTTGTGCAATTCGTACAATATAGGGGAGTGTTTGATGTGCCAGAAGTGGGTGATGGAGAATCTAATGATCAAACAGAAGCTAATGAAGCATTCCAACAAGAAGCCATTAGCGATGTTGTCCCTATCGATGTTGAAGACAATGTTCAATATTGTAACGGTGGTATTGAAGTTGAGAATATTCTAGAAGATTTGGAAGAGCAAGGAGATAACAATGAAGATGAAGTGCATAGCATTCCTGATTCTGATATGGATCCTGATATGGATTATGATATGTAGATTTCATTTTTTTTCCTTTATATATGGAAGCTTGTGTTTAATAATTTTTGATTCCCTATTATTTGTTCATTTATATTTCTATTTGATGTTCCAATTTATGTTTCGTACTTGGGAAGAATTTGTAATGAATAGACATTATATTTTATTTTCTATGTAAATTTATAGTTGCAGAAATGGCCAAAAAGCGCAAAGATACTCATAATAAAATAACAGAATATGAGATGGAAAGAGCACAAAGAATCAAGCAAAACCAAGAGAGAATAAATGCTTTGGGATTGAGGCATTTGTCAACTTTTCTGCCTAAATCTGGAAATATGGGAAGAAAAAGAGTAAGTGTTCAGGTAGATGACGACAACTATGTACCAGCTATTGGTGATGATGAGTTATCTAGTCCTTTAAATAATGAGGTAATATATATATGATTTGGTGTATGCAATACTTCATACTTTTTAATATTGTGATGAAATAACTTTTTTTTTTTTTATGAATTTAAAAATCTGTACATATTTTGGTATGATACAGATGGCACCAGGACGTAGCACTCGTTCATGCCGTGAGAAATTTACCCCAACAGTCCAGCATAAGGGTCCATTATCGAGTCAACTTCTCGGTGGAGATTCTGAGGTATTATATACATGATTTGGTGCCTGAGATACTTTGTAATATTGTGTTTGGAATGATCAATGACAATCATTGATTGAAGATATTTTAAATGATGAAATAACTTGTTTATATCTTAACTTGTAATAAATTTAGATATTTTTATATACTTTCGCATGATACAGATGACTCGTTATAAGCATAAGGAATCTACACCAGCAATCCAACATATCGGCCCATCATCGAGCACGCATCTTGGTGGAGATTCTCTTGCCCAAATTTCTACTAATGTTGAGGCACAGCTTGTGGGCACACCGTCTACCACGGATGGTGAGATATTTAAGTTCCATTACTTGATTTCATAATCACACTATATTTAGTTCACTTGTTGAGAAATATGGGAAGCTACCGGTCCGCATTGCCCCAGAGTTTTGTGCTCCTGTTGGTGAACATGCAGGGAAGTTTGCTAGTCAAATTGGTGTACAAGTGCGTACGAACTTGTCCACTATGAATGTTTATAGTTGGAAGAATGTTGATAGCAGTGAAAAAGAGGCGATCATTCAAAATGTGGCGGTATTTTAAATGTTTATAGTTGTCCATGAGCTTAATTTTGTTGTTTTAATTACATTGCTTTATTCTTTATGTTGTATTTTATAGTGTATTGTTGATGCTGTCACTAAGCATATTGAATTCAATGAATGATATTTTCTTTATACATACCTCACTTTGCAGGATCAATTTGATATACAAGGAGAATCTGTACTTGTGAACAAATCTCTAAATACAAAGTGTGGTAGATTATTGAGCAGCCACTACAACAAGTTGTTCGCAAAATATAAGAAACTTGTGAAGGATGAAGGAAACGCATATGCAAGAAACCACCCACCAAAAAATGTCACACGAGAAAAATGGATTGAACTCATTGATGGAAAGTGGAGTGATGAAGATTGGCTGGTAATTAATACTTTGAAAATTTTAATTACAAGTGAAGTATGTTCTCACCTTTCACCTACATAATCCCTATCTATATATGCATTGGAGTAATATTTTATGTAGATCTTATTATGGTGTCATGTCTACTAGATTATTCGTTCTATCAAATTTGTTTGATTAATATTTATTTGGAAGGTGGAGTAGATTTATATTGTAATCTATGTATATATATATATATATATATATATATATATATATATATATATATATATATATAACTTAAGTCAAAACTCTAATATTTTCTTGGTCTTTATTCTTTATAGAAAGTCTCAGCAAGAAATGCTAGAAACAGAAATAAAGAGGGAACGGTTGACAAACACATTCATAGATGTGGAAACAAGTCGTTTGCAGTTAGGGTGGATGAGGCGGTGTGTTATTTCAATTTTTCAAAAGCTTAGTATATTACTTGTTGTAATTAATTAACTTGTCTTCTAACATTGAAAAGCATATAATCAGAGACGGAAAAATGGAGGTCATATTCCTAAGCTAGCACAAGTCTACTATGATACCCACTTCAATTCAAAGACAAAACAGTGGGTACACCCTGATTGCGAACATACATATGTATGTATATTAGTATATGCCTTGAGTTTGCAAAACTAGAATATATTCATTTTTATTCTATATATGTTTGCAAAACTAGAACATATATATTTCTGATGGTTTCTATTATTTAAAATGATAGCAAGAGATGTTGAGAGTGCAAGATGAGCATTGTAGCACTCCTGAAGCACAGCCTTTGACTGAAGAGGAGATATCTATGATGGTTCTTAAGCCGAGATCTGGCTATGTAAAGGGACTTGGCATGAGGCCTTCCTCATCTCTTAGGACGCCTGCTTTATCTTCCTCAACTCAGTATACTCAACAACTCGAGGGTCGAGTAGAAGAACTCCAAGATGCAAACTACAGGCTGGAGGGTCAAGTAGAAGAGCTCCAGGATGCAAACTTCAGGCTGGAGGAGAAGATGGATTGCATCATACAATATTTGAGGAGCAAGGGTGACAGTGACATTTGTGGCAGTGGGGGGAGCTCATCTACTAACTAGAACACATCCTGGTTAGTGTTTTATTTGCCTACCTAAGAGCATTAGTATTGGGGCTTGTATATGGTCTATGTTGCTATATTTTAGCATAAAAACACAAAAACAAGTATTACACTGTCTCTCAATTATAAACATTTTTACAACTGTGCTATAGTAACCTCTTATATGTATGAGAGTACCGTAGCACAATTGTGCTATAATTGTGTTTTTTGTTAAATGATGGTGGTGGGTTTTTTGTTTGTGGTGGTAGTTGGATTTTTTTGTTTAATGGTGGTGGTGGGTTTTGTGTTAATGATGGTGGCTGGATTTTTTGTTTATTGTGTGGTTGGGTTTTTGTGTTTATGGTGATGGTTGGATTTTTTGTTTTATGTTGGTGGTGGGTTATTTGTTTATTATGATGACTGAATTTTTTTTGTTTATGGTAGTAACTATGATTTTGTATTAATGGTGGTGACTGTGTTTTTTGTTTAATGGTGGTGGTGGGTTTTTTGTTTATGGTGGTGGCCGAGTTTTTTGTTTAATGTTGGTGATGAGTTTTTTGTATATTGTGATGGTTGGGTTTTTTGTTTATAGCAGTAGCTGAGTTTTTGTGTTAATGGTAGTGGCTATGTTTTTTGTTTAACGGTGGTGGTGGGTTTTTTGTTTATGGTACTGGCTGGGTTTTTGTGTTAATGGTGGTGACTGTGCTTTTTGTTTAATGGTAGTGGTTGGGGTTTTTGTGTTAATGGTGGTGGTTTTGTGTTAATGGTGGTGACTGTGCTTTTTGTTTAATGGTAGTGGTTGGGGTTTTTGATTATGGTGGTGGCTGAGTTTTGTGTTAATGTTGGTGGCTGTGTTTTTTGTTTAATAGTGGTGGTGGGTTTTTTATTTGTGGTGGTGGCTGAGTTTTTTGTTTATGGTAGTGGCTGGATTTTTGTGTTAATGAGTGGTGGCTATGCTTTTTGTTTAATGGTGGTGGTGGGTTTTTTGTTTCTGGTGGTGGCCGTGGTTTTTTTTTAATGGTGGTGGCTAGTTTTTTTTTTTTAATAGTGTTGGCTAGATTTTTTATTCGTTGTGGTGGGTGGGTTTGTGTTTATGATGGTGGTTGAGTTTTTGTTTTGGATTTCACTTTATTTGTTTTGTTTTAAATTGAGATTTTTCTGCATTCTTTATGATTTGTCCATAGTTTGTAATGTAGGTTTGGTTTTTATTTGATGAGAATGTTGTGGGTCTTCTTTATTTGATAGTTTGGCTTCATATGATTTTGCATTATGCTTATTTTGTCTAGTTTGTTATTGGGTATTTCGTGGATATTTTTTGCATTGTCTTACTAATAATAATCTTTTTGTTGTTGTTGTTGTTGTAGTACATCTTATTAGGGATATGGGTTTGCAGTCTAGTTTGTTATTAATGTATTTTCCTTGATACTTGTGTAGATTTGGGATTGGTGGCAAAAAGATAGCTTTTGTGGGACTACTTGAACTCAATTAATTTTCTGTAAAGTTTGGAAGCTAAGACATTATTTGTATGTAAATGGTTGTAATTACTTTGTGAACATCTTTATTGCATTTTTAGATTGTATGGATTTTATTTATGGATTTAATGAATGAATGTTTTTTATTTTATTTATTTTATTTATTTTTATGGATTTGGTTAGAAATGAACAGGTTAATGTAATGACAAGTAAATGTAAAGAATATTAATAAAAAAATAAAATTGGTGACAATAATTTTTGTTGCCATATTTGACTATAAGCAGAAATTGGTGACGAAATAATTTGTCACTTGATCTATTGAAATTAAAAAAAAAAAAAAAATGATTGGTGACGCAAAACTTTGTCACCTGATCTATTGAAATTGGAAAAAAAATACATTTGGTGACGAAATATTCTGTCACTAGAAATAAGGTTTAGTGACGAAAATATTAGGTGACGAAAAACTTTTGTCACCTGTCATTTTTTATTGGTGACGAAACATTTTCGTCACCTATCATTTTTTTTTTTGGTGACGAAACATTTTTGTCACCTATACATTCTGTGACGGAGCTAAGGTGACGAATGCTATTTCGTCACCATATGTATTCGGTGACGAAATAAGGACATATTGTGACGAAAGGTTTTGTCACTATAGTCCATTTTTGTTGTAGTGTAAGTTTGGCTAAAAGAGCAGTGTTCTTTTCCTTGGCTGATTGCAAACCCAGCCCTCCTTCTTTCTTTGACTTGGTAATCTTCCTCCAATTTACCAAATGCAGCTTTTTCTTAATCTCTGTGGAACCCTATATAAAATTCCAACGCAGCTTGTCTATGCTTTGGGCGATCTTGGGGGGAAGAGCTACACACTGCATTGTATAATATGGTATGGTTGAAATAGTAGCTTAGGTGAGGACAAGTCTCCCTGCAAAGGAGAGAAGATGTGATTTCCATCCTGCTAAACGGCTCTACATCCGCTCAATTATAACCCCAAAGCCTAAGGAATGGAAGTGTGCTTGATCGGAAATCCCAGATATTTCCCAAGAGATGGGGTGGACCAGAACTCTAAGATTTCACAAAGTTCATTCCTACAGTGTTATCAGACATTGGGGGAGAAGAACACCCGGGATTGCTCATTGCTGATTTTTTGGCCCGATAAAGCAAAGAAGGTGTCTAAGGCATCTCTTACAGCCATGCAATTCTTCCTATCTTCCTTAGCAAATAACATAAGATCATCTGCAAAAAAGATATGAGAGAAGGCAATACCCCCTCTGGAGGCAGTAATTGGATCCCAAAGGTTAGCTTTGCATTTTTCAATAATAAGGGCTGCAAGGATTTCCATGCATAGTATGAACAAGTAAGGAGAGAGGGGATCATCTTGTCATATGCCCCTGGAAGGGAGAATAGGCTCAAAAGCACCTCCATTAAAAAGAACAGAAATTGATGAAGAAGATACATAATTCATTATCAAGGAGATGAGATGCTTGGAAAATTTGAACAAAGCTAATGTATCTCTGATGAAGCTCCATTCGATGCAATCATAGGCCTTTTCCAAATCTATTTTGATGGCCATCACTCCAACTCTGTCCTTTTTGTTTGACATGGAGTGGATTAATTCTTGAGCAATGATCGCATTATCCATTCCTTTCCTCCCGAGAATAAAGGCAGTTTATAGAGGCGATACTAACCCAGCCAACAGAGGGCGAATACAGCCAACAATAATCTTAGTTACCACCTTCTACACTGAGTTGCATAAACCAATTGGCCGATAATTGCTGAGTGTCTTAGGGCTTTTGCATTTAGGAATAAGGGTGATCAAAGTTCTATTCAGATATTCAGGAATTCGTCTTGAGTGGAATATCTCTTTCACTTCACTTTTGACCGAATCCCCTACAATAAGCTAGAAACGTTGGAAAAAACCAACATGTAGGTCATCTGGTCCAGGCGCTTTGTAAGGCTTAAGGGATCAAAGAGTAGCAAAGATTTCCATGTCATTAACTGGGAGATCAAGCCTTTCAATCTCTTCATTCTTCAAGGTACATTGCCAAAAGGGGGGATGCCACTCATCGAGAGATACACTAACCTGTGAAGAAGTAAATAACTCCATGAACCCTTGTCTAATGAATGATACAACATCCTGCTCATCATTAAGCCAGTTACCCAATCTATCCTTCATGCTAGAAATGCGGTTCCTCCTTCTCCGCACAAGCACTGAATTATGGAAGAAATCTGTATTTCTATCTCCCTCAACCACCCAAGTGTGCGAGCTTTCATGCTCCAAAATTCAGCCTCTAGTTTGGAAATTTCTTCAAGTTCAGCCTTAAGGGTCTTTTCAAGGTCAATAAGGAACTCGCTCAGCCTAACTCCCGATGCAGTTTGAATGCCCTGAAGCCTAGCACATATTCTCCTCTTACGATGGAAAATATTTCCAAATTGGTCTCTATTCCAAGCTTTAGCTTTTGAAATAAAGGAGGAGATGGCGTTGGGTAGAGTAACAGGTCTAACCCATGCCTCCCTTACAATTCCAGGGAAAGTGGAGTGGGAGAGCCACTTCGGTTGGAGAAATGGGCGAGGGAACCTGGTAGTAGGGCTGTTGTTAAGAGATAAAATAACCAGACTGTGATCAGAATGAGTTCTTTCTAGGTGTTTTACTTGAGCATCTGGATAAAGAACATTCCACTCAGTATTCGCAAAAACTCTGTCTATTCTCTCTTGGATAAGATGGGTTAGCGGGCGATGATTTGACCAAGTGTATTTAGGACCAGTGAATCCCAAATCAATCATTCCACAATCATTTAGACATTCTTGAAATTTAAGAGCCCTATTGACATCAATTGGTCTCCCCCCAAATTTATTCTCACCAAGCAGAATTTTGTTGAAATTGCCTACTATAACCCAAGGCAAAGAATGGAGACCAGCTATAGTAGTCAGATTGTCCCATAATAGCCTCTTCTCCGCATACCTTGGGCTGGCATAGACAACAGATAACATCCAAGAAGCATTCAAAGACAAATCTTTCACTATGGCATGTATTTCTTGCTCTATGGAAGATAATACATTAACCTCCACTTGGGCAGAGTCCCAGAGCAACCACAAACCACCTGTAAAGCCAATATTATTGGCGTGAATTGCCCCATCAAATAGGAGCCTATCTGTAATGTCTTTAGCTCGCAGTACACTAACTTTGGTCCCAGTCACAATCATAACAGCATGGTGATGAATCTGAACCATGTCCCTAACAATACTTTGAAAGAAGGGGTTAAGAGCACCCCGACAATTCCAAATTAAAATGTTCATATCTATCATAGATAACATTACAAAGGGCAAATCAATTGAAGGTGTTAGAAGTACCTTCATTGTCATAGAGCATCTCATCAGTCTCTTTATTGGAGTTCGCCAGTGGAGACTCATGAATTACTTCTACTTGAATTGGAGCACATTCATCTAGTTCGTGATCTGGACCTAGGTTTTCCTCCTCCCCCTTATAGCTTGCTCTGAGTCTAGGATCAATGCCTTTCAGGGAAGCATTAGAGACATTTGTGATAGCCGAAGCCACCATCATTTCCATTCCTTCCTCAAAGCTTGTCTTATGATTGGATATATCCCTCAAGGGAACCTTGACTGCAGTGAGTCCTTGTGGGGTCTCAACATTGCCCAAAATTTTTTCCTTCATCTTTGCTTCTTCTTGTGTGAGCAAAATTTTCTCCAGGGAGGTGGCAGAAGGTTTCTCCATTGATCCTCCCGCTGTGAATAGCATATGGCTAGGGGCTATTTTGGATAGTACAGTGATAGCTTGATTTGGGGGGGTCGAGGAGATTTTACTTCCATTCTTACCTTCAGAGAGGTGTCGATATTGCCCTCTCTTGGATCCAAGGTTACCTCAAGTTTGGTGTTTAGCTTTCTGATTCTAGATGGAGCTTGTGTTAGTCAACACAATGGCTTGAGAAGAGGGTTTGTCTTTAGGCTTTAGGGACTTAGTGCGATTTGCAACGGATGCACTATCTTGGGATGGGGTTTTGGCATTATGTGCTTTGTCCCTATCATAGCAAAAGGATGGATCAGACGCATGAGGTGTTGGGCTTGGAGTTTGGACATTGACAATTGACTGGTGGCCCATTCCAATTTGGTCTTGTCGGGCTGTTTCTTTCTTAGTTTTTCTGCTGACATTCCTTTTCCATGAAACTAAAACCCATGGCCCATATGCCTCCTCAGTAGGGGCATCATGTTCTTTCATGGTATGACTTTTCCTCTCTTCTTCCTTTTCACCATGAACCTCCGTAGCCCTAGTTGTGTATGCACAAGCTTCTTCCTTGTGCCCCATCCACCCACAATTTTTGAAGTCCAACCTGTTGATTGAAGATCGTGAAGTGCAAATTTGAAGTCCCATCGAAGATTGAAGTGCAGGGGTGAGGGGATAAAGCTCATCATCATAGGTATCTGATGAACTTGCTCATTAACCACCTTCAGCAAAAACCAAAAATAGTTAGCACTAATAGCCAAATAAAATATTTCCGCCCAAAAGTGTTGGGAAATTTAGACCCCGGTTGATAGAATTAACAAGTTTTAAACCCAAGTTGTTAGTTAGATTTATTATGAATAAACTTGTTAAAACAAACAACAATCAAAATCATGTCAAAACTAAGTGTAGCGGAAAAATAAATAAGACAAGATATGATGACCCAAGAAAACCAATGAAACCAACCAGTTTCACAGTAAAAAGCCTGAGGGGAAACCTTCGCGAAAAGCAATCCACTATAGTGAAGAGAAGTTTCAGATCTAGTACAAAACTTTTGTCCCTAGACTCTACAATCCCCGTAGACGAACTTACAGTAGAAACCTTCTACAGCTTCAGAACCTCTGAACTCTTCAATATATGAACGCCGCCCATTAATGCACGAATCCCAATACGTGACTAACTCCTTTGCACGAATCCCAATACGTAACTCACTCACCAACTTGAGAAAAAAGAATGTTGGCTGCAAAGTTCTTCACTTCATCAACAATGAAGATCAAGAAGCACTTGGTTACAAAATCCTAAGGCGCAAAGACGCAGTAACTTCTTTCAGAGAAAATAAGGCTTCGGTCACCTTTTGCATGTTTTCTCCTTGTATTCTCTTATGTGACGGCCTCTAAAATAAGCCTTATATATGTCTAGGGTTGTGAGAAAAGAAACCCTACACAAATACATAAGCCTGGCCCAAAAATCATATCTGAAAAATCTGATTTTCGTAACCTCGATAGATACCTCAATAGATAGCAGGTGTCGAGCCTCATTAAATCTCGTTAGATAGCTATTTGTCGAGAAGCTGTCGAGTAGCTGTCCATAGGTCCGCAAGTGTCGAGCTATCTATCTAGCTTTAGTGAACACATTTTCTTCACTTGTTTCTTGGTCCAATCTTTATGGCTTTAATACTAGACTTGAACAACATGTTCTTTGAAGTATTAAACACATTCTAGATCTACCAAATTACAAGTAAAGTACGTTTTGTCAAAGGATTAGCCAACTACATAAAATATGTCCTTAACAATCTCCCCTTTTGGCAATCCGTGACAAAACCACAACAAACAAATGAACATATGAGAGAAGTCATAAATTACTCAACTCATACTCACTTGTTGAATACAATAAAATTTATCCTAACACAAACTCTTGAAAAATTTTGCAAGAAGAAAGTTCATGGCATGGAAGACTTTGATAACCTATATTTCTAAAACACTTTAAACAAAACACATCAAGGCATCTTTGTGTGAAGCAGAAATAATAGATTGCATACAAATAATAAGAAACATGTGTATAAAGATAAAAAAGAAACAACACATGTAGAGATAGGTGAAGAAAACATACATCATCACATATATATATATATATATATCAAAGATAAGCACAACGTATGCAAACATGGTCACAAGATCTAAGATACGAGAAGAAGAAGCTAAAAGTAGCTCCTACAACAACAAGGAGGTAAACACTCCCCCTAACAAGATGAAACACATCTCCCCCTTACAAGGGTATGTATTTCTCCCCCTAACTTGTAGAATCTTAAAGAAAAAAAACCACAAATCTCCAATTTCTCCCCCTTTTTGTCATGATTGACAAAGGGTACAAGAAACTATAAAACTTTACCCGAGAAACATAAAGATGATCAAGGGGGGTACAAAGAATCCATATAAATGCATGAATATAATGAAACAAGATGCTATGGATGACAAGATAAGAGAAACATGCAAAACATGTGAAAAACAATGCATGCAGAGGATCTTGATGGATCGAGATGTGTCGAGAAGCTATCGAGCATACCTCGATGGATCGAACAGCTATCGAGAAGCTATCGAGGAGACATGAACTTTCTCGATCGATCCACCTAGCTATAGAGAGGTGTCAAGATTGCGATAAAAAATCAATTGAAGATCTCGACAGATAAGCCAGGTGTCGAGGACGTGTCAAGATTGTCTAAAAACAATTTTTCAAAGAAGGAAAAACATAGATATGAATACAATCAAACATGCAACTCAGCCAAATATCCAACATTTTAACCCCTCAAAAACATCTCTCAACAAGAAAAATGTCATGCATTTTGATCTAAAACACACACACAAACACACACACTAAACAAGTCTAACCAATTTTATATTTCAAAAACAAGTTAAGACAGTTTAGTGAGCATACATCAACACATGTAAACCTTGTGATGGCCAAATCACATTGTACCTGCACATGTATCAAAAATAGCAAAGAATATTGCGTGTTGTGTGTTGTGTGTGAAAAACATTGCACGATTGTATAAGTGTCTCAATGTTATGACGATTTGAGATATGAGAAAATCACTTCAACTCACACACAATCATAACTGTTTGATGGAGACTATCACCTTCGAGGTACATCCTATAACTCCCACGTCTCCTAGAAAACACGCTTGCAATCATGTTTTAAAGCATTTTGTTCTTTTTGCTTTTTATTTTCTTTGCATATATTCTTTTTATTCAGCAAACCATGCATGAGTATACAAACGAGAGAAAAGAAATACTCAATTATGTTAAGCTTTTAGACATTGCACTTTTGCTATGTCGAAGCATACAGATGTCATTGACATTGCACTTTTGCTATGCCGAAGCATACAGATGTCATATCATGATTGACGGGTAACAGTGGTGAGATGGTTATTTATGCATTTCTCTTAGGATTTTTTAGTCCTTCCCGTCAAAAAGAGTGATACGAGTGTTAAGTACAAGAGATCACTTGACCTTACTAATCACAAACAAAGAGCCATAAAGCTCACTTGCTTAGTTGTGCATAAACATGCTCATCTAAGCTACACAAGATAGAAAGTTTAGAAAACTTTGTTTCAATGACCATTTTAAGGTTCACAAGAACCAATGTACACATACACACTGTTTTTGTATTTTTCTGATTTTTCCTTTTATTTTATTTTATTTTGAAAACAACACAAAATAAAAACTAAACAACCAAACAAAAACAGACAAATAACATGAAAGCATGAAAGAAAGATGCATATGCATGAAAGCATGATAGAAAGGTGTAGATGCATGAAAGCATGATTCCAAAAGCAGATAAGAAATCAAGCAAAGAGAGTCCTACTTTAGATAGAAAGAATTAAAGCAGAGGACAACAGAAAAGACAATTAAGTCTTAGGCTCCTTTCTCACCCACATAGCATGAGTTTTTGACCGTGAAGATAAAAAGACACGTGTCCTAGTATGTCTACTAAAGGACATGAAAGAATTAAAATTCTCCTGAAATTGAGTTAAAAAGTTCAAAGCTTTTAACAACTCTCCAAACAAAGGTATAGGTCCTTGAGAGGAAACCTGTGACCATTTGAATACTTGCTTTTGAGGATACAACTTAAAGCAATTAGGACGAATGTGTCCAGAAACACCACAATAGTGACAACACATGAGGTCTAACAAAGGATTTAGAATTTGCCAAAATAGTTTTGGTTTTCATACCTTTATTACATTTCTCGAATTGAGGCATAACGACAGTCCTTGATCTAGAAGCCGTGGAAAAGGAGGGGCCGGAGGAAACAATATATCCTAAGCCAATCTTATCAGAACTAGACTTTTGAGCACTCAAGACTTCTTTAAGCTTTGCACTAGACATCCTCTTTATTTGTATTCTAGCTTGACTAAGCTCAACCTCGAGATTCTTGACCTTCTCTTCTAATAAGGTGTTTTCCACAACAAGAGTTTCAACTAACCTTGTAGTCTCATCTAGTTTGAGTAATAGATTAGCTTTTTCAGTTTTTACCTCATTAAGCTCTTTTCTACAAAGATGAGAAGTCTTTTCAGATTTTATGAATTCAGTGCATAACTTATCATAGGCTTCCTGAAGGGTCAACTTCTTGGGTACTTCTTCATCAGAAGAATCCTCACTGTCACTAGCACTCTTCACAATCACCCTATCGGTTGAGGCAGCAAAGGACATAACGTGACTATATTGATTCACATACTCATCAGAAGAGTCATTTTCAGTGTCACTCCAAGTGGCAACCAACCCTTTATCATCTGACTTCTTGGTCTTTTCTTTCATAAGGTAGTTTGGGCACTCTATCCTTATATGACCAAAACTCTTGCACTCATGGCATTGGATGAGGGGCTTCTCATTCTTACCCTTCTTAAAGGCTTTAGATTTCCTAGGAGGTTTGCACTAATTCTTTTTCCTAAACTGAAGAAGCTTGATAATCTCATCAGTTATGAAGGTTAGATCCTCATCCTCATCCTCATCCTCATCCTCATCTTCATCTTCATCTTCAGAGTTCTCAATCTCTTCCTCTATACCCTTAAGAGCCAAGTTTTTACTCTTTCCACCTTTTCCCATTGAGCCTAATCCCATCTCATAAGTTTGAAGGTTCCCTACAAGCTTAGTCAAAGGAATTTGATCAATGTCTTTTACTTCTTCAATGACAGTGATTTTGGCATGGAATCTTTTAGGTAAGGACCTACGGATTTTTCTAACAATTTTGGATTCTGCTATAAACTCTCCAAGGTTGAAGGCAAAATTCACAATATCCTTAAGTTTAGCATAGAACTCATCAAAGGTCTCATCCTCCCCCATCCTTATTTCTTCAAAACTACTAGTGAGTCTTTGAAGCTTCACAGTCTTCACTGCCTTGGTACCTCCATAGGTGGTCTCCAGAATGGTCCATGCTTCCTTGGCGACTTCCATGGATGATATTTTCTTAAATTCCTCATTGGTTAACCCACAAAACAAAGCATTCAAGACCCTACTGTTAAAATTTGCCGCTATGATTGTTGCATCATCCCAATCCATTGGCACTTCCTTTGGCTTAATCCACCCAACTTCAACAGCTTGCCATACCTGTTCACCTAGAGCCTGCAAGAAAATTTTCATATGAACTTTCCAGTATGTATAATTAGTGCCATTAAATAAAGGAGGAATCAAAAGAGATTGTCCACGATCCATGACAACGGGGGTCAAGGATCACACTCAGGAAATTAATCTAATTAGAGTGTACCCGTTCTGATACCACTTGTTGAGAAATTTAGACCCCGGTTGATAGAATTAATAAGTTTTAAACCCAAGTTGTTAATTAGATTTATTATGAATAAACTTGTTAAAACAAACAAACATCAATATCATGTCAAAACTAAGTGCAGCGGAAAAATAAATAAGACAAGATATGATGACCTAGGAAAACCAATGAAACCAACCAGTTTCACAGTAAAAAACCTAGGGAGAAACCTTCGCGAAAAGCAATCCACTATAATAAAGAGAAGTTTCAGATCTAGTACAAAACCTTTGTCCCTAGACTCTACAATCCCTATAGATGAACTTACAACAGAAACTTTCTACCGGTTCAAAACCTCTGAACTCTTCAATATATGAACGATGTCCTTTGATACACGGATCCCAATATGTGACTAACTCCTTTACACGAATTCCAATACGTGACTCACTCACCAACTTGAGAAAGAAGAATGTTGGCTGCAAAGTTCTTCACTTCATCAACAATGAAGATCAAGAAGCACTTGGTTACAAAACCCTAAGGCACAAAGACGCAGTAACTTCTTTTAGAAAGAATAAGGCTTCGGTCACCTTTTGCATGTTTTCTCCTTGTTTTCTCTTATGTGATGACCTCTAAAATAAGCCTTATATATGTTTAGGATTGTGAGAAAAGAAACCCTACACAAATACATAAGCCTGGCTCAAAAATCAGATCTGAAAATTTTGATTTCCGTAACCTCGATAGATAGCAGGTGTCGAGCCTCATTAAATCTCGATAGATAGCTATCTGTCGAGAAGCTGATCATAGGTGTCCACAGGTGTCGAGTTATCTATCCAGCTTTAGTGAACACCTTTTCTTCACTTGTTTCTTGGTCCAATTTTCATGGCTTTAATACTAGACTTGAACAACATGTTCTTTGAAATATTAAATACATTCTAGATCTATCCAATTACAAGTAAAGTGCGTTTTTTCAAAAGATTAGCCAACTACATAAAATATGTCCTTAACAAAAAGAACAAAAAAAAAAATCGTCAATTAAAAATACTACTTTTAACGTTTTTTATTTATTTATCATATAAATCATGTGTTCCTTTTGGTTTGTTTGGGTGCAGAGACCAAGATTATTATATATAAAAAAAATTGATACATTCTCTAGAATCTCTTCCACTACATGAGTGAAGGAAGTACTTCTGAAACAAACATTGTCTCAGTAGAGAACGATCTCAACCTCACCATCTGACTTTCTCCAACCATTTATCTGTTCCTTCGCAATCCTACTAGACTTCCTCAACTCGCGGTGTTTGTGTATAAGGAACCTTTATTTCACCCATTGTAAACAACGCTTTATGCACCTTCTATCTATGTCTCTACAAATCCAAAAAAAGATGATAATAAAAGATTTTATTTATTATTTTATAAGAAAAATAAAAGCAAGGCAAAGAACAAATTATCACTTTAAACATGACAAAGGCACATAACCTATAACGCAATAAAGAGGAAAAAGTTAATAAAAGGCATTAAAAAAAATTAATTGCAGGAGTAGATGAGGATTGTGGATGAGTATTTCATGCCTAGGATGAGGATAGAAAATAATCAAAATATTATAGTCAATGGATAAGAAAGAGAAATTAAATAGATGAGGTAGTAATAGTTTGCAAGTTCCTTAGTTTCCTTAAAGTAATGGTAGTGGGTAGTTTTTGAAGTTGCAAAAGAGGTGAAGAGTGGAGTTATTCAAAGCAGTTTTTGGGTATGAAATACTATTTTGTAGGCAATATTTTAGTGCCAATTAGATATGTATTTTTATCGGATTATCCTTTAATTTTGTTTCTACTTAAACCTAGGGATGTAGGGGTATTTTGGAATATAAAAAAAATCCGATCCAAACAGGGGCAACCCTTTAAATAGTAGTATAGAAAAAGAATATATTTGTAATAAGCATAAACTCCAAAATATTAAACACGAAAGCCAAAGCAATATCGTGAAAAAAAGACTGTCCACCAATCTCACACAGTCAATATCAAATAGCACAGTAATTTACACCGATTCACACAATAATCACAAAAATAAATTAAAATATATATGAATTCTGCTTTAAGATCATCAGATGTATATCAACAGAACAACATACGGATCGAAATATAAACAATAACACAAAAAAAATGTGGTTGTAAAAGTAATAAATAATACTGTGTGTGTGTATATATAAAGAAATCTACAAATAATTAACAACTTACAGACCAAATGCGTAAAAGATGAATGATTCAGATCAAGTTTTGTGTTTGACACAATCCCCTTAAAGCAGATTTCACCCCTCATACAATCTGTGGTGCTTTGAGACTCACGGATGCCTGCCTCCTAGGATAAAATGATCTATAACATAGAGAAGAAGCACACAAGGTACGTACTTTGCGAACTACTCTATATTTCTTTCCCTCTCTTTGGCTCAAATGAAAGCACAAAATATTTTCTCTCTATGACAGTTTTTTTCTTGAAAAGTTAATTTTCATAAATGAGAGACTATGAATTTATATACGTTAGTAAATAGACACACTGTTCAAAGAAAAATTGTTGTGCACAGACTAACTCAAAAATAAAATAATAATAATAATAAAATTATTATTTGAGCTGTCCACATATGCTAAAGCCCTAACTAATGTCCAACTCATGAGCATATAAACTTATATATTATCTCTTTCTACTCTACATCGGACTTAAGAATTTTCATCACTTTATTTTTCCAACATTTGTTTCTGTTCCCAATTTTCCACCACCTATCTTCAGATTTCTCTCTAACATGTGAGACTAAGAGCTTGTTTGGATGAAGAGAGTTTTGAATGATATCACTCAGTTTTCTGTTTTCATCATCCAAATTGTGTGGGTCCCACCGCTCAACACTTGTTTGGATTAGTTTTGAATCATGGTTTTCATCACTCATGACTTAGTAAAATGGATGATGAGTGCCCAAAACTGAAAACAGGTTTCATCTGTTTTCAAAACTCAAAAGCTGAGTTTCAATGGCAAGTCGGTAAATTAGATGAAGTTGTGGGCCCCTTCGCCAGTGCATTGTCACATTCGGAATAGGCTAAGAGTTATTACCGTTGGAGCTCCTCTTCTCATTTTCACTTCCCTCTTCATCCCCAGCGAGCTAGCTCCACCACCGAACCCAACAACCCCAAACCCAGCAACCCAAAATCAACCAAACACACACCTAGCAACCCTTAACCCAGCCAACTGCATTAGCACAACCAACCCAATCACAACCACCCACCACCCACTGCCGTAACCACAACCAGCCCACCACGACTCAAATTAAAATAAAATAAAATAATTATCACCACTACAAACCCACCTCAACAACAGTCATCCACAACACTCATCACAGGACACAACCAACACATCACAGGCCACAACCCACAAGCCACAACTAGCCACAAACCACACGCCGATCTGACCCATGAAACCCAGCAAACCGATCTGACCCATAAATCCCAACAAATCGATCTATACCCACACACCAATATGCTGATCTAAAAAAAAAAAAAAATGAAACGAAAAGAAAGAAAGAAAATTAAAGGGAGAAGAGTACAGGGGAGATCAACGGCGAGGGAGCTTCTTATGGCCGGAGTTGGACAGTCCTGACGAGGCAAGAGAGCTTCTCATTTCTTTGTACCTTCTGATTTGATGAATGTGGGAGAGAAAAGTGGTGGATTCAGTGAGTGAAAGAAAGGCGAAATTTTTAGGTCTTAGGGGAGAGTAAAGGCAGAGAAGTGAAGAGAGGAAAAAAGAAAAAGAAGAGGAGAAAGAACTTATGTGGGTAGGCAACTATCCGTCTGACCCAGTACAGTAAATGGGTCCCACCATTATTGCAAAATTTTGAGTTACATAGAACAAGAAATGAATTAAACATGTTTTATTTTGAGTGAGTGAAAAAATAGAGTTTGAGTGATGAGTAACGAGTGGTGGGTGATGAAAATTGATGAAAACTGAGTGATAAGTGACATTTTTTTTAAAACCAAACAAGCCCTAAAAGATGAATGCTATTTTTCCAAAAGTTATTTCTGTTCCTAGTTTACCACCACCTATTTTCAGATTTCTCTCTAACATGAGAGACTATTTCTCTTTCCATCAGTTAACCCACATTTTCAGATCTGATCTCTCTCTCAGATCAGGCATTCAACCATGTTTTACTGCTACAATGAATGCCGGTGCCGCCGTTCACCGCCAGACCACTGTGAGGCCAAGATGAGATTCCCCAGATCGGTGTGAAGAGGAGAACTTTGAATGTTAATCGACAGCGTTTCTGGGTTACTGCCTGCGTTAAGATCGACAGCTTTTTGTTCTGGCCCGGTATCTAATTTCCGGCCGAAACCCGGTACTTATCCCTGGAACGGCCAGTATTTAAGCTGACACAAAACACCAACGTGTCTGTCTCTGTACTAGTCGTCTTCCTTGCTAACTAGTCCAGCCCAGACTGGATTTGTGCCCATATCAATGCGCCTCTCTTCTTTGCCACCCTCTTTCTCTCTCTCCCCCAACAAGCCTTTCTTCTCTTCTTTGCCTCTCTTCTTCTCCATCACCACCGCCACCTGGGCATCATAGGCACTTAAATCAAATCTTGCAAGAGAAGAAGGGTAAAACAAGATAGTGGATTAGGTAATTAAAGAGAGCAAAAGATCTTTGTGACTTTATGGGAAGCCAAGCAAGCTATACTTATAGTGAGAGGGAGGCAGGTGTGCAGTTTGTCATTGTTGTCTTTAACTCCACCTTCTCTTGGACAGAAGCCAATGGTGCCAAGTCCTTGTCCAACATGCCAAGAATGATATAAATTCCCCAAGCATAGACTCACTTCTTGTCCATTTTAGGTTTTTTTTTTATAGTTTATTCTCTCTGATCAAATTGTATTTCTTATTTCTTTTGTGGTAGTGGAAAATTTTGATTTTGTAAAATCTTTTGAATTGTTCTTTTCAATTAGATGTTAATGTTATGACTGATTTTGTGGCAACATTGGCAGTGGGTATTATTTATGTTAAAAAGATCTTTTGCTCTTTTTAATTTCCTAATCTATTGTCTTGTTTTACACTTCTTCTCTAACAAGCTTTGATTTCGGTGCTTATGATGCTCAGGTGGCGGTGGTGATGGAGAAGAAGAGAGAGGCAAAGAAGAGAAGAAAGGCTTTTTGGGAGAGAGAAAGAAAGAGGGTGGTCAGACTTTTTATGTGAGAAAAAAAGTTGTATTTGGGGTGGCTTCTTTGTAACCTATGGATTTTATTTTTGTCACATGTCCTTCATTAGTTTTAAAATGAGAGAGAACGGGAGACATACAGACTGGAGGGGAGCCGGACCCAATAATCAGGTCAAATATTATTTTGCTCTTGGCTTCGCATTTCATTTGAATGTGACTCAAAACTACATGAAGTTTCTCTATTATTTCCTTTATGGCCTATTTGGGAGTTTAGAGAGGGAGGAGAGTAGAGGGGAGTAGAGGGGAGGGGAGTAGTGGGGAGGAGAGTAGAGGAAAATGATTACCCTCCACCTTGTTTGGATGTTTTATAATTAGTAAGGGGGAAAGGAGTAATTAGCCCTTCCCCTTATTTTTAACATTGTAATTTTATAAATATAATAAGGGTAAATTAGGTAATTTACTTTATCAATAATTTTATGTGCTCTACTCTCCCTCCAAATCTCTCCAATTTGGGGGAATTAAAAATGAGGGGGTTGGAGGTAGTTGAAACCCCTTCAAACCCCTCCAAACCCCTCCCCCTCCTTCCTTAAAAAACTCCCAAACAAGGTAATTGAATTACTCCCCTTCCTTCTACTCTACTCCCCCTCCTTTTTTAAACATCCAAACAGGCCATTAACTTCCCAGTTTTCACACTCTTGCTAAAAAAGAGTCAACTTTGTGGTCACCCGACACCAATTCGCATTTCTTAATTATGTGAAACTTCTCAGCACCTGTTCGGATTACGCGTTTAGCTGAGCATTTTCGCGTTCACGTTTTCTTCTCTTTTTTAATTTTTTTTCTGCTGCTGCACTCGTGAGGGGGACAAATTTTACTGTTCAGGCTACTGTTTCGTATATTGTTGACTTTTCAGCCATTTTCATTACATCTTTGGATCTGTGCACTGTTTATAGGACCCACAAACTTCATTTTTCAGCAATTTTTTCATTAAAAATGGGTTCCACGATACTATTCACACATTTAAAAATTATTTTGCTACAATATTTTCAGTTTTCAGCTTTCAACTATATCCAAACAGACGTTCAATAATCACCAAAAATAAACAGTAATTATATCTCATTTTCTTAACTTTTAATTACATGTCACTGCATTGCGGCTAGAAATTTTTGTTAGGGTGATTATTAAAAAACTTAAAATATACAAAATTTAATAGAAAGAGAAATTCTTACAAGGAAAAAACGCAAATATATTGTTACAATTTTCTTCTACTATTTTTATTATTTTGAAATTGTTACATGATAGTCTCATTATCAATGATGCAAACTACATCTCTTCAAAAGTTTAGTTAAATAAATTTTTTTTGGACTCTTTCTTTTTATTTGTAAGGACCTAATATATTGTTAAGGGGGCCAAAGTTTAAGAACAAAATTTGGTCAAGATTTAATTATGTTAGGCCTAAAAAAAATTTAAGGTAGTCACAAAGTTATTTTAAGAATAAAAAAATCATAATTTTTAAAAATTTATACATAATAATTTTTTTTCCAAGTCATGGTCCTGTGACCAC
This sequence comes from Castanea sativa, assembly GCF_040712315.1. Lineage (NCBI taxonomy): Eukaryota > Viridiplantae > Streptophyta > Magnoliopsida > Fagales > Fagaceae > Castanea > Castanea sativa. The sequence goes on along the minus strand of NC_134019.1, from coordinate 13,814,050 downwards.
GTTTGGATATTGCTTATTGCTGAAAACTAAAAATACTGTAACAAAATAATTTTTAAATGTGTAAATAGTACTGTAGGACTCAGTTTTAAAATTATTTTTGTTAAAAAAATATACTTGTTAGTTTTGTGAATTGTGCATTAGACTCACTAAAATAAAAGGCAACTGTTGTGAAACGCGCAAACAGCACTTTCCAAACTCAGCCACACATTTGTCTTTACTTTTTACTAGAATTTTTTCTCTCAGCCACACATTTGAATCTTATCCAACCACGCATTTATTTTTACTAGATTTTTTGCTCTTAGCCACGCATTTGAATCTTATTCAACCACATGAAGTTTCTCATCAATTGCCTTATCATTGTGAGAAAAACTCAGGAATAGTGACGCAGCTGGGTCTATAAAATGGGGTGTAATAGAGAAAAACGTGCAGAGAGTGAAATTAAGTTGTCTGAAGATCTAAAGAAAAAGAAAAAAACAGAGATTTGTTCAGAGTGAAGATCTTGTAGCGATCTTGGTTTCACTGGTTTCTAGAGGGATTATTGTATGTTTCAAATTTATTGTGAATTTAGGTTTTGAGCATAAACTTGAGCACTGCATTCTCTATTTTATTATAGTTCTAGTGAGGGTTGCATGTGCAAGGTATGTGTTGGCCATTTAATGAGAAAATTAATATAGATTTTTTTTTTTTTTGTTGAAAAAGTATAAAACTATGTACTTAAATTTAAAATAGATATTTGAATATCTACGTACTATGACAATTTTTTAGAACTTATTTACTCAATATAATATCTACTCACCAAAAAATGTTACAATGAATGATAATGAATGCCATTATCTTTCTACAATATTTAAATTTTCGCAATGAATGATAATATATGTTACAATTTTTTTGAAAATCTTCATTAAATTAAATATTTGCAATCATCTACAATGAAGATTTTGTTATTCATATTCATATTTTATTCTTTATTATCTTATTTTATGAGTCTAACTACGATATTTAGCTTACTTATTTTTAATGAATAGTCTTTTAAGCAGGAAAATAAATTGAAAAAAGAACAAAATACAAAAGACATGTCATTAAAGTTTCTATTAGAGAAAATTATAAGTGTAGAAGATTTAAACATAATAAATTAGTGTTCTTTAGGTAACAAATAGAACACCATATATCATCATTCTAACTTTCCAAGCATGACTACCAGTCTACCACATAAAATTCAAAATACACAAAGAAATTTTTTGGGACATTAAAATTTAGTAGGAGTATATCAGACATTGCACAATGAAATATTTTAGGAATTATAAGATTTTGTTAGGGTTAAACTAAGAGAGAAACAATAGGGGTATATGCTCATTTTCAAAATATAAATGATGAAATTATTCAACTTTAGTTTAAGGGAGGAATGCAACTACCCCAAACATAAAGTAGGAAAGTGTTACTTCGTCAATTTGTATGTATGTTGTGTGTGTGTAAAACAATGTGTATGTGTATGTGTATGTGTATGTATATGTGTGTGTTTTTATTTTAATTTTTTTTGAAATACTTGAAAAAATGTGTAAAAAAAAATCAACCTAAAAAAAATTATGCATTAAACAATGAATTTTAGTTCAACAAATTGAATAAAAAAAAAAAAAGTTTAGAAACACAAAAAAAAGTCACGATATTTTTACAATATCTTTATTTTTAGCAATGGTGGGTCCTAGTCTGATATTTTATTATTTTATTTTAGAGTAATGTTATGTCTACAATATTTTCATAATAAATCTTAGATAGTAAATTGCTACTGGTTTTAAATTGGGCTAACCACTTTTAACCGTGCATTTAAAAATATAATAAAAAACCAACTGAAGAAAATTGTGCCTAACACAATGAGTTTTGGCTTACTAAATTTGACTAAACAAAAAAAGAAGCCTAGGAATATAACAAAATGTCATAATATTTTCGTAATATTTTTTATTTCCAGTTGTGGAAGGTCCCAATTTGATATTTTATTATTTAATTTGTACGTTCACAACATTTTCATAACAAAACTTAGTTAAAAAATTATTACTGGTTTTAAAATTATGCATTAAAAAATAAACAAACAAAAGGACAAGACAAGAAAATTGTGCGTGAAACGTACATTGAATTTTGGCTCACCCAATTTGACTTTATATACTAAAAAAGAAGTCTAAAAATACAACAAAATATTAAAACAATTTCACAATACTTTTATTTTTAGGATCCAAATAGATATATTTTTATTTTATTTGAGAGAAATGCTACATCCATAATATTTTTAGAATCACCTCAAAAAAATACACATTTTTAGAACAAATTATAAATGACAAGTTGTTAGTAGCTTTAAATTGAACCCACTACTGATATAACTTTTTTATCCTTCCAAAATACCTTGCTACATAAATTTTGTTACAAAATTATTGTGAAAATGTTGTGCACATAGTATTTCTTTTTATTTTATTTTATTTTAATTTATAAGGCACTGAGATCTCGGGATTGTGAAAATATTGTGACAAGAAGAAGATGGTATAACATTTTCATAATATATTTATTTTTAGTTGTGATTGGTCTCAATCTCTTATTTTATTATTTTATTTTGACCTTTAAAAAATTGATACCTCAATAATGATGAAAATATTGTAAAAATTTGTTGCGTCAGTGTAATTGTGTATGCACATATAATATTTAAAAGCACAAGTAAAACCAGCATATTGTGAAAAAAAAAGGGTCCATGAATAGTGCAAATTGTCAATAATTGTGAAAATATTATAAGAACAACACAATCAAAATTGGCATATTGTGGTTTGTGGAAAAAAAAAAAAAAGCCTAATGAACAATGTTGTGAAAGTGTTACGAAAAATGTTGTAGATGTAGTATTTCTTTTTTCATAATACCTTTAGTTTTAGTTGTGGATGATTCTAGTATGATATTTTATTTTAACCTATAAGGAATTAACATATCAATAATTGCAAAAATATTGTGACAATTTATTGGATTAATTAAGAGCTTTATATATATATATATATATAAAAATAAAAATAAAAAGTGGACAGTACGATATCACGCTGAAATAAGAAAGCAGAGAAAAAAAAAAAAAAAGCAACAGTGCAGAGGTTGAAACCAAAGCACTGTACCTACTGTGCCAATTGAACTAACCAAATTGGCACTGTAGCAATGGTTTAAAACTTTTTTAAAAAAAAAAAAAAAAACCTTAATAAACCAAATGTGTATTGTAGGGGCATTGGTGCTTTTTATATAGTTAATAGAAATAGAAATTGTTCCATATATATATTAATTAGAGGGTTTTCAATCTTGTGTGATTAATTTTTTTGCTGCTCGTGCGTGATTATTTATTTAACTTTTTGCTTCAGGTTATATTTGAATTTTATTTACATATATAGATGGTGATTTATCCCAACAAATTTATGGCAGATGTCCTCTTCGTGAAGTGACTCAAAACTTTCACAATTTTAACCAGATTGCATAAACAAAACCAAGAAATACTTGGTGTCCAAACTCCTATATTGCAGCCCTCCAGCCATAAAAAAGTTGTATCATTGACCACACTCTTCTCATTTTTACAGGATTTTGGAAGAGGTGATTGGTGGACACCCATACCATCAAACCATGTTTAGTTTCATGGAGATGCTTAAACCATTGGCACCATTTTTCACTGCCGCTGTTGTGATTGTACTAAGTGCCTTTGTAAAAGAACGCATACCTTACGCAGTCAGCAATTATCTCGTCTCCACCTTTAAAATGTGGCTCGCTAGATTCTGTACGCCTCACATCACTGTAGTCATTGAAGAGAAAGGTGAACTCAAAAGCAACCAAATCTATGAAGCTGCCCAAGCCCACCTACATACCCTGATTTCTGATTCAACAAAACCAAAACGTTTCAAGGTAAGCAAAGAAGATAGGCAAACGGAATCAGTCATTGATATCATGAAGGATGTAGAGGTTATTGACTACTTTAGAGAAATTAAACTCAAATGGAAGTTACGTACAGAAAAAGGAGAGTTTCATTACAGTGCTACTAAGAGATATTTTGAGCTTTCCTTTGACAAGGGATACGAAATGGATGTGCTAGGCTCTTATTTAGAAGATATAGTAGACCGTTATGAGAGAATTCAAAAAGAAGAAAAGGTGGTAAAGATTTATACCTGCAAAGAAAAACTTCGTAGTCGTCAATATTATGAACAAGATCGTGATCGCAATGTAAATTGGAGTTATGTTAATCTTGAACATTCAGCTACGTTTGAGAAGTTGGCAATGAACCCAGAGCAGAAGGAGATGCTCAAGGATGATTTGGACAGGTTTCTTGGAGGGAAGGATTTATATAAGAAAGTTAGCAAGTCATGGAAGCGAGGGTATTTGCTTTATGGCCCACCGGGTACTGGTAAAACAAGCTTGATTGCTGCCATGGCTAATTACCTCAAGTTTAACATCTATGATTAGAACCTTTCCGCTGTGCTTTCAAATGAAGACTTGAGAAGTATATTGCTCTCAACAACTGATCGCTCAATACTGGTAATCGAGGATGTAGATTGTTGTACAAAGTTCTATGATAAAGAGAAGAAGAATTACACGGTTAGCATTCTTTATTCTCATAAAATTTAGTTGCAATTACTCCAATATATATATATAGTCAACTATTATACCCTTCAGACAGTTTTTCTGAGAATGGATTTAGTTGGATGTATATTGAGTCTTACATTTGATGTTTATTAGATTGAAATGGACAATAAATGAGTACAATGAGTTTCGATATAAAGTATTTTTTCAATACAAAAAATTGTTATAATGATTCTAAGTGTGTGAGCGTCTTTTGTTAGACTTGGCTATAATTTTAACGAGATATTTAGTTCAATGAGTCTAATTAGTTTTTATCCTGGTAGAAAATTTTTCCTACTATTGGATGCATGTATTTGTTGGGTTTGAGTCTGAGAATCGAATTAGTAGTATATTTTAACAGAAAAATAGAATAGAAATGGGAATAAAAATTGCATACCAATCATATCTCTTAAACCCCTGGAAGTTAGAGTTTTGTGTATTGATCATAACTTTTAATGAGTACATATGCTATGCACTATGTCAACAACCATTACAATCATCATCCTAGCTGACACAAATGACATTATCTAATTATTTTATTTAATAGTATTTAGTTATTTTTTCAGTTCACACAATCGGGTTTATTGAACATAATGGATGGATTATGGTCGAGCTGTGGAGATCAACGAATTATTGTGTTCACCGCCAATCATAAGGACCGGCTTGATCCTGCTATATTGCGCCCAGGCCGCATGGATGTGCACGTGCACATGTCATATTGCACCATGGATGGGTTCAAGATTTTGGCTTCTAATTATCTTAATATCGAGGCTGACCACCAACTCTATAGAGAGATTGAAGGATTGTTGGAGAATGTAGAGGTTACCCCAGCTGAAATTGCAGAGGAACTTTTAAAGAGTGGTGGTACTGATGTTGTTCTCGGAGGACTTGTCAAATTTTTCGAGCAAAAGACACTTCAGAAAGCAAAGGTTGCAGAGTTGAAGGAACTTCTGAAGAGTGATGATAATACAGATGTTGATGTTGAAGGATTTGTGAAATTTCTCAAGCAGGAAAAACATAAGAATGCAAACGCTGCAGAGGCAGAGCAACTTTTGAAGATTGATCATACTTATGTTGATGTTGATGTCGATGGTGAAGGACTTGTTAAACTTTTCAAGCAAAAAAAACTTGAGGATGCAAAGGCTGCTGAGGCAGCGCAAGTAAATATCCAAAAGAATCATAAGAATCATAACTGATGGGTAATTTCAAAAGAGATGGTTCGTGTTCTCAAGGAGTTAGTAATGTTCCCAAGCCATTCTAGCTCTTGTCAAATCGCATTTAAGTTTTTCATCTGGGTGACCATAGTGACTCCCTGCTGGTGGTGATCCTTATTTGTTCCTCCCCTCATTTATGTGTTTTTTCTTCTCTTTGTGAAATAATATGCATCGTGTCAATGTGTGGGTTTGCACTGCTGTGAATCTGATTATGTACTAGTGCAAATTGTGTGACCATGTATGTGTGTGAGATTTTGGTGATTTAGAAAAAAATTACATGTTTGTTGAATGGATATTTTGCATTAAGCTTTTTATGTGTGCTGCTATATGCCTCTGATCACTTTACTTTTATTGCTGGTAATGTTGACTCTCACTCTTTTTATGCGTAACAGCCCTCCCCTCTCTCATCTAGTTACAGCCCTACCACCATTGAATGTTCATATTTAATTAGTATTTAATCATTTTATGCTTTGGTGAGAAGTCTTTGGAGGTTATTTTCTGTTCTTTGAAAAAAACTACATGCAAGTCAAAGATGTAAATCAGTGTCATTTGATAACTGTACTTTGAGAGAATAGGAACTGATCACATAATATGTTGTGATATGACTCTTTCCCGTTCACTTCTCCCGTCTTTTGTTATTTATTTGTTTGATGATCCTGAAGTTAAAATATATATATATATATATATATATATTTAAAAATTGGTGGTTTTTTGTAATATAATAACTTAATTTCTTTCATGTTTACACTAGCATTACTCAAATATATAAAGTAAGATTAGAAATCAAATTCTTTTTGTCTGTAGACTTTATAGTATCAATGGATGTTATGTCAAAAAGGGCAACACATGCCACGTCTTTTTCAATGTTCCATTTGGATTATAGTTTTTGGAAGTACTCTTCACTAATGAAATGCATACCATTTACAACCACTGATGCCAATGGGCTACTCAAATTCAATATGTACTGCACTCCTTGCCCCTTGGGCTCATATTGGGAACAAGGGAGACAACCAAATGCGAATGTAAATCTAATATTGTTACTGAAAACAAAGCAATGGATGAAGGGTAACATTAATGGGGGCAATATACCTCTCCTGTTGCCATGCTCAATCAACGCATGTTGAAATTGATTTTCACTTTTGTTTATGATATCCAATAAATCTCTTATCATTTTCTTTTTCTTCTTTTCTTGGCTTCAGTTGGGATCAATTAGCAAACATTTTTTTTTTCCAAGTGCTTATCTTTGTCCAGATTTGTACTTTTACAGACCAATATCAATGTTGTTCCAATACAGTTGGCTTGAAGGATAATGACTACTAAATAATGCAAAATAATAAGAAATTGCAACCTTGATAGCTTTTGTGGTCGCCATTGGCTTTTGTGGTTGCTATAGTATTTGTTGAAATTCTTGAGACAATGAATGCAATAATGTTTTGAAAAGAAAGGTGAATGATCTTCAAGGTACATTAGATTGGAGAATGTATTCTTGCAGTGAGGTTAATTTATGTGTAATATGAAGTTGTATAGATTTGTTGCGAAGCTAAATATGGATTTTGCCTTCCAACCTGTTAAACTGACAAAGGTTAGAATCCTTTGCATATAGTTTTCCCATTGTTTTGAATTTTCTAAAAAAAAAATTATTGTCTTTATTTTTATTACCTACACTTTTTTTTCTCTTTTAGTCTATTCTTGTTGGGCTAATTAGGCTCTTATTGAAATTTGATTAACTTTAAGCTCATATTTCATGCTAATTAGAATTTAGAGGTGCATGTTTAAAAAGAATAAAAATAATAGATGAGATTCTAGAATGATGTTTAGGTAAAGTTTTGAAAATCCTTTATTTTTTATGATGGCATAATAGTGTTTTGGGTCTAACTATGGTGGATAGGATTTTTAATCCTAAGGAGTCACCATTATCAGACCTTGCAAGTATCAAACCGGCCTAAGTTCAACTTTGTCCTTTTTCTTAAAGCCTTTCTAAGGATTTAAATTCATTTAGATTAATTTGTCTTTAATGCAATTACACATTTGTTTTATCCCTATTATTATAAATATATATGATTTTAAATTTAATTATCTCGTGTATTGTAGGGATAACGACTAGTAATATGTATAAGAAATTTTTTTATTCTCATTCTATAAATTTATCATCCCTCCTACTCAAAAATATGAATAAAAATACCATCAAATTACCTTCATAAATTTTTTATTAAGAAAACCCATTTAAATTATTATTTAAAGTTATAAATACATATTGTTGAAATATGTCATTTTTTAAGCCCAAATATCAGTTCAATAATAGTAATAATAGTAACAAGTATCAATTCAATCATTTATAGAATATAATAAGAGTAATAATATAAAAAAAAAATTAGAAAAAATTAAGAAAAAAAGCAAAGGAACAAGAAAATATTGTTAGTCACGTGGGGCTCACACTAACCAAACTTCTAAGCCGACCTTTCTCTCTCATATATACATATATGACTCTATGACCCCAATAACCCACTCAAAGACTCACACAAAAATAATCGAGTTGTGAAAAACAAAACCTAATATTATATATTAATTCCCTTCTAGTTTTTGTTGCTGCAGCTGCCATGGAATCCGAGGATTACCTATACGACAGTGAAGCCGAGGAGCCAACCAACAATGACCACTACTATTACAGCGACAAAGAAGAAGAGAAAAAAATGCAGAACATAGCTGTTGGTGACAGTGACGATGGCGATGAGTCGAGAACTAACAAGAAGGCAAAGCAAAGTTACGTTTTATTGAACGAATCATATATTCAACAACGTCAAGAGAACGAGATCACCAAGGTATCGAATGTTCTTTTCATATCAAAAGCTGCAGCGACAGTGCTTCTCCTTCATTACAACTGGAGAGTGTGTGACGTTCAGGATGAGTGGTTTGCTGATGAAGAAAGAATTAGGAAAAATGTAGGTTTGTTTGAAAAACCGGTTTTCTTGCTGCCCAAGAAACATAGAAAAGTTGAACTAACTTGTTCTATATGTTATGAGAATTTCCGTGTCTCTATGATGGGTTGGGTTAGTGCGGTCATCCCTTTTGTAGGGATTGTTGGGAGAAGTATGTGAGTGTGGCAATTGAGGATGGGGTTAGATGTTTGACATTGAGATGTCCCGAACCACGCTGTAACACGGTAGTAGATCGTGATTCGATTGATTTATTTGCTAAAAAGGAAGATAATGAGAGGTATTCACAGCATTTGATAAGGTCTTATATTGACAGTAATAAGAAGTATAAGTGGTGTCCAGGTGTAGATTGTGAGTATGCGATAGAGTTGTGTGAAGGAGGTGGTGATGAGTGCTATGATGTTTGTTGCCATTGTAACAATGGGTTTTGTTGGAATTGTATGGATGATGCGCATAGGCCAGTGGATTGTGAGACTGTGGCTAAGTGGCAATTGAAGAACAGTTCTGAGGCTCAGAATACGGCATGGATGCTAATCAATACAAAGCCATGTCCAAAGTGTGGAAAACCCATTGAGAAGAACCAAGGGTGCATGCACATGACATGCATGAAACCTTGTAAACATGAGTTTTGTTGGCTGTGCCTTGGACCATGGAAGGAGCATGGTGAGACATCAGGTGGGTACTATGCTTGTAATACATTCCAGAGGAATAAGGAAGAGGGAATGTATAATGAGGCTGAAGATATCAGAAAAAGAGCTAAGAAGCATTTGGAAAAGTACACTCATTATTATGAGAGATGGGCAGGCAATGAATCATCAAGGCAACAAGCTGTTAAGGATTTAAAGCAAATGCAAGAGAACTACATGGGAAGACTTAGTGACATACAGTGGGCAACTGAGGCTGAGCTTAAGTTCATTACAGAGGCATGGTTGCAGATAATTGAATGTAGGAGAGTGCTTAAGTGGACATATGCATATGGGTATTACCTCCCTGAGGATGGAAACAAGAAAGCAAAATCAAAAAGGGGGTTCTTTGAGTACTTGCAAGGTGAGGCAGAGTCTAATTTGGAAAGGCTTCATCATTGTACAGAGAAGGATATGCTTGACTACCTCAACAAAAAGTGTTCAGACAAAGAATTCAACAATTTCAGAGCAAAGCTATCCGGGCTTACCACAGTGACAAGGAATTACTTTGAGAATCTGGTTAAGGCATTGGAGAATGGCCTAGAAGATACTAGCTCTCAAGAGGTTTGCAGCACGATAAGAAGTAGGAAACCAAGAAAGGGGGAAAGGACTAAGGGTAAGAGGAGACCTTAGTCAAAAATATCAAATAGAATATGTTTCTTTGAACAAAGAATTCCATAGTAAAAAACAGTACTAAGCAATTTTCGTATTGACTTTAGATATATGTTAAGCATTTTTTTGTGCTTTTGAGCACATTCTAGATTGATTTATTGTTATTTTTTATTATATATTTATCATTTTTATGTCATCTGTAGTGTAACTTATCTTATATCACTTGATTATTATGTTCAAGATCATTGGCATTGCTAGATAAGTTTTCAATTTTCACATCTTGATCATATACAATGTGAACTTGCGGAATGGGCATTTGCCCTTTTTTAGTTACCTTAAATTCTATATTTGCTTGATATTTGTATAGGAAGTTGAATATTAATCTTTTTCTTTTCAAAATATACATACAATTTAAACATATATAACTAGAAACTCTACCAAAAAAATAGTTGAGACTGTTAAACAAATACACATAAATGTGGCTTTATCAAAATCCTTTAATAGTATAGGTTGAAAGTCAGACCACCGCGCACCCTTGGTGCGGTGGTCACTCCACAAGTATAAATGCTTGTGGAATGTGGGGGGCAAGGGCCAGGGTTTAAGTCTCTAAGAGGGAGCTTCACACATATATATACTTAGATTTAGCTAGAGTAGAAATTTCATCTTGTATCAACAAAAAGAAAAAGGAAAAAAAAGGTTGAAAGTCAGTTTTCGAGCATTCTCAACTATTAGCGGTAGGTTGTACTTCATAAAATAATGCTGTGAAAGACAAGTCTTTACTTAGCTTATTTATTTGGAACAATGAAATAAGATGCAAGAAAAGCATTAAAATGCATGATTGACAGAATTACCGATCTGGAATAACACTCAAATCAACGAACTTGGCATAAAATCACTTGTATGTTGTGTATACACAGAAGCAATATTCTGGAAGATGTTGCAACATTGGCAGAAAATTGGGTTTATCACTATGAAGCACGGGTGCGGGTGCGGGTGCGGGTGCGGGTGCGGGTGCGGGACTCGGCAATTTTTGAAAAAGGTGGGTGCGGGTGCGGCGGGACTCGGCAATTAAAAAATTATTAAAAATATTTTTATTTATATTTTCTATATATTTTTACTATTAAAATATTCTTAAAAAACATATTACTATGCCTTGATTCACAAAACAAAGAAAGAAGAAAGTAAGAAACACAAAACAAAACACAAAACCAAAAAGAAAACACAAAAGAAGCAACAAATATTCAAAATAAAATTGAGGAAGGACAGATTTAGGGTTTTTGGGTCTCATTTAGAGCCGATTTCGACTGTTTTGGCATGATTCAAGGCCGATTTCAGCCTGTTTCGGCCGTTTCGGGCCTGTTTCGGCCGTTTCGGTCGCCGGCCGATACGACCCGATACGGCCCGAATCGGTGCCGAGTCAGCGCGATTCAAGCCGCGTCGGCGCGAGTCGGCTGAAAAAAAAAAAAAAAAAAAAAAAAAAAAAAAAAGAGAACACGTGGCAGACGCGGCACCTACGCTCAAGCAGCGGCGTCCCTCGCGCATCGCCGCGTCGGACGCGGGTGCGGCACCTCCGGCGCCACGTCCGTGCATCATAGGTTTATCAAGGAGGAAGTATATTGCTTTAATTCCATAATTTTACTGCCACATCTATAACAATACCTAGTAGACCAGTTGTGCAATGTTCTTAGGATTAAACACTTGTTCTGACAATTTTATCAGGCAATCTCTGTTCTGGGCCATGTCCAATTTATGTATCATGGCACCAGCCATCTTTAAAAACATTTTAATTGATTACTCCTCACAATATATATATATATATCAGTATGGTGATATGGGTTCTTGTCTGTTATAACAAATGAGGAAAATCTGATTGTATATACATCATAGATTTAAGGTTTACTGGTTCAGAATCTAAATAAAATAATCAATGAGCCTAACATTCTTAAGGCATCTCTTATATTATTGTTGATGATTTGATGCAATTACAATAATGCAAGGATTTTAAAAAAAAAAAAATCCATAGTAATTAAAAAATATAGAGAAAATTTCTCAAGAAGAAAATTTTATTAAAAAGTAATTAGCTTTAAAAAAAAATCACCAGTAGCCTTTTTACAGAGCTTCAGGAATAAAAGATCATGTCCCATAAAACTCTAAGCTAGAGCCTATAGATGAGATAAAGGAAAGTCTAAATTAATCCAATAAATTCCATAGTAATTTGGTTGTGCTCCCAGCATCAGGTGTTTTTTTGGTTTTTTTGGTGTGGGTTGGCTTCTTCTCTCTTGAATCCCATCCCCACTCCCTTGTTTTTGGACGGACTACATCCTCTCTCTCAAAACCCACTCCACCCTGTTTTTAACTAATTATTATTGTTATTAGAATTTTTTTTTGGCGGACTGGGCAACTAATTGTTTTTTTAAAGGCATTTTTGGGCAACCCTTGATGAATTTTGTTTCGTTTGAAGAGGTTTGGATGCTGTGAAAATGTGCTTGGCTGTGAAAAAATAGTATTTTTAATATTTGTTTAGTGATAACTGATAACTTCTACAGCTTTGTTTGAATTTTATAGGGCATTGTATAAATTGCTAGATTTGATTTTTATATGATTAGCTCTTATAAAAAAATATATATGATTCGCATATCAATTGATAGTCATATTGTTTGATTTTTAAAATTTACAATATTAATTTTTACATAATGCGATTTACTTCTATAAGGTGCAAAGCTTCGGAGCAATGTTTTAAATTCCGTTCCGTTCCAACCGGAATATTCTATTTCGGTCCTTGATTCAGTGCACATAACCCCTTGTTCCGTTTCGGTCTTAATTCCGGGTTGTTCCGGACTATTCCGATGTACCGGGCAAATTTCAGTTATTACAGTCTCTAAATTCCGGCCTATTCCGGATTGTGTAGGATTTTTTCAAACCTTTTAAGCACAAAAGTCATCATTTGACCTATTTTATTCCTATATCATATTTTAAATTTTGTTTTGGTTAATTAGATATAATGAAATTTGAAGTTATAAATATATAAAGTATGTACATGTGTGTATGTATATATATCCGGGTAATCACGAAACAGTGCAGTGAAACACACAGGTACTAAAATATTCTGTTCCAATTGTCAATTTAGAATGGTCTCCAGAACGGAATTCAAAACATTGCTTTGGAGACCTTTGCACTCAAGTACACCTCATTATTTAATTAACACTGATCTCACTCTGACCATAAACAAAGGAAAAATCAGATACAGAGAGAAGGGGAGGAGGGAGGATACGACAACTTTGCCACAATATCTACACCATTCTGCTCATGTAGATCTTCCATCGAATTCTACGTAGCACCACCACCAGGGACTATTCCTTCATCCATGGCAGCAAATGTGGCATTTTTGCATCTTCAATTCTGAGTTTCTGATCTTCAAGCTCCCCCTCAGTGTGTGCTCCTACCTAAAATAATAGAAAAATAAAATAAAGGTAAAACAATTATGACCAAAGGTTTTGAATATCAGTCATGATCAACAAAAAAAATTTAGTTTCAAAATTTACATAAAAAACAAAGATAAATCCTTGTTCACTTTTTCTTTTCTTTTGTTCTCTCTCTCTCTCTCTTTGGCTGGAAAAGCCTTGTTCGCTTATGACAAGATAGATATTGATTGAAGCCAGCATCCAGGTAGAAGAAAGCTGTTATACAAGATTTCATTAACAATCGTTAAGAAATAGGAATTTTTTTAAATTGCAGACCTTAATCACAGCCACACCGCCAGAGAGTTTAGCAATTCTTTCAGAGAGCTTTCTTGACAAGGATGCATTATCTATTTTAGCCAGATCCTTCTTGATTTTCAAAATTCTTGCCTGTATTTCAGCTTTAGTAGTAGGGTCAGCAACAATGGTCATTGTGTTAACGTGTATAGTATTGTGGGTTTTAGGCCCAACTAGATTACTTGTATAGCACATATTCTTGTACTACACTCTTACTTGTACTGCACTCATATTTACTTGTATTGCACTCATATGCCTCCTATATAAAGGCACTCATGTATATTGTTTCAGTAAGAAATACAATACAATCATTCAGTATTTCTAACATGGTATCAGAGCCACTGTTCTGACCTTTTTCTTAGCAGTTTTATCTTTATTGGTGTAACTTCATCCTCAATATTGCTTCCGCCGCCACAGCAACTGCCACAGCCTTTTGCCGTTGAACCTTCGACGTCTTCCAAACATCGTCCTTGGGTTCCGGACCTATAGCAGCCACCGTTGAGGAGTTCCACACTGAAAAGACCACTGTATCCTTTCGTACCGCTGCCAGTCTTACTCCGATCAACTTCCTGAAGGTACCACTACGATCGTCTTCCACCGATCTACATGCTCATGAAAACCTCGAAGCCATCGGAGACCGCATGCACTGCCACGTGCCGCTCGAAGAATCTGTGTTGCAGTTCACGCGCCCCATGCGCCGTCATCACGTCCAGGCTAACGTCATCTTGCTGACGTCATCAGTACACGTCAGCCCTAGCTTACGTCAGCATCCCAGTCACCTACTGATGTCAGCGCCACATCACCACCGTTGACTAGGTGTTGACTTTGACCGTTGACTTTCTCAGAGTTGACTTTTTGCAATCCAGGTTCTCTTTACTCAATTTTTCGCGTAGATTTCATTTTTGCATATTGTGTCTCTAAATGGATAAAATGATATTTTTCTTCCTCGCCCCATCAATACTGTATTGGAGGGGAATAAGAATTACTTATCTTGGTCTCAAGCTATGCGTAGTTTTCTTAAGGGTCGCATGCTCTGGCATTATTGTACTGATGCAATCACTATTCCTGTGAAAGGGGCAAGTGAAGAAGATACTGCCTTTCTCAGTCGCATGATTGAATGGGATAGTCACAATCGCATGATCCTCACATGGATTCGAAACACTTCCATTCCCTCCATCTCCAATCTGTTGGGAGCTTTGATGATACAAAATCAGCATGGGATATGTTGGCCAAAAGATACTTCACTACTCACGGATCCATGAAATATCAGTTAGTGGTTGAATTGCATCAACTCAGGCAAGAACCAGGGCAATCCATCAATGACTACTACGATCAGCTTCGCTTCATTTAGGAATTATTGGTTATGGTAACTTTTTGTGCAATGCCAAGCTGATCTGAAGTTGCACTTTCAAGTACTAGACCCAAATCTCCAGAGAGAAAATCAGCGCCTAATGACAATAAAATTATCTCAATGAAAAACTAAAGTTGAAGTAGCAATCTCATCATAAAGAAATACAATTATACGAAAAATGCAATACGGCCCCCGAAAACATAAATGATTACATTGTTTATATTTCCAAAGTTTAGAAAAATGCAGATAGTGACGTTTGAGATATGTTTCTATCCACAGCTTACAGTCACATAAAGAAAAAGATGTAGTGACAGAGAGGGCATGTGCAGTGTTTACATGTAATATGTACAGATCTATGGTCCTTTTAAATGTTTTATTTTTTGCTTTTGCATAGTGTATCTCAAAACTTTCAACTAGAGACTAATTACTATTTGCGCCGAGTGAGCCCACGAAGAGGTAAACACTAGCCCAAGAAATTATTTTCAAAGTTCAGGCAGTAGGACTCGAACTAGGGAGCACACCCAGTCAAGCCCAGTACAAGCACCTTGAGACCGAGAGCCCAACCAACTTGACCAACCCCTTGGGTTCCTTTTATATGTTATTAATTAGAAGATGCACCAAATGATCAAACCTATAAAAGTTATTGAACTTAAAAAGGCTGGAAAAGAACCACCGCCTATCTAGGCGAGTTGGTACCCGGGTTCCATAGTGACCTGTTGCTTAGGGGTTCAACCCCTGCACTTACCGGAAAAAAAAAAAAAAAAAAAAAAAAAAAAAGGCTGGAAAAGAAAGTCACATTTTCTGAAATCTGTATTCCCCTTTTCCCTAAAAAATATAGGGTAAGAAGAGTGTATATGTACTAAGATTTTGTCTCCATTCTCTCATTCCTAACAAGCAATCAGAGACTAACAGTTGATAACAAATAGGTTAAATAAATGCATTTGAACAACATTTTGGCACAAAAGTTCCAACAAATTAGGGCCACAAAATAGCTTGAGTTTTACCAAATTGTGTATATAACAGGAAAATCACATCCATATAAGGGGCCTACATTGAGATCCTGTAAAAAATAAACATCACTATAGTACTCACTTTACATTTTTTTTAATATGAATTCCAAAAGTTCACTAATTTTCTACATCAAATATTAGATACTTGAGAGCTCAATTAAAATTAATCACTATCATAACTTGCACTGAGGTTCTTTACACGAGGAAAATTATTGTGTACTTCCAGAGTACCATAAATGCATGCTCCCTCCTCTTACATGAATGGTGGGTCCCACTAATTAAATTCATGGTGGGACCCACCATTCATGTGAAAAGAGGGAGTATGCATTTATGGTACTCCAGGAGTACCTAATAATTTTTCCTTTACACGACTATGAAGGCCAGCAAACTAGGAAATAATAAATGTGAGTGAGCATCTCGCTACAAAGTGAACTATCTCATCATTTTGAGATGTAAAAATATTAATATAATGCTAAGTGGGAATGAGTTGAACTATGTCGGCAAAGTAACAAATTAAGAAATTTAGTGAATGAATACCACATTGTCTAGGAACCATCCAAACCCCCATTTTCTCAATATAAAAAGTCATATATGATACATTTTCAAAACACACAGAAAATATTACGAGAAATCCTAAGATTCACTAGAAATAATGAATCAAAAAGAGAGTTTTTCATAAAATATCCTCAAGTCAATTTTATTTTGATTGGGACCTTTTCTGATCTTGACCTTTGACTAAGGGGAACAATAAAAATCAAGCCAAAGAGCTTTTATTTTTGAGGTATAAGTTCTAAAAGTTTCTTTTTTATTTCCTTGTTTTTCTTGTTTTAATCTTTTTGTTTTCCTTATTTTTCTTGTTTATGGTATAATATGTCTCCTTAGTTTAGGTTTACATAGTTTTTCTGTCCTTAACCTAATATTAAGCCAAGTTGATTAATAAGATTGATATTTAAGTCTAGGTTAAACAATTGTGAACAAAACAATAATAATATTGAAAATAAAAAACACAAAAATCTGATGACCCAGGAAACCTAACCGGTAAAAATCTTGGGGAGGATTTAACCTAGCTATCCTCAAGGTAAAAACAGATCCACTATGAAAGAATTGAAGTTTGTACAATAAGACTTAGACCAATAACATCCTATTGCTACCTCATGTAGAAAACTTACTACCACGACCACGTGATAGCTCCGAGTTCACGAACTACTTCTTTCCTTAATCTATAGCAACCACAAGTTCTCCTACTTGTAACTTTGAGACACCTCTCAAAGGTTTTGGATCTTCTTGAAAGTTCTTTATGCAGCAAGTGAATTCACCATCAAGTTCTTGATGCAAATCTTGATGTTGATAGCTTTATGTGTGTGTATGAAGGTAAACACCTCTCAGATCTCACAAAAGATTCAACACATAACTCAACAAAGACCTCTAAAACGTAGCTAGGGTTTTCCCTTTTATACTTGGAGTGAAACACTTAACCCTACACATCATATGGGCTTGGGCTAGTTTAGAAATTTTGCAGAAAATTGCTAATCCATGATTCTCGATCGATCGAGTCTATTCTTCGATCAATTGAGCCTTGCAGAAATAGAACAGTAATTTCCTGCAATTACTCAATTCCAAACTTTAAGCAAGTCTAAACCTAGACTAAATGTTTTGATCATGGTTTGCCAACATAGACAATTTGAAATTCTAATACATTAATTCCTAAAGTCTTAGAACCTAATAGTTCTGGGTGTGTATACTAGGGGTGTCCACTGACCCGGATCAACCAACCCGCCCGCCTGAACTGAAGGTCCACGGGCGGCTCCGAATCAGTCTATGGTCGGTCACGGGTTGCCAAAAGAAAAAACCCGAATAATTCGGTTCGGATTCGGGTTTCAAAAAATTCCACCTGTAAAACCCGAATTATTTATATATATATATATATATATATATATAAAATAAAATAAAATAAAATAAAAACCTGTAGGATTTGACAGCCCATGCGCAGGCAGCCCACTCCCAGCACTGCCAGCCTGAGTCTCAAAGTTACTTTTTGCTCACACACCATCCCAACATCCATATCAACCGTCCATCTCAAATTGAAATTTAAAATCAATGGTGTTGATGAGAGACCAATTGAGCATGATATGACTGATTAGGCGTTACACAGTGGCACGATAACCCATTCTAAATCAACGGTTATAATCGAAGATGAAGAGCCAATCTAACGGTGAGAGTTAAATGGGAAAGATCTGATATCTCTCTATTCCTCTCACGAGTCTCTTCATCAGTTTTCACTTCAGACTCTCAGAGACACAGTTCGGTCATGGCTTTGGCTTCCCATTCACGCCTCCTCCCTTTTTCACTCTTCCTCACCTCTTCAGTCTTCACTTCTTTAGTCTCAGACTCTCAGTTCTTTACATGGCTCTCTCAAACTCTCACAGTCTCTAAAGTCTAACCGTCTCACACTCTCTTCACTGAGTCAGTAAGGTAATTGTTCTCTCTTCATAATTGTAATCTACACACTACATTGACCTCGTGACAATCGTATAAGAGTGAGTTGGCTTTACATTATCAAAGGCACAAGATTTCAAGCTAATTTTCTTTCTTTGATAGATACAAAATAAGATTTATGATATCAACTTTATGTTGATTGCTCTTTATTAATTATTATCAAGCTAAGCTCCAATTAGTTTATTTAGTCGTAGACAAAAGATTGTATTAGACTATTAGTTAAGTCAATTTTGTTTTTTGAGAAAGAATCGGTTAAGTTAATTAAAATCTAATACTCTGAACCAATTTCTCAATCCTTCAATCCTAATTGACCAAGAGTGTCATTATTCTTTACAGTGATTCAAGGGCCTGTTTCTTTTTTGTTAGTCTCGTTGGTTTCATTTGTTATGGAAATCAAATGTTAAAATCAAATAAATCCGTAGATTCATACTATGAAACCCTAACTATTTTACTTTTGTTCTTTGTTCTTTTCTTTAATCAATTTTGATCGTGTTTTAATTTATTCAGGATTGAAAGCTGACTTCAAGTATCATTTTCTGCCCTCAAGTTTGAACCCATACACCCACGGTTTTAAGGTATGGTTTTTACTTTCCTTTGTAAGAACCTTTTTTGATAAGGTTTTCTTCCTGAAATATCAATGGGATATTTGCTTGTTATTTGTTCCAGAAAAAAATAATTTCTCTGTTATTCACGTATAGCTTTTGTGTGAGGAAGTGATGCTGCTGTTGGGTTCATAATTCATAAAGTGAAATTTCATTTGTTAATATCTTATATTATAGGATGGATTCTAAGTTTTATCCTGATAACTTCTTGCATTTGTTTAGACTACTTGATCACTGGGGTGGCATTAGAGATCATTACTCTGCAAATAGCATATGGTTGAATGATCAGGATTAGTCATAGATTAATTTTTATGTCAAATAACTTTCCACAATGATTCTTCAAATCATTTTGAATAAAAGGCGAGTAAATTAGGTGATTGAATTTGTGAATCCATAATGAGTTTAACCATCTCTCTGATCCATTTAGACAATGGATTGTATAAATACGGTTACAATGATAATATAGCTAGCTAGTTTCTGATGTGCATAGTATCTTTGATGACATGCTTTAGATAGATAATTTGGTGACAATGCCCTTGGTTGGAACAAAGTACGCAAAAGTATACAAAGTTTATTAAAAGGGGCAAAGTAATTTAAATGATAAGTAAAAGATTGTTGAAAGGGAAACTGTTGAATGTAATTCATGAGAGTTGCATTAATGTGGCTTGCAGATGCTTTTGATTTTGCTTTTCTATTAGTTTGTAGCTTTATATGTTCTCTATTGCCCAAATTAGACAAGGTTTATTTAACATTTTTGGTTATAGCATCTTATGGAAGTTTTAGTTTACCTTGCTTTGTTTTTAACACATTTAACACCTGGAAGTTGATTATATGAGAAGATTGTTGTAATGTGACTGTTCCTAATTTTGGTTTGTATGGTTATTATTATTTATTATTATTATTATTATTAAAGCTATGAATTATACTTGTTACTCTAGTTCGCTAATATGTATCTTTATTTTTTTAGGTCATAGAAACCTTCACTAATGAACCCTCTGTCCAAACACCAGCTGCTACAAAAGATGTTGGTGCTATTCCCACCCAAGTTAAAGATTCTGCTGCTACCCAAGCTGAAGCAACTGCTGCTACTGAGTTGCCCCCAGTTCCACCATGCCAAGTGAGTATGACAGCTCCTGTCAGTGGTACTTGTAGTGGTAGGAAAAAGTCACCTGCTTGGGCTTATTTTGAAAAAGTAAAGATAGGTGAGGGTGATACTAGTAAAACTAAGGCTATTTGTAATTATTGCCAAAAATCGTATAATGCTGATAGTAAGAGTTATGGTACTAGTAAGTTGTTAGCTCATGTGCCAATATGTCCCAAGAACCCTAATAGAGATGATCTAGTTAAAGGGTAGAAAACATTATCTTTTGAACCCAAAAAGGATGGAGAAGACGGATTCCACCTTGTGTCAACAACCTTTTCTGTTGAGGCTTCTAGAAAGGCATTGGCTGAAATGATTATAATTGATGAGTTGCCTTTTAGGTATGTCGAGGGGTATGGGTTTAAGAAATATGTAACTACCTTACAACCTAATCTTCGATTAAAGGACATCCCATCTCGTCAAACTGTGGCTAGAGATGTGATTGACATTTATAATAGTGAGAGAGAGAAGCTAAGGAAATCCTTGAAAAGTTGTAGGGTGTGTCTTACTACAGACACATGGACTTCTGTTCAAAATTTAAATTATATGTGTCTCACATGTCACTTTATTAATGATGCTTGGAAATTACATAAGAGAATTTTAAATTTTTGTCAAGTTGAAGACCACAAGAGGGAGACTATAGGTAGAAAGATTGAGATGTCATTGCTTGAGTGGGGTATTGATGGGATATTCACCTTGACAGTGGATAATGCTAGCTCAAATTTAACAACAATCAAATTTTTGCAAAGGATGACTAAAGATTGGAATTGGACAATTTTAGGAAATGAGTACATGCACATGAGGTGTTGTGCCCATATCCTAAATCTCATTGTGGGGGAGGGTTTGAAAGAGATTGATGCATCTGTTGCTAAGGTGCATGAAGCTATGAGATATGTGAAGTCCTCAATCAATAGAAGTCAAACTTTTAAGATTTTTATGGAGAGGTTAGGTATGGAGTCCAAGAGTCTTCTTAGCCTAGATGTACCTACTAGGTGGAACTCGACCTATATCATGTTAGAAATTACTGAAAATTTTGAGAAAGTGTTCCTTTGAATGGATTTTGAACATGATGGTTATTCGTCGTACTTTAGAACCAAGGAAGATAGTGGTGGTTTGGGATCTCCGTGTATGGCTGATTTTCAAAATTGTAGGGCATTTGTGACTTTCTTAAGGCTTTTTTATAATGCAACGAAGAAATTCTCTGGTTCTTTTTACGTTACTTCAAATGCTTTCTATGATGAGATCTTTGTTATTCAGGAGAGTATTTCTAATTTAGTTAAATCCCAAAGCACTCTCTTGAAAAACACAGCCACAAACATGCAAACTAAATTTAAGAAGTATTGGGGCGAAGGGGAGAAAATTATTCTTTTTTTGTATGTGGCTGTGGTTCTTGATCCACGAAAAAAATTGAAATTTTTGAAGTTTTCTTTTTCTAAAATTTATGGGAATTTAGTTGCAGAAGTGATGGTTGATAAGGTGAAAGATCTTTTGTATAAGTTGTATAATTTCTACTCTTCTATTCATTCACCAAATGTGCAAGAACAAAGTGGGAGTGAGAGGTCAGAATTGGAAAGTGATGGTAATGATCCATATGTGATGGTTCACTTGCGATATGAACGTTTTTTGGAAGTTGAGCAATCTGTAGGTTGTAGTAATGAGCTTGAGAAGTATTTGGCTGAAAATTGTGATGATAGAAAGGATGTGAATTTTGAGATATTAGAGTGGTGGAGGGACAATTGTAGTAAGTACCAAGTGTTGTCTAAAATTGCTAACGATGTGCTGGCTGTACCAGTTTCCACAGTTACACCTGAGTCAACATTCAACACTGGAGGTCGAATTGTTGATCCATTTTGAAGTTCACTATCTCCTCTCATGGTTCAAAACCTTGTATGTTCACAAAATTGGCTTCAAGCCACAGTTCCAATTTCTCATTGCCAATCAAGGGATGATGTAGAGGCATTGGAGGAGGAGTTACTTGACTTAGGTAATATGTTTAAATTTTGAAATTTAGTCTATTAATTTTATTGAATGTCTTATGTATTCAAGCAAAATTGAATCTATTATGTTTATTTCTTATTCTTTTCTAGTTTTAAATGAACAACCAATAGCAAGTGCAACAGCAAATACCAGCTCAAGCAAGGGTTCCACTTCAGGCAAACGACCTTTAATTAGCATTGATGATTAATCACTGACTTGGTATGATTCTGCCTTTAGCCCCCTTCTATTATAAACTTGGTTTCCTTACTAGTTGGTCTTGTATTTGGTACTAATGTATTGTTTGTTGAATATTTTTCTGTCTATTGTAGAAGGATGGTAATTTACTTTGTAAAGAAGGCAGCTTTTTGGGAATATTTTGGAAGCTTTTTTGGACATATCGCTTTTCTAACTTGTAACGATACTCAACTGTCAATGCTTATAGAAAAGAAATCTTAATTCATAGGTTTTCTTTTTAATTAGTTATAGACTTACAAACTATAGAGTAGTCATTCAATGCTTTGGAAAGGCTATTTTTTGGAAATACCTATGGTATTTGATTGTTGTAACTAATTATATTGCTTGGAACATTGTATAACTACCAAGTTTTTTGTCTTATGGGTTACTGCCCAAAAACTTGCGGTAACTGCCTCTATGGTACTATTGAGGTTTATTTGTTGCTGGAAATATTATTTGTTGTGGTTGGCAGGTTTTAAAAGTGTTGAGCTACTAGCTTACTGCCTAGGTGCTTAGTTTAACTGCAACAGATTAGATATTATTTGTTGTATTTATTTTTTGTGGTTAATGTGGGAAAGATTATGTATGAGGAAGAGGATTGATAGGTGCTTCTTGTTTTAGATCACAGGTGATAAAAAAAATAAAATAAAAAATAAAAAAAGAGCTTTTTGGTGTGTTGTGTTGTGTTGATCATAGGTGATAAAAAGAATAGGCTTTTTAGATGTCCTAATTGAAGGCTCAATTGGTCTAGTTTAGTTAAGCTTGAAGCCTTATTTTAAAATAAATTTCGTAAAAAGAGGCCCAATTTGTAATATATAGGGAATTTTAATTGCCAAACCGA
Organism: Castanea sativa; assembly: GCF_040712315.1. Lineage (NCBI taxonomy): Eukaryota > Viridiplantae > Streptophyta > Magnoliopsida > Fagales > Fagaceae > Castanea > Castanea sativa. The sequence goes on along the minus strand of NC_134019.1, from coordinate 13,790,587 downwards.
GTAACTTGGGCTAAAAAGGCCCAAAAAAAAATGAAATTTCCTAAATTTTAACAATTGCAAAAATTTCGGCCCAATTTGAGGCCCTAACCCATCAAACTGACAACTCCGACCCGGACAACCAATTATCCGAAACGTCGAATCTGACTAGAATAATTGGTCGAATACGGGTCCAAAATTCAGTAACTCGAACCAATCGGGTCGAGCTCGGTTTGGGCCCAAAACCAACCCGGCTCAACCCATGGACAGCCCTAGTGTATACGTACACGTACTTTCTGCATGCTTACACGTACTCGAAGTATGTGTACGCATATAGTTGGGCTGCGTATGTAGGCCCTATGTATGCGTACGCATACTCAAGCTTAGAAACCCTAATTCAACCATTTTTTGTTTCTTTGTTTCTCTTATTTAACATGCTTTGCCTTGTTTGGGTTTATGTTTATAAGTCTCTGCTTCTTTGTTTGTGTGTTTGCTTGTCCTTCACATGCTAGATTAGGGTTTCCTTTCATTTTATTGCTTTGTCATGAACATGCATATGACATGACCATGCATTGATGCATAGGTGCTGTGATGCTGTGAGGTAAGTAACGTAAGTCATGCATTCACTTGAACATGCATCTTTGAATATGATGATTGGTCTCCTTGATTGATGAATGTCATGATGCTAGGTTTGAATGATTGAATGTACTTGATGATTAATGCCTTGATTGATGTTTTTGCCTTGTGATATACTTGCTACCTTGGATGAAATAGTATGATATGCATGATAGATGTATGCTAGGCTTGATGTGAGTTGCCATGATGGATGTATGTTAAGGTTTTTGGATGATTGATGCCATGTTGTATGCTTAAAGGTATGCTAGTGTGTGTGTATGAGTTTAAGATGCAATATTGAACATGTCTTTAATGAGATTAAGACGTAAGACGCAATGAGTGGAAGCCAACCCATAAGTCGGGCGGTCTTGGATGCCTAGCACTTTCCTAAATCGTACCTAAACTCTAAACTCATACTCTGGTAGTAAGATCAATTCTTCCACGTAAGGGCGATACATACATGGTACCTGAGCCATAAAACTAGATGGCGACTCCATTACCTTTTCTCCGCCCTGGTCCACTCGGCCAAGGCATACTCCCCTCCACGCATTGTGCCCACAAGCCCTAGGGGTAAAGGGAGAAATCTTGTGGAATTAGCCCACTATAAAGAGGGGAATTAGCCATAGATAGAAAAGGAGGAAGAACCCACGGCAAGACAATAGCAAAATACTGAGAGAGAAAGAAAGTAGAAAAAGAACAAAGAACGTAACTAGTAAAAAGAGGAGAGAAAACACGGTAGAAGTAGGGGCATGCATCAATATATTATCTTTTCCCTCCCTTTTGGCAAACCCACTCTTCAAAATTCCAAAAATAGTAACAGGTAGCCATTTAGACCCATTTTCCAAAATGCACAACTTTGATGGTAGAAGCCTATGACAAGGTTGTTCAACTTAGGGTTCAGGTTCCTTCTCAGTTCACATTTTGCGAAAAGATCTAACCCATGACTTTGATTGCGAATACATATAATCTTACTCATTAGAAATTATATTTGTTGTATCTGTTGTTCTGTTGTGGAATCTTTCATTATATTTGTTGTATTAGTTGTTTTGCCATAGTATCTTTTATTATATTTTCTAAATTAGTTGTTCTGTCGTTGCATCTTTTATTATATTTCCTGTATTAGTCGTTCTGTCGTGACATATTTTATTATGTTTGCTATGTTAATTAGTTTGAAGTAGCACCATTTCCCATATTTGATATGCTAGTTGTTCTACCGTGTCTGTTTCTACCACTTCACTTTCTTTTGCTATAGCTGGACCACTGTCCAACTCTCTACCTTACATATTTTGTCAGTTGCATCCTTGGAGTGTTTGGTTTGCGCACAAACTAGCTTGTAGCATGGCCTTGCTTACAATTAAGCCAGCCCCAACTTCTTGTCCCATGATTCAATGGGCCTGAACATAGTAGAATAGACCCTGGCCTATTAACACAAAAGGCACTCACAATATCTAAACCAAAATAATAATTTTTTTTTATATTATCTTGTCTAATTAACTTTATCTAAGTTAATGTTATCATCATGTTCTTTATATTGCAAAATTATTTCTTCATTGACATTTTCTTCATCAATAACATTTACTATCTCTTATATATATATATATATATATATATATATATATATATATATATATATATATAATTATTTATTCTTGGCAGTCTAACTTCTTAGACTTATAACAATGATAGCAAAAAATAAAAATAATTATATCTTAATTTAATACATTATTCATAGCATAGAAAATAAATTTGTAAATATGAAAGTAAAGTGTCGATTGTGTAGTCCAACTTCTGTAAGAGAAAGAGAAGAGGAGGAAAAGAAAAAAAATCATGGACATGTTATTTTATTGGACCCAATTAACTAGCAGAATAAATACAAGTCTAACAACTTGTTTAAAGCATCACTAGCTTACGCTCTAACCTGAGTAGCATGGGGTACATGGAATCTCGTGTGAATTAGCAATAAACAGCACCTCTAGGAATTTTTTTCAGGGTGGTCATTAAAAGACTTAATTAATCAAAATAAAACTTGAATTTATTATCATCACCAAAAAAAAAACACTCCAAATACATAAAGTTTTAAAATTTTCCTTCACAAATTTTCATATTTTGAAATTATCGGATGATAGCTTCACTATCAATGTTATTAGCTACATATTTTTTAATGTACACAATTAAGAAATCATTAAACTATTAATCTCACATTCAAGTACCAACATATTGACTAAATAAGTAACAATATAAACAAAATGCATTATCTTTTTATTAAAAAAAAAATGTATTACATAAATCCAACAAATTCAGTTAAAGACTAAAGTAAACACGAACCTACTAACTATATGAAAAGTGTACATTTTGTTTTTTTTTAAATAGAGATTTTAAAATATGCCATTTGAAACACACAATTTTAAAAATCTCAATTAAACGTTTGTTGTGGGCTTTTAGGCTAAGTTTTGTTTGTTTGAACGATTTTTGAGAAGTACTACGTCCACAACATTTTCACAGCAAAGCCTACGTGGTAAGTTTTTACTGGTTCTAATTTGAACTTACCATCAAAATTATTTTTTTGTCCACAAGTAACAACCTGATACTTAGGATTTGTTACAAAAGTGTCGCAAACATAACGTTTCTTGCAAATTTTTTGTTCAACATTCAACAGACAAATTTTGGTGAGGTTGAATTTTATTTTGGGAAATGTTAATTAATGCTCTTAGGGCATTGGTTTAGGAGCTATTTTTAGAAATATTTTATTGGGAGAATGATAAAACAATAAATGTTGTTAACAACTTTTTATATTCTCCATGAAAATGGTTTCAAAACTTTTCTATTGTAATTTATTAAGAATTTCCCTAAGGGCATCCCTTAAATTTTTATTTAGGTGTTCTATATTTTTTAGGGTAGTCAAGTTTTTTTTCCTAGGGTAGTCATGTAACCACCCTAATTAAAACTTGAAACCATCTTTGTAAATAGAATAAAACCACAAATTTTAATTAAAAAAAAAAATCTAATTTTTAACCTATATATTTATGAATAGTATAATATGTATGATTTATATTTTGGACACCTATTTATTAGACGATTTATGAACACTTTTAATACGTCCATATGCGCGATATGAAAATTTTTGTACACAATACATTAAGCATCGATTTTATATTAGGACAAAATTTAGCTACAAAACCAGTTGTAGCCTAAAGCTACAAACTGCTCTAATAAACTGACATGTGTAAAAAATAGTATGTGCATTGCACATGATTACTTAGGTAAACCTAACCCAACTAACCCTAGTTAACTACATCATCTATTAAAAAAAGTAAAAAACTAAAAACCTAAACTAACAAAGTGTATAATCTCTCTCTCTCATCGAAGAAACCTAGCTCCTACCGGTCTCAACCTCTGCCATCTCCACCGCTGGCTAGCCAACCCAAACCCTCTATCTCCACCGCCGGCAAACCTCAAATCCTGTAATGTCTCCACCGCCGACAAACCTCAAATCCTGTAATGTCTCCACCGCCATCCCACCACCTCAAACCCTCCTCTGTCTCCATCGCCGGTAAAACCCAATGAATACCAAACAAACCAAAAACCATTGACCACACCTTTTGCACATATAATTGGTCTCTTCTAAAGATTGTCTGCAGTGAGGATCTTATCTAAGGAATCGGACCAAGAAAAAAAATGCTATTAAGGGCAAGCATGGCATATGTAAGCAAAGCGATGAATATGTAGATCACTTGTTACTCAATTGCATATGAATGATATTTGCTCTATATATGGTGTTTGGGTGACGCGTTTTGGCCTTGATGGAGTGTTGGACAGCGGGGTTGGCATTGAAATGTGGATATTTGGGGTGCTCTACATTTATGTATTATTATATATATATGTGGAGCGGACTAAGGAGAGAGCGTAGTAATAATCGCCCTTAAAAGTCAGATTTGAAGCTTCTAATCTAATCAGATCAGATGGCTGTTTAGTTCTACTTCCAAGTGGCCATTCTTTTTTTGCTAGAATTTCAACAACACTTTCTGTGTATACTAGATGTTTCTCAACTGCTTCCACGAAAGAAGTGCATTCCTTAAAGATTGCAATTCAAGTTTTAAATCCATACACCAATTCCCAAGTCTACCTTTGAGGCTACTAAACAAACAAAACCACAGTATAGCAGCAATGGGAGGATTTGAGGTGGGCTTGTCATGGAGACAGAGGAGGATTTAAGGTGGGTCGGTAGTAGAGATAGAGGAGAATTTGAGGTGGTGGGCCAGCGGTGAAGACAGGAGAGTTTGAGACCTGTAGGAGCTAGGTTTCTTGGGAGAGAGATTATATGCTTTGTTAGTTTAGGATTTTAGTTTTTATTTTTTATTTTTTTAATAGATAGTGTAATTAACTAAGGTTAGTTAAATTAAGTTTACTCATACCATTTTTTACATATATCAATTTATTAAAACAATTTATAATTTAAAATATAATTAATTTTGTAACTAAACTTTTTACTATTATACATTAACAATTACTCTGACTAAAACAAGATGAAGTTTCTCAGTTATTTTCTTTAAACTTCCCCGTTTTCACACTCACTCGAAAAAGAAAAATTTCCTCCACTCACTCGAAAAGAACATTGTGGTCACCCTAGACCAATTCTTATTCGGCGGCGCCTGGAAAGCTGTTCCAGAATGTCAAAAAACTCTGTTTGACTCTCTTTATTTTTGTCGGTCTTCTCCTTTTTACCCTCATCGTGTTTGTAGTACAACAATTTTCCAAAAGCAAGAGACTTTTGTCGGTGGAAATGACTAGCTCATAATTGAACTTTTGACAAAACCGAGAGAAAAAAACTGAGAAACTTCATTACATGGGAAAAGATGAGAATGTTCTTTCCTAGTTCTTTCAATGAAACTGCCACTACATGGGAAAAGAGAAAAAAAAAAATTGTAATCTAGAGCACCCAGTTTGTTTAAAGGCAGGGTGGGAGTCCGGAACTAGAGTCAAGAGGGTGACTCTGCTGTTAGTGGTGTGCAGCGACTCCGACCTTTGAGTCTATTATTTTATTATTAAGAATTTTTGTTTAAAATTTTTTAAATGACTAAATTATTTATTTTCATTAGAATAAATTGATTGTGCTTAATTTTTTAGTTTTATTATTGGTAATTTTTGTTATTGGACTAATTTTTTTGGGCTTGTATATTTTATTTTAAATTTAATCTGTTAATTTTTTAATGTTCTTTAAAAGGTGAAAATGCTAAAATTACAAAATTTTTACAAACATTGTAAAAGCGTTTGTGGCTATAACATTACTTTCAAAAAAATTAATGACATTATTAAATAGGGTAAAGTATAATTTTATTGAATAAAATTACTAAAATTAGTACCTATTAACATATTAATATTTTTTAAAAAAAAGTTTAGAGGAGCCATTGCCCCTATTATATATTTAGCTCTGTCCATGTTTGAAGCTATGAGCTTTTGCTTTGCTCATTTGCTGCCTGCCAGAACAGTCTTTTGCTTTTGAAAATTGGTGTTAAACGTGTCCGTTTTTAACTTGCTGGGAGAGGAAATTATTCCTTTCCGAGTGCGAGACTGAGTGGGAGAAGCCGAAGACAGTAATAGTGTTTAATTGTGTCTTTTCTTGGTGACAACTGCGCCACTTTGTTATTGTTGTTTAAGTAATAATTTTCAGTATTTAAATAATATTATTTTTTTTTTTACACTTTTTCACCTAGAAAATATAAACAGCATTCCAAAAAATCTCTTTCCAAACCGCTCATATTTTTCCATTCCTTTATTATATTTTGAGCATCTTTTAGTTATAAAGTGTAACTACTATTATGATTATAATTTTTCTTTTAATGATTGCCATGTTAATTAATTAGATAGAAATCTATTTTATGCATTTAGTATCCAGATCAAATATAATGATATTTTCTTCAAATTCAGTTATTTTGATGCATGCACGGGTTAGGACTTAGGAACTAATAAAACGGGAAAACTGTTATTACATACGGCATAGAAGGAATAGGAAAGGTCCATGTAAAAGGGACAGGCTCCCCTTCCGTTCAAATTTCTCCAGTTTTCTCCATTTTTTATCCGGATGGAGGACACGTGGCACTCAAAACATTTAAGCGTCAAAAACATGCCACATCAAACCTCATTTATTCTCATCTTGTCTACCTCTTTCAGCATCCTCCATTCACAAACCCACCTCCCATACACCAGCATTGTTGGCAAACGGACAGCGAGGAGCTGTCAGAATGATGCCAGAGAAGCCACCCCCTAACACCCTTGGCAAACGAATCAAAAATACATTAGATTCAGGGGGAAAGTTCTAACATTAAAAGTTTCAAATATTTTTGATAATCTCTCGTTACTTCTCTCAGATCTTCATCTCCACATAAAGCCCACTTGGTGATTTCCAAATTTCACTCTTTTCTCATCACCATTTTTCACTTTTTGGTCTCTGAGAAAGCGTAAGAAAAGAAAAGAAATTGAAATCTTGAAGCTGTTATAAAAAATGGAAATTGAAATCTAGTATATATGGGTAAGTTTCTTTTCTTTCTTTCGGACACTGTTTTGTCTCTTCTTCTTCTCAAAGCCCGCATAGAAGCAGATCCTAATGATGGTTTGTGAACAGAGGTTGTTAAAAGAGTGGGTTAAATGGGAGTAATTAATGATTTCATGTGGCATGTTTTTAACCTTCAGATGTTTTAAGTGTCATGTGTCCTCCATCCGGATAAAAAATGGAGAAAACTTGAGAAATTTGAACGGGAGGGGAGCCTGTCCCCATGTAAAACTGTTAGGTCGAATGTTTCCGTGAGGCGTGAGCAGCAAGCAGCGGATCTCCCCTTTTTTTGGGGAAGCTGGTGACCGTGTGTGAATTCTTTCAAGGCAAGGGGCGGCTTCATTGTTCATCTCCAGAGCTTCCTATGAAGTCACTCTATATGTTACTATATAGTTGCTCAAGAACCATTTAACGACACAGGCGGTGGAGTAATCACCAACAATGAATGAAAGTTTGGACTAAAATCTAACTATAATCAAGAGCTATGTCTTATTTCCTTAACTATGTAAAACTAAATAGAATGAGTTACGAAACCGTGTCATTCATGTTAGATATTTTATTATTTTAGACCTCTTTTTTGCTCCCAGCCCCACATTTAAATCTTACTCAACTACAAGAAGTTTCTTATCAATTGCCTTAGCCTTGCGAGACAAGCTCAGGACTAGTAGTGACGCATGCAGCTGATCTATAAAAAGGGATGTAAATGTAATAGAGGGAAACATGCAAAGAGTGAAATTAAGGGCTGTTTGGTTGCGTTGTTTAAATAACACAACATGTATTTTCATAACACTTTTTCCTTAATATATATTTTCATAGCACTTAAACAACGTTACTAGAACAACATTACCAAATGAGCCCTAAGTTATGTGAAAAAAAAAAAACAAAAAAAACAAACAAACAGTGCCTTGTTCAGAGAAGTGATCTTGTTGCGATTTTGGTTTCACTGAGTTTTCTAGAGAGGTATTATTATATTTTCATATTTATTGTGAACTTAAAGTTTTGAACATAAACTTAGGGCATTACATTCTCTATTTATTATAGTAGATTGGTAGGTTTTCCATATAATGTGTTCTTGTGTGATTAACTTAATTGGTGCTTGGTGCTTGCGTGATTTTTTTTTATTTTTTTTTGCTTCAGGTTATGTTTAAATTTTATTCACACATAGATTGAGATTTATCCTAACATATTTATGACCGAAATCCTTTTTGTGAAGTGACTAAAAAATTTCATAATTTTAACCATATTGCATAAACAAATTAACAAAACCAAGAAATACTTGGTGTCCGAACTCCTACATTGCGGCCCTCAAGCCATAAAAAAGTTGTATCATATCCATTGATCATAATGTTCTCATTTCTACAGGATTTGGAAGAGGTGATTGGTAGATACCTATACCTTCAATCATGTTTTCTCTCAAAGAGTTGCTTCCATCATTGACAAAATTGCTCTCAGCTGCTTTTGTGATGCTAGTAAGTCCCGTAGTCAAAGAACTCATACCTCCTGTAATCCGCGATTATCTCTTCGCCATCTTTAGGCGTCGATTCACTTTCATTATTAAAGAGAAATGTGATCTCGATAGAAGTGATTCAACAAAATGTCTCGAAGCAAGCAAAACCTTTAGGCAAAAGAAACCAACCTTTGATATTGCAATGGGTGAAGAGGTACTTGATCGCTTTCGACACATTGAGCTCAAATGGAAGCTATGGAAGAAGGAGAAGGAGGCATCATTAAGCAAAATAGTCAGAAATTTTTTGAGCTTTCCTTTGAGAAATAATTCGTAGAGTTTGTGCGAGAATCTTATTTACCTGATATAATAAGACGTTCTGAGGCTATAAATAAAGAAGAAAAGATGGTAAAGCTTTATAGCCGTGAAAGTGGCCGTCTTGATGGTCGAGAATGGGGTTCTGTTAATCTTGAACATCCAGCTACATTTGAGAAGTTGGCAATGGACGCAGAGCTGAAGAAGATGGTCAAGGATGATTTGGACAGTTTCATTAGAAGGAAGGATTTTTATAAGAAAGTTGGCAAGGCATGGAAGCGAGAGTATTTGATTTACGGACCTCCGGGTACCGGTAAATCAAGCTTGATTGCTGCAATGGCTAATTATCTAAAGTTTAATATCTACGATTTGAACCTTTCCGGTAAGGTGTCAGATTTGCAGTTGAGAAAAATTTTGCTTTCAACTTCTATCGGTCAAAACTGGTAATTGAGGATATAGAATATAGATTGCGGGGCAGAGTTGAATGATCGAAAGCAACGTGATGAGTTGGTTAGCATTTTTTAATCTCAAGAAAACTAGTTTACAAATACTCCAATATATTTATTGGCTCCATACATATTCTCGCAATACACACTTATTCATTTAAATTCATGTAAGAATCACATTGGCTACTAATTTTATACTTTAGACAGTTTTTGTGTGATTCTTACATGGATTTAATTGAATATTAAGTGTGTAGTGCAGATGTGTAATTTTTTTTTTTTTTTTTAAAAGAAGTCTTGCATTGAATATTTATTAGATTGAAATAGAATGTAAATGATTCCAATGAGTTTCAATTATAACATTTTTTTTTTAATAAGAAAAAGTGTTATAGTTGAAATTTCTCTTAATGAATTGACTAGATTTTTTTTGGAGTATAGTGCAAATATAAGTAGCACTTTACTTTTGACAATATCTCTATCTAGCTATATAATTCATTCCCACTCATTTTACTTTGTTGATTTAGGTATCAGTTTTAGGACCTATTATTCATTTTTTGAGGATGAAAATGACCGAATACCCTCCTAAATGTAAAAATTACCAAAATACCCTCAAAACCTAAAAGTCACCAAAATACCTCCTAAACCTAAAAAATGACCGAAATACTTCCAAAACCTAAAAATTACCAAAATACCCCCTAAACCTAAAAAGTGACCGAAATACCCCTGAAATCGAAAATATCACCTAAACCTAAAAAAAAAAAATGAAGAAATACCCCCAAAACTTGAAAATAACCAAAATACTCCCGAAACCTAAAAATTGACCAAAATACCCCTTAAACCTAAAATAACCAAAATACCCCCCTAAATCTAAAAAATGACCGAAATACCCCTAAACCTAAAATGACCAAATTACGCCCTTAATCTAAAAACTGACCAGAATACCACATAAACCTAAAAAATGATCGAAATACCCTCGAAACCTAAAAATCAACCGAAATACCCCAAAACCTAAAAAATGACAAAAATACCCCCGAAACCTAAATATGACCAAAATAACGCCTAAACCTAAAAAAAGACCAAAATATCTCTGAAACCTAAGAAATTATCAAAATACCCCGAAACCTATAAAATGACAAAAATGCCCCTTAAACCTGTAACTAAGACGATAAAAATACACTTTAAACCTAAAAATGACCAAAATCCCCCCTAAAACTAGAAAATGACCAAAATACCCCCATAAATCTCAAAAATGACTAAAATACCCCCGAAACCTAAAGAATGATTGAAATATCCCTAAAACCTAAAAAATGACTAAAAGACCTCCAAAACCTAGAAGTAACCTAAAAATTAGCAACATTCTCTCGAAACCTACAAAATGACTAAAATACTCTTAGAACCTTTAATTTGATGAAAATACCCTCGAAACATACAAAATACCCCAAACCCTTATTTTGGTAATTTTAGAGGCTTCGGGTTTATTTTGTTCATTTTACAAGATTAGTGGTATTTGGGTCATTTTAAATATTTTGAGGGGGCATTTTGGTCATTTTATAAGTTTAGAGCTATTTTGGTCGTTTTAGAGGTTTTAGGATATTTTTGGTAATTTTAGAGGTTTCGGGTTATTTGTGATCATTTTTGAGGTTTTGGGTTTATTTAGGTCATTTTAAAGGTTTAGGGGTATTTTGGTCATTTATAGGTTTGAGGGTATTTTGGTCATTTTTAGGTTTCAGGGGATATTTTGGTCATTTTTAGATTTAGGGGGGATTTTGGTCATTTTATAGTTTTAGGTTGTATTTTGGTTATTTTTAGGTTTCGGGGGTATTTTGGTCATTTTTAGGTTGTGGGTTATTTTGGTCAATTTTTAGGTTTCATGATTATTTTGGTCATTTTTTTAGGTTTTGGGATTATTTCGATCATTTTTTAGGTTTAGGTAGCACTTTGGTTTCTAGAGTATTTTGATCAGTTTTTAGGTTTCGGGGGTATTTGGTCTTTTTTTTTGGGAGTATTTTGGTCATTTTTAGGTTTCTAGAGTATTTCGATCAATTTTTAGGTTTATCGGGTATTTTGGTCAATTTTTACGTTTTAGGGGTATTTTGGTCATTTTCTTAAGTTTCAGGGGTATATCGGTCATTTAATAGGTTTAGGGGGTATTTTGGTAGTTTTTTAGGTTTTGGGGGGTATTTTGGTCAATTTATAGGTTTCGGGGGTATTTCAGTCATTTTCTTAGGTTTAGTGGGTATTTTGGTAATTTTTAGGTTTTGGGGTATTTCAGTTATTTTTTTAGGTTTAGGGAGTATTTTGGTAATTTTTTAGGTTTCAGGGGTATTTTGGCCATTTTCAGGTTTCGGGGGGTTTTTGGTCATCAGGGGTATTTCGGTCAATTTTTAGGTTTTGGGGATATTCCGGACATTGTTTAGGTTTCAAGAGTATTTTGGTCATTTTTAGTGGTTTTTTTTTTAAGTGTATTTGATCTTCTTTTTTTTTTTTGTTTAGGGGCTATTTTGGTAAATTTAAAGGATTTTATAAGTACTTTGGTCATTTTCAAGTTTTAGTGACATTTTGGTAATTTTGATTATTGGGTAATTGGGTGAGTTGGGGTTTACCTATAATAACTGAGTTGGGTTGGGTTTGGGTTAGAAGTAATTAGTTAAATGGGCAATAAATAGATAAGTGGGTTTTATGTACCTAACCCAATTATGCCCGCTCCAAACCCACCCATTTAACACCCTAGTTAACATGTAATGCATAATCAAAATTGTTTTGTTTATTTCTTGTCATTTTAATTTGTTAATTAGTGACACCACGTCAGTTTGTAAAATTTAATAATATCTTTAGCATTTTTTGGTTATAATTAAAGTGTTACTACATTTTTTATTACAATTTTCTTTTATTGATTGCAATATTTATAGGATAGAATTCTAATAAACATTTCTCACGTTTATCAAATAAAATTCTATTTGATGCATTTAATATTCCAGCTCAAATATGATAATATTTTCATGCATGCACGGCTTAGGAACCAATAAACATGAAAATTGTCAACTAAGTCACTCTATGTATTAATTATTATTGTATTAATTATTATAATGATTATTGGTTACCCACATATGATTAGTTATTCTATTTTAATTTTTTGTATTTCATAAAAAAAATATATTCTTCGCATATAATCACTTACTCAATGTATTAAATTTGCTTTTATTATATATAATTTACATATAATTTTCGATTAAATTATGCATCGTATGGATAAAACCAAAAAGAAAAAAAAATAAATGAAAAAGCACCAACCAAATCACATAATGGGCATAAGAGTATAATTGTATAAATAATTCAGGCCAAGACAATCGTTTAGCCTCCTGTAGAATATTTCTAAAAATAATTTTAATCAAGTATTGAAATTTTAAAAGTGAAAAACCTTAGGACATGTTAGATAACTATTTTTGTTTTTTGTCCGAAATTTGTTTCTATAAATATTTTAAAAATATATATATTTATTTTCTTGTGTTTTCAAAATTAAGAACATGTTGATTTTCTAAAAAAGAAAAAGAAAAGAATGAAGAGCATGCTTTTCTTGTGTTCTATTAACACCTCAAATATGTCAAGAAAAAAAAAAAAAAACTGTGCTTTGTTCAGAGCGGAGATCTTGTGGTGATCTTGGTTTCACTGGGTTTCTAAAGAGGTATCATTCTATTTTTCAAATTTATTGTGAACTTAAATTGAGCATCGCATTCTCTATTTTATTATAGAAAATTGTTCCAATTATATTTTAGGTGCTTGCTTGATGTTTTTCTTTTTTCTTTTTTTATGAAAAATTTATTAGCAAATAGATGGGGATTTAATCCTAATGAATTTATGGCTGATGTATTTTTTTTTTTTTTTTTTGCCGAATATTATGGCAGATGAACTTTTTATGGAGTAACTCAAAACTTTCGTAATATTAAACAGATTGTATAAACAAAACCAAGAAATACTTGGTGTCTTCTTTAAAAAAAAAAAAAAAAAAAAAAAAAAGGCGTCCAACTCCAAACTCCAATAATATTGCAGCCCTCAAGCAGGAACGGACCCAGGTGGCTCCTACGGGTCAAATTTTTTTTTAGTTATAATATTTTTATTTTTGTAGTTGGCCCATTCTTCTTAATAAGTTTAATTAGCCTCACCCAATCAAATAACATCTATTCAACCCAAGAACTTAACAAAAATAATAAAAATATTCATAATAGTAATTGTATTTTAGCAACAAAAAAAATATATTATTTTACCACCAAAGAAATAAAAAATCATGTGTTTTTAGAGAAGTTAAAGTTAAATTTTTTGCAACTACAATATACTGGTATAAATACTAGTTGACTATAGCAAATTATTAAAAAAATACAATATTTTATTAAAATTATTTCTCTTCTTTCAATTATAGAATTCGAATTCACTCGGTTCTTTTTTTATTTTAAATAAAAAAAATTGTGATAAAAAAATTGTAGAATAATTTGTAATCTTAAAATTACTCTATCTTTTTCACCTTTGACAAGCTTTCATTAGTTATCATTTTAGTCCATGATTGACGTCATTTTTTAACTACTATTAAAATTTTGCCATATCTATCAAATTATTTGGGTCTCAATATTTTACATAAGAAAATGCCAGTGTGCTACAATAAAATACACAACATCTGCCATGTTTTTCCACCACTCGCTGTTCTGGTCTCACAGTCAGATCTCTTCGTAAAGTGAGTTGTTGAAGGGATAATGTAAAATATATAAAGTGGTTTTTTGTGATGAAAAATGCGTGTATATTTTTAAGAAGCCAATGAGAATGCTACACATTTGAATCTCACTCAAGTCTCAACTACATAAAGTTTATCAGTAACCTTTCACTTCTCATGTATGGGTGGGTACGGCTATGCATGAATTATTATACTTCTCTTTATATATATGTTGTTAATCGCTCTCTGTTAGCTGATATTGTAAGTTTGTAACCCGTGACTCTACGTAGTCTCTTTTCATTTGCTAATAAATTGACCTTTGGGTCTGGTTTTTTAAAATTGTTAAATTACCGATTGTCTCAAAAGCTTAAACTGTTGGGAAATTGTGTATTCAATTACTTAACTATAAGTTTAACACTCTCCCTCACTTGTAGACCTAAACTTCCTCAAATTTAATCAATTAACCATAAGTCTAACACTCCCCGAGGTAGAGTAAAGCTAAAGATCGAACTCAGGATCTCCTGCTCTGATACCATATTAAATTACCGATTGTCCCAAAAGTTTAAGCTGTTAGGAAATGATGAATTTAATCACTTAGTCATAAGTCTAACAAAAAAAAAAAAAAACAAATCTCTTTGAGATGAATATATACATGTATGTTCAAAATTGGATGAATATGCTTAAGAGTGTATGATGAACATGCATGATACATTGGATGGGTATATTTGGATGTCGAGATTTATTATATCTTATACATGTGAACTTAATTTTAATTCACTACCATTAATTATTTACTTAGCTTGAGTTTATTTTCTTTGTGATTTTTCACCATGTACGAATGGGTTTACTTTACATGCCAACTTTTAGGCTATAGTGTAAAATTCCATTACAAAAGAACAAAGCTTGATTTGAAAGCATTTCCAAAATAATTTTCAACTTGTTTCAAGTTATCCAAGCCTTCAAAACTTGCTTTGTGAAAATACTCTCAAAGAGTGAGTTGCTTTAAAATAAAAAAAAAAAAAAACATGAAACCTATGGGACTTCAATTTCAAAATATCATGAAACTTTTCCATTGAAAAACATTGGTTAAATTGCAAAATGCACATTCTAACTTTGATCAAAATTAGTTTATTTGTTTATTTATTTTTACTTACATTCAATTAACTCTTCAAGTTTCAAGTTTATTCAATTTAGGTCTTCCGTTTACTTCTATTAGAAGAATATCATTAGAATCCAACTAACTACTTTAAAAAATTCGGGAAAAAAAAAATTTCTCATGTAAAAACTCTATGAAATTAATAGTAATAAAATTTGTAAAAAAAAAAAGAAGAAGAGAGAGATGTTAGCTGTATATAATTCAAATATGCGACTTATTTTATCCAAAAATAAATGTGATTGAAGCATACATACTTTCAAAATAAACCTTTTCTAAAAGTCCAAATACCAAATGTTTATATTTGATAAGCCGTTTCCCAAAAAACCCACGGGGGACTTTTCATGTGGAAAATAAATTTACAAAAACAAACAAGATTTTTCTTTGAACAATTTTCCAAAAATCCATGGTATTTTCCTCTAAATTTTTCCCAAAAATCATGAGATTTTCCTTACACATTTTTCAAAAGCCCATGAAATTTTTCCATGAAAAGCACTTTTCTAAAAATTCATGAGATTCGTAAAAACCCTTTTCCAATACTTTATCTCATAAGAAAGCATTTGCAAAAATCTATGGAACTTTTTTGTCCTTTTAAAATAAAATTAATTTTCAAAATCCTTTGAACTTTTCACCTTTTTGAAATAAATTTCCTTCTTCAAAATAAACTTCTCTTTCTCAAAATAACCATGGAATTTCCGCTTTTCAAAAAGGTTTTTCAAAAATTATTTTCCCTTCAAAATATATCCAAAGGAACAATTTTCATAAACCAAAAATCCTTGTTTTCCAAAATGCCAAAAAGATAAATAAAATTTTTTCATCTAAGAACCCCTTTCAAAATATTTTTCCGATAAAACCAAAAATACACAAATTAAATTTATTTTTTTAAATTCCATTTCCAAAAACTTGTTCTCCAAAAAATTACATTTCCAAAGTGATTTTCTAAAAATGGTTCTTAGTTCATGGCTTAAACAATCGGGCTCATGGACTCTCAAATTTAACCTTTGTTTTTTTCTTTTACTTTTTATTTTTGTCCTTTTTGCATGAGAAATTACATTGGAAATTTTATTGTAAAACTAAGCTTACAATTCTTTCTAAATAAGAAAGGTTAGCCGTATTTAATTCAAAATTGCAACTTATTTTTCAAACAAATATGTGATTGGAGCACGTGTAATTTCAAAATAATTTCACAATAAACCTTTTTCAAAAATCCAAATGCCAAATGTTTAAGTTACCTTTCAAATAGTGAGATATAGGATTGTATTCAAAATACGGTACTATTAAAGGATGGGCATTGTGGGTTTGTCTAATACCTTATCCACATGTAACTGAGCTTTCGAGTCTCTATCTTTTGGTTGAGGACATCTTTTTATTTTCCATTTTAGCTTATAAGCGCTTAGAACTTTCTTAGCTCAAGTATAAGTACAACTTATATCAGTTTTGCAAAATTCATAAAATGATCAAAGTATAACAAATTTGAACCATATAATAACTGAATATTTATGCATCACATTGAAATCGAATTTTAAATGAAATTTTGACTATCAAACTTAGGCTAGGCACACACTAATTAGAATCATGGATTATGATGAAGGCTATAACATAAGAGATATAGACAATAATTGGTTAAATAGTAATATGGATTATGATGAAATAGATTTTGACTCTGACAATGATATGGATAATTACAATTATAACTATAATAGTAACACAAATAATTGGAGTACATTAACAGGAGATAAAATCAACCGACAGACTGATAGACACAAAAATAGTTTTTTAGACATGATTAATAAAAAATTAGAATCTTTAGAAAATGTTGAAAGATCGACTATATATTCTAAAGTAGAAAGAGAAAATGATAGTTTTTTGGACCTCTATGAAAGAATAAAAGCTTTAAATTCACCTTTTGAAAAAGAAAGAGAATTTGAACCCCATCATAGATCACGTTTAACAAAGACCATGACAGAAAATTGGAATAATGAAAGGAATAGTGTAATAGATAATTGGCATATTAGACAAATGAATAACTCCATAAGTACCGACAGACTCGTAAACATGACATGTATAGAAAATGATGAAAGAAATGACTTAAAGATAATTTTGATAGAAAACAAAGAAGCTAGTTGCATGATGCAAAAGAAGTCTGAAGTAGAGAAAGAACTACCCAGGAGAGAGCATAGTAGTAATATGGAAGCATAAACAATGATAAAATAGATGATAAAGAAGAAAATAGCAAAATAGATATGAAAACAGAAACAAGTAAAATCTTACTTGAATAAAACTTCTGTCTTTGATTAAAACTGAAAACTTCTGTCTTTGTTACAAGCTTAAAAATAAACACTGTTTGAAGAGTTACAAGATTACAAAGTAAAATTGTCTTTGAAACTAAAAGGTTACAAGATTGTATCTGTCTAAAGGGAGGGGTTACAAGGTTACAAGAGAGGAAGGATTACAAAAATCTTTCTGAGGGTGAGAGAGAGAGCTATCTTGGATCTAAGTTGAACCTTATGGAACCTAGAATTTGGACCTTAATTCTGGACCTAAAACTTGGACCTATCTTCTGTCTTCAGAGTCTATCCTTTTATAGATAAAATAAACCATGGTAAATCTTCAAAAGTAACATGAGTTAGTAAAGTTAACTCAAGTTATTCTGTCGGTAGAACATTGTGGACATTACGGTAAAAAAGTAGTCTCAGTTTTGTCTGGAAGCTATTCATGTGTGCTAGTGAATAATGATCTTGTCATAATTCTGTCTAGGGTTTTGTCTGTTTTGTCTCATAGTATTTAGTCAAAAAGAAGTTTTGTCATATGTCATAGGGATCTTGAGAATCTTGGAATGCTTTAGGGTGAGTCCTGTAATTTGGGGAGGAAGATTCCATTACTGTGTCATCTTTATCATTTGAAATTTGTGACGCAGCTTCAAGTAGCTGATTCTTAAGCTGTCTTCTGTCTGAGACGGAGGCAAGCTGGCACTGGACTTGACTCTTTTCTAGAAAGAAATTGGAGAAATTACACTTTACCATCCTAAACTATGCACTAGATTACACTTTGCATCCTAAACTATCTAACTGCACACTTTGCACCCTAAACTATCACACTTATCACACTTTGCATCCCGATGTTATTTTTGCTGTTATATATAACAGTATCTTGTTGCATGTGACAAGCACATGTTCTTTACTTAGGTAAAACAAAGTTAAAAGATTGATATACCCTTAAAACAAATAGATATCTAAATTTTTTTGACATTCTAAAATATAATAAAAAGGTTCAGTTGCATCAAATTAGAAAATGCAACAAACTGCGTATTCATCGCACCATAGATTCTCAACATCAAAGGTTAAGGCTGAAGCACTACTCGTCTAAGATCTCAAGTGCTTATCATCAGGTATGGTCAACTGCTAGGCAATCACACCCAAAAAATAAGGGCCAAGACTTAAATAAGTCCAGGCATGGCAATTTTTAATAAAAAGAAGTTGAAAAAAAAAAAAACTAATTTTCTCAAGAGGTTTTGAAGAAAAATCCTGCATTAACCAAACTACAAAAAGGTGGTCCGGATTGGTGAATTCATCAACAGCAACCAAATTAAAGATATGTTTCGGGAAAAAAAATTTCACCACCCACCTAGAAAAGCTAGTAACAAACACCATATATTAGTTGCAGGGATAATAATTTCCAGGCGATTCATAATAGCAAAGAGAGATCTAGAAAAAATTGGGTTTTGTTTTAATTGATTATGAAGAAGGGTGTTTAAGTCTTTTAACTTTGTTCCACCTAGGGAAGAGGCATGTGCTTGTCACATGCAATAAGATTCTGTTAAATATAACAACAAAAATAACACCAAGGTGCAAAGTGTGATAAGTGTAATAGTTTAGGGTGCAAAGTGTGCAATCGGATAGTTTAGGGTGCAAAGGGTAATCTAGTGCATAGTTTAGGGTGGTAAAGTGTAATTTTTCCAAAGAAATTAGAACTCGTTGTCTAGGAGGGAGAAGATTTCTTCTGTAATTCCTGGCAAATATGATCAAAATTAAATTTCTTCCACCATTTTAATTTAAATTTTTTGGTGAGCATGGGAAAAGGATACTAGGGATGCCTTTCTATCTTGTATTCCCATCTAATAATCCACAGGAGATCCGAAAACCTGTAGAAAAACTGCAAAAGATGTGGGAAATTTTTAAGATGCGGTATATCTAGTTCTTTCTTGAAAGTCTCATATGCCTTTAAGAGATCAGGGGAGAGAATCATAGCTTCAGGACCATGGGAATTCCACCAATCAATAAACCATCTTGGAACCATCATGTCTTTCTTTCTATACATATCAAAACGAAAAAACCAAGTATGTCTGTAAATGTTATTTTGGAATAGAAGGAATTCGCCCTAGGCTTCTACATAGTCTTAGTAATTATAAAACTGGGGATCAAAGAGTTCAGAAAAGTTCCCGGTAATCTAGGGTGGTGCTTTCCATTGGGAGGGGGTGAGGATCTGTTTTATGACTACCTTAAAGTAGCCAACTCTCTTTGGGCCTTGGGAGCATGGCATATGTGTTACTAGGATTGAGTCTATATCAACTAAAATAAACTCAAAAAACTTCTAGGTCTTTAAAGTTTCTGTTTGAGGGTGTTCCCATCTTGGGGGTAGGAGCTATTTGACTAGGGAGAGGGTGTATGTTATGTGCTGGAATTTTGGTTCAATCCATAGTATAAAGTTCCAGGAATCTTTTGGAAGTTCAATAATATGGTCTTCTTTTGGGGTTTGGGCTTCCTAAGAGATAGAGGATTTGTACTCTGGTTGGTTAGAAGGAGAGGCTAAAGGGGGAAAAGAGGATGCAACTATGTTAAATGGTTTTTTTAAGGGAAGAGTTGAGGGAGTTGAGGGCGAGGCATATGTCTGTTTAGTTGTTGGAGTGGGGAATGGGGAGAGTGGTTCAAAGGGGTTTGGGCTGCATGTTAATTGGGATTAGGGTTTGTTTGAAGAGAAAGTAGGTGAAGTAAAAGAGGGACAAGGGAGAAATCTGTTATGGGGAGGAGGAATCGGAGGAGCAGCATAAGACTTTCTGATTCTGGGTTTTGGGGATTTGCTCTTATTTGCAGGGGCACTCATCGTCCCTGTAGAAATTTACGGGTTAGGAAATCAGGAATCGAATTAGTTTCTCCTTTAATATATTCAATATCAAAGTCAAAAACACTTAAAATAGCCTGCCATCTAGCAAAACTCTGTTTGGAAAAAAAATTTTGAACATCTTTTTGTAAAACTTCTTTAGCACTTTTACAATCAACTCGGATTAAAAATTTTTGATTAAAAAGATCATTTTGAAATTTTGAAACACATAATATTATAGATAAAATTTCTTTATTAATTGTACTGTAATTCTGCTGAGTAGTTGACCAGGAGCCAGAATGGAATCTAACAATCTATTCTTTAGCATCATTTTTTGCTACTTGTTTTAGAATTCCACCATAACCTATGTCAGAAGCATCTGTCTAAAAAAATTTAATTTGTCTGATTATCATAGTATGTCTATCAGTCTGTGGAGGAGGATTCTTTTCTAGCCTTTTATACAGGGGTCTGCATATTTTTCTTAATCCTTGAAAGTAATCTGAAACATAATTTAGGCTGCCAAGAAATCCTTGTAACTGATTTTAATATTTTATTTCATCTAGGAATTTGTCTGCAAATTGAATAGCTCTATCAATAGGGCTTAAGGTTCCCTTATAAATATTATGGCTTAAAAATTGGATTTTATCTTGAAATAAATTTATTTTAGAGGCTGAGACAACTAATCCATTTTGTTTGATTACTTTGACAAATATATCTAAATGTTTCCAATGGTCATTGATTGATTTGGAAAAAATTAAGACATCATCTATATAAACAATTGAAAAATCTATGAAAGGTGTAAATATATCATTCATTATATTTTTAAATTCACTGGGTGCATTTTTTAAACCAAAGAGCATGACATTCCAGGAAATAATGACCAAAAGGAACTGTAAAAGTAGTTTTGTATCTATCTTTCTCATCTATCTGTATCTGCCAAAATCCACTTTTCATATCAAATTTGGAAAATATGGTTGCTTCATGAAGTCTGTCAAGTAAGTCTTTCTTATTGGGGATGGGATATCTTATCCATTGTAATGCAGTATTTAAAGGTTTGTAATTTATAACTAATCTTGGAACTCCTCGCTCCAACTCTACTTGTTTATTAACATAAAAAGCAACACAGCTCCAAGGAGACTTGCTTTTTCTGATTAATCCTTTATTTGAAAGATCTTCAATCTCTTTGTTCTAATAATTCATTATTCATTTGTATTAGTCTAGCTTTAGTAGGTATTTGTCTTTCATTAAAGTCTTTTTCATAAGGTAGTTGTACTATGAGTCGGTGCTTGTGCCAAAAAGCAGTGGGGAGATTAGGACAAATTTCTGCCTCAATCTATTGTTTGAATGATTTTATTTTATGATTCAATATGGGGTCAGTTAATTGATCAGCAATTCTTTTGTATGTTATTTCGGACTTTAAAGATTCTAAATGTCTATTTTTCCTGTCAATTCTTTCTTTATCAATCTCCTTTATTAGGGAAATGTTAGTGAGGGAATAGACTTCTTTCAGGATAGGGGGTAGAATGAATTTAATAAGTATGTCTTTTCCTAATACATTGGTTTTAATTCCTTCATCTGTCGTTAAAAAAGGGTAAAGTAAAGTCATAAAGGGATTTCCTAGAATAATTTTTGTAGAAAGGTCTTTAATTAAAACAAAAACCGTTTCAAGCATTTGTGATAAAAAATTGATACTGATTTTAATTTGAGTGTACTATTAAAATTATTTTTTTCTCTTTCTATAAAAATTATTTTTTTCTCACCAATATTAGCTAATAATAACTTACCACTTAAGATTTATTGTGAAAATATTGTGATAAAAAATTGATACTGATTTTAATTTGAACGTACTATTAAAATTATTTTTTTCTCTTTCTATAAAAATTATTTTTTTCTCACCAATATTAGCTAATAATAACTTACCACTTAAGATTTATTGTGAAAATATTGTGATAAAAATTGACACTGATTTTAATTTGAACGTACTATTAAAATTATATTTTTCTCTTTCTATAAAAATTATTTTTTTCTCTCCAATATTAAAAAATATTGTGAAAATATTGTGATAGCATTTTCTTCTTCTTCTTCTTTTTTTCATTTTTCTTTCCCTCTTTTTTTCTCCTCCACACATGTACTGCACCACATCTTTTTTCCTTTTTTTTTTTTTCTTTTTTTTTTCCCACTCTTTTTTTCTCCTCCACCCACGTATTACACTTTTCCTTTTTTCCTTCTTTCCTCTCTTCTTCCTAGCCATTTCCTCCAGCCACTTCATCCTTACTCAAGACATTCCACAGAGCTCTCCTCTTTCTCTCTCTTTTTTTTTTTTTCCTGCAAGAATTATCTATCCACAGAGCTACCGCAAGAAACCCTTGTGTGGGATGGCTAATTACTCATCCATTGTCAAGAAATCATCCGTACACAGAACTCCATTTGAAAGATTTTGGTATATTCTGATGTTTTTTTGTTTTGCATTTTGAGGAATCCTAATTTGCAAAGAATTGATTTTTTTTTCCTTAGCTGATTTGGGAATTTGTTATAAATTTTTGTGTGTTTGGATTTGGATAGTTATTATTATTATTTTTTTTCCTTCGCTGATTTGGGAATTTGTTATAAATTTTTTTGTGTTTGGATTTGAAAATTTGTTATTATTAATTTTTTCCTTAGCTGAGAGGCGTTAATGATTTGGTAATTTTCGGTACCTCTGAGGATTATTCCTAGAAAAAAATTTCTCAAGTCAGGGCTTGCTCATTAGCTTGAGAATTGATGATTTTTCATGGGTAATTTGGTAATTTTGGGAAGAGCCCAACGGATAGCTTCCGAACGCGCATGGACTTTTTGGTTATGGACCTCCAGAGCTCCATAATTGGCTTGCGCGTTTCTTCACAAATACAAAATGCAACTTTTTTCAAAAAGTTGCGTTTTGTGCTTAACCAAACGCACATAAAGGGCTGACTTTTTAAAAAAGTGACTTTTTAGACTCAAAACGTTGAAACAAACGGTCACTTAATCGTGTTGGTTATGCCGGAATTTGAGGGTTGTCCTCCTCGAATCGTGCAAAATTGGTGACTGTATACCAATACAATTTTTAGGGATACTAATAATATTTGTGTGTGTATATATATATGAGTTAGTTTCAAATTATACCGAGAATAACATTTAACAATAATACAACTCTTAATATCTTTTTATTGGTGTCTTTTGACCAGAAAATTCTAAGATACTCCTGGAGGGGTAATTATTAGGTACTCCCAGACTTCTATAAATGTGTACTATCTCTCTCACATAACTATGGGTCTTACTAATTAAATTTATGGTGGGATTCACAATTCATGGAAATGAGGAGAGTATGCATTTATGATACTCTCGGAGTATTCTATAATTTTCCCTCCCGGAGTACGAGAAATGATGCTCTCCTCTCTTACATTCATGATGAACCCCACCATGAATTTAATGAGTTGACCCCATCATGAATGTAAGAGGAGGGAGCACCATTCTCCATACTCCATAAGTACCTAAGAACTACTCCTTTTGACTACCATTGGATTATATATTTTCCTTATATGTTCCATGATTGTAAAATTTGAAAATGATCAAAGATTAATAACTATTTCATCTATAAAATGTTTAAAATTTAGAGTTTTTTTTTTTTGTATTTTAAAATTATATACAAAACATGAGTTTATTAATGGAATAGTAATTAACATTTGATTAATGCAAAATTTAGATTGCATCTTAAGAATAATGAAAACATATAATCCAACATTAGGAGTTTAAAATTATTGATCCAATTAAAAGTTATTGAGTGGTGTACATTTAGGGGTGTCCATGGGTCGGGTTTGTGCCAACTCGCGACTGACTCGACCAAATTGGGTGGAGGATTTTCAAACTCACCGCCGAATGGTGAGGGAGTCAGATCAAAGTGGTTGGATAGCGATCAAAACTGTCAAAGGCAAAGGAAACAAGCCAAAACATTGAATTAGAAGCAAAAACTCACTGGATCTGGCAAAGATCTCACCAGATCTAGTGAGATCTCGCTAGATCCAGTGAGATTTCCACTAGATCTAGCTGAGATCTCACTAGATTCAGTGAGATCTCCCCAAATCTGACATAAATATCGTTAGATTTGAAGGATCTTGACCAAAACTCACTGAATTTTGGTAAGTTCACAGTCGGGTTGGGTGAGGCAGGTTTTAGAGGAGAGAACCTGCCAATCTGGTGAGATATGTGCCTGGTCTGATGAGTTTTCCATCAGATATAGATGAGATCTCACTAGATTTGGTGACATCTCCCTAAATCTGGCATAAATATCGTTAGATTTGAGAATTTTGATCAAAACTTGCCGGATTTTGGTAAGTTCACGGTCGGGTTGGGTGAGGCGGGTTTTAGAGGAGAGAACCATCGACTGACCCACCAGAGTTAGTTTTTGGGGTCTGGAACTTGTCGACCACCAGAGCTCTCGGGTCAGTTGTAGGTTGGTTGAGTCCGGCTGGTGAGTGGACACCTTTAGTAACATTCATAAAAATTTATACTAGGTGAAATTCAATCGTCCCTATATGTGTGCATGCGTGTGGACACGCACGAACGAGCGTGTGTGATTGCTGGCATGAACTACCAATCCTTATAATTATGTGGACAAATCCAATTTTGAGCATAGTTATCAAAATTGTTCCAAATTGGCAATCAGACAGTCAAACCAGTAAACCATTCAAATTTTTTTAATGGATTTGCAACAAAAAAAAAAAAATGATTAACCAATAACCAATGAAATATGCCAACGATTTTTTAGAAAAATACAGAACTACATGATTTTATTCTTCAATTTGCACTTTTATTTATGGAGTCTTTAAGTCTTTTGCTTTTAAATTTGAAGCAAGTAATCAAAAAATCTTTTTTTTTTTTTGGTTGAGAAACGTCAAAAGATCAATTCAAATATTTTAATTTTAGTCGGTTTTTATATATAAGGAACATTACATTCAATATTTGAATAAATTTTCTTAACAATTATAATATCTTATTAATTTCCATTTTTGTATTATCCTATTCACCTGTTTGGAACTCTTATTTTCTGGTTCAAACTACCCATGTACCTCTATGTTTAAGTAGAGACAAAATTAAAAGGCAATTCAGTAAAAATACAACTCTAACTCCCGCTAAAACATGGCTTAAAAAATAGGGCTACTCTCCTGTTGATTTTCAAATTGTTTTATCAACTTATAAATTAAATTCTCAAAATAAAAATTATATATATAAAATAAAAAAAACGCATTTTTTTTTTTTTTACAAAATAGGACCAATAAAAAAAAAAGCCTCATCGCACGGGCAAAGTGAGATTTAGTTTCATTTCTTTATTTTTTATTTTTAACATAATTCTTTTAATTTCTTTATGCATATTATTATTTAAAGTAAATTAAATATTAATCTAAAGGTTGAACCAATAAACGATCATATTACTTCTTGAGAAGTTTAATTCTCAGTTTGATTATCTATACTACTAATAAGAGGATTTTCCTATTTCTTCTTTAATTTTTGACGTACTAAAATATCCTAATACAAATCCTAGAATAACATACCTTTTATTTTAATTTTTTTCCTACAAAAAACAAAAAAGGTTAAAAAAGTAATACTATCTCATGTACAAAAGGAGAAAAAAAAACGTTATTCTCATTTGTATTCAAATGTTTGATACCTATCTCTAATGGACCCAATGGTAATGGTAAGTGTCTACTCATAGCGGCTATCACCGATCCCTCATGGTCACATATCATGATTCCGATGCCGACGGTGTGAAGGTCTGAAAAGGTTGCGGCGTCGATGTTGACTTTGTACCATGGGTGTGAAGGTGGAATCCAACGAGGATCCGCTTGCTCTTTGAAGAGAGGCGGAGGAAAGTGGGCTAGCTGAAATTCATTGAGGGTGGAGCGAGCTTTGTGGATAATCTCCTGGCTGGTCTGCCTGGTGGAGCCAAGCCTCACCTTGTTGTGGTTGTACCACATGCACCACGCCACTATGACAACGAGCTCAACTAAGTCATTTCCCATGTGCTGCACAAAGATGAGGTACCAGAGAAGATCAATAAACTCCCTGAAGTGTACACCCGTAGCATCAAAAGGTATTCCGGTGGTCAACCATACTTCACGTGCCTTTGTGCAATCCCAAAACAAATGCCCACTTGTTTCTTCGGCCAAACCACATGCTTCACAAGTGGCATTATCAATCACTCCGCGATGATAAAGATTAACCTTGGTAGGGAGGATGTTGCGGCTTGCTTCCATGCGAAAGTCTTCAGCTTGTTAGGGAGACCAAGGCTCCAAATTTTTTCCCAAAACCGACTCATCATGTCATTGGTTGAGGCACCCTCTGAGGTGGTATTTTGTGACATAGCGATAGCCACTTTGTAGGCGCTATTTACTGTAAAGTTGCCCTTAGGTGTATAGGCCCAAACCATGCGATCATTGGCACTTTGATGGCTCCATGGAATGCCTAGGATGGTCTAGGCTTCAGAAGGTGAGAAAATCTGCTTGACCAAAGCAACCTTCCATTCACCTGTGTCATCATCAATAAGCTCAGAGACCGTGGAGTCATGT
Organism: Castanea sativa; assembly: GCF_040712315.1. NCBI lineage: Eukaryota > Viridiplantae > Streptophyta > Magnoliopsida > Fagales > Fagaceae > Castanea > Castanea sativa. Next base: position 13,763,717 of record NC_134019.1, on the reverse strand, counting down.
GGAGCGTGTTCGGCAAGGTGATAGCACGAAATGTAGATCGTTGTGGGATCCATCTATCTCTCCACACTCGAATAGTAGTACCATTTCCCACCTGCCAACGGTGACCAGCATCGACAATGTGTTGGGCTGCCATGAGGCTTCGCCATGCATAGGAAGGTTGTCGTCCAAGCTCTGCATGAAGAAAGTCACTGTTAGGAAAATAACGAGCTTTAAGAACACGGTATACCAGGGAGTGTATGTTTGTTTGCAGGCGCCAGCCTTGTTTTGACAGGAGTGCCAAGTTAAAAGCGCGAAGGTCTCGAAAGCCAAGCCCGCCATCCTTTTTTGGTGCCCACATTTTGTCCCAGCTCAACCATGCCATCTTATTTTTGCCGTTGGATTGTCCCCACCAAAAGGTGCGAACCATGCTAGTTAACTCATCACACAAGGTGTCCGGTAGCTTGAAGACACTCATTGTATAGGTAGGGATGGCTTGAGCCACTGCTTTGATGAGGATTTCCTTCCCTGCTTGTGAGAGCATTTTTTCCTTCCAGCCAGAGAGTTTATTATCCAACTTCTCTTTTAAAGCACGAAAGGTGTTTTTCTTTGATTTACCAACTAGGGAAGGTAATCCCAAGTAGGTTTCATGCTGCTTGATGACATCCGCTCCAAAACGGTGCTGTATATACTCCTTGGCTTCTTGGGGAGTGTTGTGGCTGAAGAATAATGAGGTCTTCTCTCTATTGAGTTGTTGGCCAAATGCTTTTTCATACGTTACCAAAATATGTTCAAGGCAGCTACAATCATCATTTGTGGCTCGACAGAAAATAATGTTGTTATCGGCAAAAAAGAGATGTGATATTCGAGGGCCCTATGGAGAGGCGGCAACTCCATGCAAATCTCCATTTCGTGTGGCTTTACGGAGGAGGGCTGATAGTCCTTCTACACAAAACAGGAAAAGGAAAGGAGATATAAGGTCTCCTTGCCGCAAGATTCTTGTAGGGGTGATGTGGCCTCGGGGTATACCGTTAATCCGAATGGAGTACGTAACTGATGTAACACAGCGCATCATAATGTTCACCCACCTATCAGAGAAACCCATTTTTAGCATAACATCCCTTAGATACCCCCATTCCACTCTATCAAAATCCTTACTCACATCAAGTTTCAAAGCCATCTCCCCTTGCCGCCCGTTACGTTTGTTGTTTAAGTAGTGCATGGTCTCAAAAGCAACTAATACATTGTCTGTGGTAAGGCGAGAGGACATGAAAGCACTTTGATTCTCACTAACAATATCTGGAAGGAAACGCTTCAGTCTATTAGTTAGGACCTTGGAGGCAAGTCTAGAAAGGACATTGCTCAAGCTTATGGGTCTGTATTGAGTTATCTTTGTAGGGCTTTTCACTTTAGGTATGAGCACAATATGAGTGTCATTAAAGTTGGGGGAGTAATGCCCAAATTTAAGAAATCAAGTACTGCATTGGTGACACACTCACCTGTCAAGGACCAAAAGTGCTGATAGAAGAGAGGGGGCATGCCATCTGGACCCGGTGATTTTTTTGGGTGCATTTGCTTTAGCGCTGTGTGAACTTCCTCAGCTTGAAAAGATTGGCAAAGATATTCGTTCATGGGGCCAGTGACAACGGGTTCTATAGCCTCAATTACAACACCTGTATCCGTTATGCCATTGGTCTGAAAAATACCAGTGAAGTAATTCAAGATAACCCGTTCCATGACTTGGTCATCTTCCTGCCAAACTCCATTCTCATCAGTGATACCCCGGATTGAGTTTCGCTCCTTACGGTTAGAAGCTTTTTGGTGAAAAAAGGACGTGTTTCGGTCGCCATCAGTTATCCATAGGTGCCTGGATCTCTGATGCCACATCATATTTTCTGCATCCAACCAACAGTTGAGAGAGTTACGGACCTCATGAATTTGTGCATAGTTTTGTTGGGGGTGTTGTTCTAATTATTGTAGTGTGACCTCTAGTCGTTCAATCTGCCTACGCACGTGTCCAAACTCTGACTTGTTACATGCAGATAGGTGTGTTTTGCAGCTGCTTAGACAGTTGGAGATTTGTACATCACCCGACCTATATAAGCCTTCCATCCATGCTTCTTCAACAACCTCAGCGCAACGTGGGTCTTTCAACCACATTGCCTCAAAACGAAAAGGTGGGTGGTAGCGTTTTTGGCGTGGCTTCAAAGTTGGTAAACAGACCGCAAGCATGGAATGGTCAGATGTGGACATCGAAAGATGGTGCACCACGGTTCCGGGAAAGTGTCTCTTCCATGTAGCAGTGGCGAGGGCTCGGTCCAGGCGAATGTGGATACGACCTTCTGTAGGATGGTTCCGTGACCATGTAAAAGGAGAGCCCATGTGACCTAAATCCACGAAGCCACAATGTGAGATGGCAGTACGAAATCGGTCCATTTGTCTGGCTGGACGTAGGCTTCCACCCGCCTTCTCCATATGGCTAATGATCTCGTTGAAGTCACCCAGACATAGCCACGGCAGTGCATTGGAGCTTCCAAGTGATTCAAGCAAAGTCCATGTTTCTTCACGTTTGCTTGTATCAGGATGGCCATAGAAGCCAGTGAGCCGCCATTTTAAACCTGTATCTGCACAGACTATATGGGCATCAATAAACCACCGAGAAAAATTCTGAACATATACCTGAGTGTTTTTTTTCCACAAGAGTGCCAAGCCACCACTCATACCATCAGAAGAAACCACCAAGCCTTGGTTGTAATCCCAATTCTATTTCATGTTATTCAGTTGCTCAGTGGTAAGTTTAGTCTCCATCAAGAAGACACAAATGGGAGCTTTCTTCTTCCATGCTCTCTTAAGAGCATTAACTGTTCGGGGGTTCCCAAGCCCCCGACAGTTCCAACTTAGGATACTTATTGTTCCCGGCGGTGCTGCCAAGCAGCCACCGCCGATCCCAAGTTATCTGCCATGGGCTTTCCCAAGGTTTTTGCTTCATCGTCTAGGAGTTGTTGTTTTTTATCATGGGGTATTTTTTCTTTAGCGTCTGAGAGTTTTTGTTTCTTATCATGGAGTGTGTCTGCATGGGTTGCATGGGTTTTACGTTTTGGGCCCACAAAGTGGTCGCTAGAATCACTGGTGTCCATTATTTGTCTAGGTGGGCCCAGTCTACGCCAGGTGCCAAGCGGTGGGCCAGTGTTTACTGTTGGGGTGGAGCATGTGGGGTTGGTGGTCGTTTTCTGGGTTTCAGAAATGTCGGGGTTCAGTGTCTCTGATGTGGGGCTCTGGTATGGCGTGGGGAATATTTGGGTGGATGGTGTTTAAAGTCTCTGGGTTTTCTTTTGATGGGATGGCTGACTTTGTGGAGTTTAAAAAGGGAAGTAAGGAGGTTTCCGTAACTGTACTTGGTGCCAGCTGTGTGAGTGGGTTTGTCAGGTTTGAGTTTGGAAAGTAATTCAAAACTTTGTCAACCTCCGTGATATGCGCATTAAACAGAGTCGGGTCGGATAGGATCACCGTGTTTGATGGCATTGAGTCCGGAGTTTCTGCACAAATCACAGCAACAGCGGGTTGTATGATATTGGGCTGTTCTGGTGGTGGGTGCATATCTTTTACCACCGGCGGTGATGGTCGCATGGAGGGTGATGGTGTAGGATGATGGGGTCGCGGTGGTGCAGAAGGTTTGGCCGTTTTGGTATGGACCACTTGCGATGGTTGGACGTTAGTCATGGTGGCCCATAACCATGGACCGTATTGTTGGTCCTCCTTGTTCAAGGTTTCACCACTGTCAGACCAAATTTTGCAGTCCCTTTCGTTGTGGTTCAAGATGCCACACCAGTAGCAGAAAATGGGCATGTGCTCATACTGAAATGAAATCCAGTGGGGCTCCGAATCTCCTAGATCCACGTAGCGGCCTCGGCAGAGAGGTTGTGTGATATTTATATTAACGCGAACTCTGAGGCAGCGTCCGCAACATTCTCCAGTCGGTGAGGCATCCACTTGCTCAACTGTGCCGAGAGTATTACCTATGGCTACGACATTGGTTCTGTTCATCCGGCAAAGAGGTAGGTTGTGGATTTGGATCCAAAACGAGGTGGTGTCGAAGTTTGCGTCATCCACTGATTCTTTCGCACCGGGTTTGTATAGGCCTATTAAGTATTTGTCAAAAGTCCAAGGCCCCTGAGAGAGGATTTTTTGCATGTCGGCATCGTCGGCAAAAAGTAGCAGTACTGTGTTTGACGTAAGATCTCTGACTTCGAAGTCCTTTACAAAGCGCCACATGGTCTTTAGAGTCCGTGAGAGGGCTTCCACGTTAACTCGGCGCTTGGTAAAGAGTTTTGCTACAAGGATCCTGTTGTTATCTTCCACGGCTTGTGCTAAGGGAATAGTTTGGCACTCCTTCGCATGGAGGGAGAGGTGGGCACACTGTCCAGCAAGGTCTTCCATGGTGATATGGGTAGTGGGAAGGGAGGGAAGGGGAGGAGTTTTGTATGGAGGGGGTGAAGGTTTCCACCAGACGTGGGGAAAAATAGCCCTATAGTAGCCCAGTTAGAAAAATCTATTATTTATGTATAAGATATTCGAGATTCATACATCTGTGCCAAACATAAATTAATATCTTAACTTAATGAGATGATAATGAACAATTATTATAAAAATGACGTAAATTACATACGTAAAAACCCTGCTGCCAACTTCAAGTATCTTTCATTTTAAAAAAAAAAAACTTCAAGTATCTTTAATCAAGTCAAGAAAACCATAGGTCAAATTCTCGGAAAAAAATATTTCAAATCAGTAGCTAACATCATAAGAATTAAGACAGGGTGACAGAATTGGAATCTTATAGGAAGGTGTACCAATACAGTAGCCTGGAAAAGTTGTTGCCGACTTTCTCATGCCTAGGCTTATGCTGATAGATGCTAATGTCCTTGTTGATGCTACAAAAAATGTATTAATTGGTAGGTTTTAATTGCCCTTGAAAAGTATGCCATTGCCCACCAAAAAAAGAAAAGAAAAGTATGCCATTGGGTGTTTATTTGTAGTACATGTGTTGGACTTACAAAGCTCACCTACCACTACCAAACAATATTATCATTTGGACTATCCACTAAAATCCAAGTGAATACCTACTCGTTCATCAAAAAAAAAAACTGTATACCTACTCCCACCAGAGTGGAACATATGTAAATTAATAAAAGGTAATGGATGGACCATCAAGGTCAAATCCACCGGCAAGGTACATTCTCTTTCTGTACTTTTCTTTTTCTTTTTCATTTTTTAACATTTTTTTATTTTTCTTATAGTATCTTTCTTTTATATGTCAAATTTAAGTTAAAAAAATAAAAAAAAATCTTACCTATTTTGTCAATATCTTTTAAGGTTCAAAAGTTATAAAAGCAAAACAAAGATAGGAGAAAAAAAAAATGAAAATAAATAAGTGAAAGTTTAAATTGAAAGGAAAATATATAATAAAAAATTATTTTTGACTTTCAAATTAAAGTGTTAAGATCTCAAATTATTTATATTGTTTATATTAAAATTTTTATTTTTTAGAAAAAATAATTTTTTAAGTAATAAAATTTAAAAATAATTTTATAATAAGCTCCATTATTTGATATTGATTTCAAGTTAACTTTAAAGCTTTAAATACACAAAATATATTCTTCTCAAAAAAAAAAAAACAAAATACATCATTTATAATTTTTAAAATCTAATCATTTTATGAGTTTAATAAAAATTGACATAAGTTATGCTTATAGTTTATCTAAATATTGAATATTATTATATGAAAATTATAAGTGAAATTTTGACTACGAAAAAAATTACAATATGGCTTAATTATATATGAAGAAATTACAACAAATAAACACAATATGAAGAAATTATATATATATATATATATATTGTGTGTATATTTATGAGCGTATAATATAACTAGAAGTGCTTGGAGACATGAGAATCCATTCTCTTTTCTTTTTTAATTCCCTGACCAACAGTTGTTTTAAAATCCATGGGACAATCTACTGGACCATACTGTGTTTTGTCTTTCCATCGTATACTTCAACAGCTCTCTTTCTTTGGAAAGCTCTGAGGAGTTAACAATAATTGAAGTGTACCTACACAAGCCTAATTGATGATAATTTTTGTAATACCCCTAATTGGGCTAAGCATCAGGAATTTCATGTTTAACTCATTCCATCAGCTTCACAAAATTTTTAGTTAAAACTAACTAAAAAGTGCAATGAAACCTATAAATAAAAATAAAAATAAACTGAATAGTAGAAAAAATAAGCTAAATAGTATAATTTTTTTTTTTTATTAGTCAATACCAAACACAACCTTAATATAAATAAGCGTACTTACTTTCTTTTTTGTTCATTTCTCACAAATGAATAATTACTCTTTTTTATTATATCAAAATATCAATCGATTTTTGGTGTAAGTGGAGTTCAAATATCAAATCTTTTATTTGACAATAAATAATTTTACAAATTAAACCAACTGAAACTAATCTCAACAACTAAAAATTTAATTCCTACCGCAATGCATTGGAATTTTAATTTTAACTGCCCCAAAGGGCCGAAACAAAAATGCAGCATTGAGAAAGAGAATTCGAATGATGTAAAGGGAATATAGAAAAGAGATAAATACTCCAAAAATCTATTATTTACTCTATTCCTATGGAAGGACATTATTGTTCATAAGCAATTTTTCTTGTTTCCTATGAATTGAAAATTCTGTTGTTGCTTTTTTTTCTTTTTTTCTTTGTCACAAAGATAGTTTTTTCATTGCAAAAGTCACGACAGTCAAAAGATTCGGGGTTACTAACCTGAGTTAGTACAAAACAAAAGACGTGGTTAATTGCAGCCCTCCTTCGCTGACAAACTACATTTTACTTGGACTATATGATAGGTTCCTTGAGTTCATAAAATATATATTTGATAGCTACTGGGGTGTTCATGATTCCCAAGAAGCTGGCCTGTCATTTCTCTTTAAATTAAATACCATTTATAGGAGTGAGTAACCCTTCACAAAATTCCTAAAAAAGGTACTTTGAATAATTGAATATCTAGTTTGAGTCACATCTCCACATCGTGCCACCGTATTTGCTTTCATGCTTGCCTCATCACTCTTCGAGTCATCAAAATGCTTTGTCTTACACACGGTTGAACGTCCAAAAATAAAATAAAATAACACAGCATATAAGATCTGAGGTAGAATCTGAGGTAATTTGCATTCAATTACTCCCTTAGTCCTTCCCGCTCCGCGTGACTTATGGCTTTGTATGTAGAATCTTTGTTTTTTATTAATTTCTAGTGGGCTTTATAGGCTTCTTGTTTGTTGCAGCTAGTGTCTTGTTTGTGTTTGTGTTTGTGTTTGTGTTTTTTTTTTTTTTGGGTTGTTTGTACTCTGTGCTCTTTCTCTTAATATGTAAATCCTCTGATTCATTTCTACTGTAGCAAACAATTAGACTCCAATATTGGGTCTTTTTATGATATGGTAGTGGATTTTGCGGGCAATTAGGCATGTTAGCACTCGATATGAAAGAGATACGATGAATTTAATATTTGGTGGAGCCGTGGAGATAAGATGAGGGGAAGGGTTTATTAAAGTTTGGTAGAACTGTCTTCTAGCCCAGTGCATGCAAATTTCTAATATTTTGTTATTAATTTATATCAAACACGATTAAACTAATTTTTTTAAAACAATTTTAAAATAGATAATAATATTAAAAAGAAATTATAAATTATAAAAGAGAAATGCTAATGAATGTCCTTAGAAAATTTGTTAATAATTTATTTAAAGAAAGTTTTTATGGAAAAAGAAAATAAAATAATTAATGTTTTGACAGTTTTTTTCATTTCTCATAAAAATGGTATCAAAACTTTCCTAAATTGGATTGTTAATCAATACTCTAAGGGCATTCGTTAGCATGACCTATAAAAAAAAGGGTGCGTTCTTCTTGTTGTTATTAAATAAGTACTAATCATAAAGTTATATGATGACTTCATCATTATTGGTGCACGTTAAGACAATTAGGTAATCTTATTATTAGGTGAACCACAAAAATGCAATAAATGCATTTCATAAGAAAGGGTAATTTGTTGTACTTTAATAAAAAAAAAAATCTTTGGATAAATTTGTCAATAGTCATAAGAAATTACAACAGAAAATTTTGAATAAAATATCATAAAAGAACAATAAGTTTATCAAAAAGATTCATAAATTTGGGAATAAACAAATAGTGATTTTTCATCTAAAAAAGCGAGAATAATGAATTTATATATATATATATATATATATATATATATATATATAATATAAAGCTAAATAAATATTATTTAATTTATATTTATATATCATAAAATATATCACTTAAAATTGTTGCTTAAAACATTAAATTGTAATGAGTTGGCTCTAATAGCAAGCTCTCTTTTTCAATTTGAGACATGCTGTAAAGGCCGTGTAAAAGTTAATAAAATACTGTGTAGTTATGCAAGTACATAGATCAAATAGACATTATAACAGAAAGGGTAATTCTCTGTATGTCTTGAAATGGAGGGATTCATTTCATAGTTAAATTTAGGGTTTATTTGGATACTGTTTATTTGTTAAAAACTAATTATTTATTATTGAAAGCACTGTAGTAAAATGATTTTTAAATATGTGAATAGTATTGTGAGACCCAAATTTACTTAGAAATCCGTGTTTTGCTGAATTTGGTGGTCCCATGAACAGTGTCGTGGGACCCCAAAAAAATGCAAAACGCGACTAAAATATAATTTCAGTGTTGGGCAAACGCACACTTAGTTCTATAAATTCAAAGATATATAGGATGTCATGTTATTTAAAATTAATTATCATCATTTATTTTTTATAATAAAATTTTAAGAATAATGCTACAATGACAAACTATTTTATAGCATGTTTACAAATTATTGATGTGACAAATTCTGACTGGTTCTCATCTAGACCTACCACTAAATCACTTTTTTTTATTTCTCAATAATCACTCACTACATCAGTAATTTGAAATTTTTTTGTAGTTTTAACATTTTCCAAAATTTAAAATGATGTGTCACTATATAGAGCCTTAAATTCATGAAACTAAATCTAAATCATAAGTGAAATTATCTATCTAAGTAATTAGAAATAAAAGGGGAACACTTTGTAAATATGCAAGGTTTAATTTCCCAAAATATTAAGTAGCAAGATAGTTCTTAGATCATATAATCTTTATAATGGAAAATGTATTTCTTTATATCTCTCGAAATGGACAGCATTCATAGTTCAATTCAGTTTTATGAATTTGATGGTGTTTATGGTGTCACGATATTTAAAATTAGTCATCATCGCCTATTCGTTTTAAATGGTGTGCCGTTATGTATCCTCTTAAATTCATGAAAACTAAATCTAAACTATAAAATGGATTGTCTTTATTTGGAAACAAATGGAGAGGATTCAGATTTTTTTTTTTTTAAATGTCTGATTCTGATATATTTTGATAAGAAGTTAAAATTTTACGGAACATTGGTTTGGATATAATTAAAAAGCTTCAAAGCTATAAATGGGTTAGGAAAGATTTTCTTGGTTATCTGGCAGCTTAACAAAAATTTCGAACTAAAAATCCATTCTGATAACATACGATATAGTGTGAAATATTTATTTATTTATTTTCAATCACAGACGATAGAGTGTGGAATCATTTTTGTTATGCAACCAAAATCTATTTTTCTATAATCAAGTTCAACCCTAAAGAGAGAAAATTGGAAGATTTTAACCACGAGATTCACTTTATAATCCTTAACAAGTTAATTTACATTGCTGAACCCATTAAAGTGGCACAGATTTCTATGGGAGTTGGCTAAATTTTTTTAGGGCTAAATAGTCTACGGGTCATATGGGTGTAGAGGAGCAGAGCAAAGCGAAAGCGGGTAGATTAGCAGCCACTCACTCTTGGAAGATGAGTAGAGTGGAATCATTTTTGTTCTACAACACAAAACTCTATTTTCCTATACTTATATTCAACCTTGAAGATAAAAAAAATAGACAAAATTTAATTATAAAATTGATTGTAACTTAAGGTTACAACTTTACTCAATAAAATAAACATTATTACATATTTTGAAAATCTAACCGTTGAATTGCATGTTTTTATGCTCTTAATATGTATATCAAATTTTATGTCAATTAAATATTATTTACCATATAACCCATAAGTTTATATTTTATGCATCATTTTAACCTACAAAAATTTGCAATTTAAACAATTTATTGATGACATAACTATTGATATTCAATTTTCTAAAAATTTTGCAAGTATGAAGAATATAAGAAGTAGATGTAATCCAATGGTAGATTTGTCAAAATTAACCTTCAATAAAAATATATTGAGTAAGGCTGTAGTTTTAAGCTACAACTAATTTTGTAGCTAAACTTTATCCCAAAAAAATTGGAAGATTTTTTAATTATAAGTTTCACTTTGTGATCCCTAATAAGTTACTTATGTTGTATTACCCATTAAGGCGGGCCAAAATGGGCATTTGCCCCTTTCACCAAAATTTTCCAGCAAAATGTGTCTGTTCTAAAATTATCTAGCAAAATGCCTCTATTTTGAAACTCGATTTTTAGAAAATCGAGTTATGTGAAATCAAACTTTTAAAAAAAAAAAATTCATGGAACTCGAGGTCCATGTAAAATTTCTCACATTACTCGATTTTCATCAAATCGAGTTTTTCATTGAAACTCGATTTTCAAAGAATCGAGTTTCAAAATAGGGGCATTTTGCTACATCTTTTAGGCGAAAGGGACAAATTCCCATTTTGGCCCAAGGGGCAAATGCCCATTTTGGCCCATTAAGGTGGTATAGAACTCTTTTGGGCCATATTAGAAAGATGATGTATACAAATATGATGAAAGCTCCTTACACTTGTGCTTTGTTTGATTAGGGGATGGAAAAGTATAGAATATAAAATATTTCATTTGATTGGGGGATGGAAAAGTATGGGATATAAAATATTTAGTTTCCTTTGTGTATCTTTGGTTAGGCAATGAAAAAAAAAGGATGGAAAACTCATTTATTTCGTTAAGAAGAAAAATGAGATGTTAGAAAATAGCATTTACAGAAATCTACTTTCATGACTCTATTACATTGAAAAATAATAATAATAGTAGTTTATAAGGGAAAAAAGGAAAACCAACATAGAGCAGGGGGTAATGGAAATGAGAGTTTGAGGAGAAAACAAAATCACCCCCTCCCCTAACCAAACACTTATTTTCTTCTCCTTATGTTCCATCCCCCAAAAATCACCATTAACCAAGGTTGGCTCAAGGCATTATGGAGCCTAAGGCAGCTACTTTAAGTAGGGCCTATTCTTATATTTTTTAAATATTTATTTAACTTTTGGTCTTTTTTTTCATTAAAATTTATTTATTTTAGATGCAAATTTACTAATTAAAACAAATTTATTGTATTACTCAATGACTATACAACTAAAATAAACAATATCTATTAAGTGAAGCAACCAAATACCAAAAAATAATAATAATAATTAACAATTTTAATAAAATTATATATTTAATATCTCCAAATAAAATTTGAGTATAAATTTATTTACTAGTAATTAGTTAAAAATTTATTTAATTTTTAATTTTTTTATTATATAGAAGTGTTGATGTGGAAAAAAAAGTGAAGGTGAAAATTTATTTTAAAAAATACTAAGAGCTAACTTTCAAGAACAAAACAAAGGGAAAGTAAAGCAAGAATTAAAGTTTTTAGATAACTGCCAAACCTAAAATGATGGAGTAGACTTACAAAGGTCAATGGAGAAGATGGTCTAAAGTGCAACTAGGAAGTTTTAAAATAAAATAAAAAAAAAAAAAAGAAGAAGAAAAGAAATCACTTTCTAGCATTTTTTTTAGAAAGACATAAAGACTTAAGAGTGTTTTTTCAGCATTTGTGTGTGGGAGATTAATGAGTTTTACACTTTAAAACTGAGGAAAACGAAAGATCATTGCCACATCCAATGAAATTATTTTTCTTTTTTGGTATTTCTTTTGAATAAAAAAAAGTACTTATTTATTTATTGGCTAATATTTGAGACTTAATTAAGACTTTAATTAATACTCTCATTAGAACATAGATACTTTATTGATAAAATTTGGAGCCTTCTTTCATTGGGAGGTCCCAAGCGGTTACCTATTTGCCTCATATCTTCAGTTGGCCTGTAGTGATGGCTTTAGGAATTTTTTCCAGAGTGGTCGTTAAGAAACTTAAATTTTACAATATTTAATAAAAAATAACTATATCTCATTATTAATGCTACAAGTTATAAGTTTTCTATAAAAAAAAAAAAAGCTGCAAGCAATATCTCTTTCAAAATTTTAGTTAAATAAAATTTTTCTTGGATTTTTCTTTTTGTTTGTAAAGACCCAATATATTGTTAAAAGGATCAAAGTTTGGCTACAAACTTAGTAGTAACCTAACCACTACAACTTTCACTAAACAAATTAACATGACTACATATTTTGAAAATCTAACTATTGAATTGTATGTTTTTCATATTCTTAAAACACATGTCGAATTTTATGTCAATCAGATATTATTTACTATTTAAATCATAAACTTATTTTTTGCGTATAATTTTAGACTACAAAAACTTGAAAATTAAACATTTGATTGAAGACATAAGTTATTGATCTTTAATTTTCTCGAAATTTTGCAAGCATGGAGGATATAAGAAAAAAATGTAATCTAATTGTAGAGTTGTCAAAATTCATATTCAATAAAAACATATTGAGTGAAGTTATAACCTTAATTTACAACCATTTTTTTAAAAGAATTTACAACTAAGGGTCTATTTGGATAAAACTTATTGCTAAAAACTGAAAATTGAAAACACTATAGCAAAATAATTTTTAAATGTGTGAATAGTGTTGTGTGACCCATTTTTAATATTTTTTTAAAATAAAGTGCTTGTGGGTCCCATGAATAGTAAATTTGTCTCCGCACAGTGCTGAAAGTATCGGTTACTGTTCATGAACAGTCATGGTTTTAAAAACCGAACCGAGAATCAAACTGTTTTTTTCAAAATTTTCGGTTTTTGACCGGTTTTGAGACATTTAACTGGATCGTACTGCACTGATTTTCCCGGTTGAACCGGTCAGACCGGCCGATCCGGTCCGGTTTTTAAAACAATGTGAACAGTAACCAGTACAGTGAAAAAGTTTGCAAAAAAAAAAAAAAAAAAACTAAAAACGTAAACTCAAAACGTGTATCCAAACTCTCACTAAGTTTGTTGCTAAACTTGATCCAAAGTTTAATTATATTGATGTTAAAAAAATTTAAGATGGTCACACATTTTTTTAAGGTAAAAAAATCATAAATTTTTTAATTTTTATAATTAATGATTTTTTTTTGTCAGATGGTCCTGTGACCAAATGGACCTTCACTCCTTATATAAGGACACAAGGGATGCATCATATTCAAGCATTTCCTACAGAAGCTCCTCACTCATCAGTCATCATCTACACTTAGAATTCCCTTTTTTCCTTCTAAATACTTTTTAGAAAGAAAAACTAATGGAAGCAAGATACTCAATTGTTTTTTATTTCCTCATGCTACTTGCTTTATCTTCAGCCTTTGCATTCCCAAGCAAGAAACAGTATAAACCATGCAAACAATTAGTCTTATACTTCCATGACATCATTTACAATGGCCAAAATGCTGGTAATGCAACATCTGCCATTGTAGCAGCTCCTGATGGAGCTAACTTAACCATCTTAGCAGGCCAATTCCATTTTGGGAACATAGCAGTTTTTGACGATCCCATTACCCTCGACAACAATCTCCACTCGAAACCTGTTGGCAGGGCACAAGGCCTTTACATTTACGATACAAAAAACACCTTCACTTCTTGGTTAGGCTTCACATTTGTTCTTAATAGCACAGACCACCAAGGTACTATAACTTTCTCTGGAGCTGATCCAATCATGGTGAAGGCTAGGGACATATCAATCGTGGGTGGGACTGGAGACTTTTTCATGCACCGTGGAATTGCAACTATAATGACTGATGCATTTGAAGGAGAAGTATATTTCAGGCTCCGAGTCGACATCAAGTTCTATGAATGCTGGTAATCCCTTTTTACTTTGAGGTGAAAAAAAGCTCCAGGTTTCTACCGAAAAAAAAAAAAAAGAAAAAGAAGAAAATAAACTCCAGATGACACTGTGGCATTGTAATACCTATTATTTAACTGTATTCTTATGGAAAGACATGGTTGTAATTCATATGCAAAGTTTCTTATTTCCTGTGAATTGAGTATTCAGTTATTGCCTTGTTTTTTCTCTTTTTTGTATGATAGTTTATTCATTACAAAAGTCACAACAACTAAAAGATTCGGAGTTAATGACCTGAGTTAGCACAAAAGATGTCTTTAGTTGCAGACCTCCAGGGACGGAGCTATGCTTTGGCGTTGGGAGCCGGGCAATGGCCCCCCAACTTTTTTGGAAATTTGATTTAGGTATATATATAGACACAAGTTTAATATTTGACCCCAAAATATATTGTCTTTGCCCCCTCCAAAATATTTACAAATTACACCATGAAACACCCAAAAAAAAAAAAATTTTGTCTGACCTCCCCTTTTGCCCATTTGCCCCAAGAATAATTTGAAAAACTTTTATACAAAACCTTTAAACCAGAAAAACAAACCACAGTCCTCTCTCTGGAATATGTTGTGTGAGGAAGCGACTCTAGTTGCTCTGCCCGTTTTTTATTTATTTATTATATTTATTTTATGAAACCCAGTCTCTGTGTGAGGAAGCGACTCTAGCTGCTCTGCCCCTTTTTTATTTATTTATTTATTTTATTTTATGAAACCCAATTTCCGTCTCCCAGCTCCTGCTCATTTCTCTGCTTGTAGTGACAAAGAATAGAACTAGTGGTGGTCCTGGTAGTAATTGATATTTCTCAATATTCGAGTATGAAGGTGTGGCCTTTTAGACCAAAAAAGAAAAGAAAAAGTTCTTGATAAAAACAAACGTGTGGCTATCGTTAGATGACTAGAGTATTGGGTAGCTAGTGGCTAATGCTGTAGCGAAGACTAGTAAGAAGTGGAAAAAATTTAAATTGGCGACTTTTGTGGTCCTTTTTTTTTTTTTTTTTTTTTTTTTTTTTTGAGAATCGACTTTTGTTGGCCTAGGACAATAGAAAAGTGGTGTATTTCATGTTTTGTAGTTGTTAATTTTAATATTATTGTGACTTTATTGTGTCAATAAATTATTAATGTCATTACATATGTGAACATTAGGCATTTTATAATTAATTATAAGCTTTTCTCCATTAGCTTGAGTTAATCTTTCAGATGATTTTTCATAATACTTTAAAGGTATTAATCCTTCTTGTATACAGTTCATATCTGCACCTGAGTCTATTAAGGGTTTGTTTGGATAGAACTTATTTTGCTGAAACTGAAAAATGAAAACTGAAAACACTGTAGCAAAATAATTTTTAAATGTGTGAATAGTATTGTGAAACCCATTTTTAATGAAAAAGTTGCTGAAAAGTGAAATTTGTGGGACCCATGAACAGTAATTTTGTGTACTGTTCATAGCTGAAAGTCAATATATGCGGCTGGGTTTATAAAATAAAAAAAAAAAAAAGCCAAAACGCGGACGTGGACACAGAAAAGTGCTATCCAAACGCCCTCTAAAGCAATTTCTGTCAAAGAAAATTATTTATTAATTACTAAAGTGATTTCTGTATGCCATTTTTGAAAAATAATTCTGTCAATTAAACTCAAGAAATTCTATTTATTGCTGTCATTACCCAAAATATCTTTTTCTAATAAAGGGGGGGGGGTCTATCATGGGTTTAGGTAATTCTTTCAAATTTATTATTTCTGCAAAATTTTGTTCATTTATATCTGTGGAATTATCCTCTTTTATTTCTTTAATTTCTTGTTTTACTATTTTTGCTTCTGTCATTAAGTCTTGTGGAGTTACAGGTTTTATATCTACTCTATCTTGTTTCATTTTTGTCTTTTTCCTCTTGTCTTTAGCGTTTTCTTTCTTTTCACATTCCATAACATGGTGTCCATATTTCCTACACTTAATACAAGCAATATGTATATCTATAGAATCTTTCAATTTTAGTAAATAGTCTCTTTTGTCTTTCAGATGATTAGGTAGATTATGTATCAATTTTATTATTATGTCTTTTTGTTTTCTTTTTCTTTTAGTGACTTTAAGTGGGTTGGTTGATTTTATCTTTTCTTTAACTTGATCTATCTCTTTTTGATGAACATTAAATATTTCCATTAATTTATTTATTATATCTTTTTCAAATTCTATTTTACTGATTTGTTTAATAACTTTATTATGTCTATCACATTGTTTTTTAGTATGTCCATTTTCTTTACATTTATGACAAATAATATTTCTAGTGTGTCTGTCAGTTTTTTCATTATCTGATAACTTAGTATTATTTAAAACTGCTATATCTCTTTTTCTGTCTATATCTAATGGTGTATATAAAATTTCCATCTTTTTAGTTAATACTGTCAAACTACTATTTTGGGTATGTATTATGGATCTTTCAATTGATTTTAGTCTTTCATCAATTTCTTCCTTTAAACTACTACATTTCTTGGAATTATTCTTTTCTTCTTCTCTGTTGACTACTTCCACTTTTACTATACTATCACTATTATGTCTTTCTTTGGCGAAAATAGGAAATTAGCAATAATTTTCAAACAATATAATTAGTAGCTACTGTTTACAAACTATATTTGTTACTAGCATCTCGAGTCTAAAAGACTCGATTTTGGGCCTATAAATCGAGTCTTTGAGTGTCGATTTTTATGGTCTGATCCGTCTGATGTGACATTTTTTCCACGTGGCGTCCACCTGGAAATTGAGTCTCTAAGACTCGATTTATAATGTTTCAAAATCCCCTTTTACACCTTCTCGTCAGAATCTTATCAGAATCAGAGAAAAAAAAATAAATAAAAAAATAACACACACCCACAACATAGCAGCCACCACCACCAACACCTAAAATCCAACAACACCAAACCCAAACAGACCGGATCCGCCACCAGAGAAGAAAAAAAAACTCACCCATGATCACCGACGGCCACCCACTCTGATCTCGATCTTTGACGACGATCTGAACCTGACCCACGGCTAGCCACGAGCACTGACGGTCACCCACGCCCCACGCCGAGTTGAAGCCACCCACACCCAACGCCGAGCTAAAGCCACCCACGCCCCACGCCGACTTGAAACCCACCCTCCCACACATGGCCCATGGCGATGTGGGTTTTTTTTTTCTCTATCTTTCTTCTTGTTCTCTGATGACTTAAATTTTTTTTTTTGGCTTATAAATCGAGTCTTAGAGACTCGATTTTCAGGTAGACACCACGTGGAAAAAATACCACATCAGACGTGAGCAGACCATGAGAATCGACCCTCAAAGACTCGATTTTTAGGCCCAAAATCGAGTCTCATAAACTCAAGATGTTAGTAAAAAATATAGTTTGGTAACAATATCTACTAACTATATAGTTGGAAAGTTATGGCTAATTTCCCATTTTCACCTCTTTCTTTTTCTTTTAAGTTATTCTTATTAGTAGCTTTTAGGAATGGTAACGGGTCGAGTTTGGGGCGGGTTTTGTTATACCCGAACCCTACTCGTGGGCCCGCACTCATGACCCAAACCTGGCCCATTTAATAAACGGGCTTTTTTTAAAACCCCAAACCCGGCCCGTCGGGTCCCGCGGGCTCCACGGGCCCCGTTGGGCCATGGTTCTTCATGGCCCATTCTGTGACCCAATCAAAAATAAAGTTTGCCTGATTCTGATTTTCTCAGTAACCAAACAGTAGGGGAAAAAGAACACAAGAAAATCCAAATCTGAACAGATCGAAAACTAACAAAAACCATTATTTTCTCAGTAACCAACAGATCGGAACAAGAATTATAAAAATAGCACTTAAACTAGAAAATACAAATTTGATTACAATAGAAAATACAATAGATCGGAACAAAAACCATTATTTTTCTTTACAATATTTTCCCACATCAAAAGTAACAACAAGATTTAACATATAAACCCTAGGTCCGAAAAAGAAAACCCTACAAAATCAAATCAAACAAGCCGATCCTATTCAACAAAAATAGCACTTAAACTAGAAAATACAAATTTGATTCTTTGAATAAAAAGAATGATTTTTAATGTTTCATTGCAAAAGCTTGAGTTCACAACGAGGTGAGGGAGATGAGAGAGATGCGGCCTTGTGAGGTGGAGGAGGGCTTGGCGAGGTGAGGGAGGAGCAGAGGCGTCTGCATGCTGCGGTAAGGTGAAGGAGGCAGGGAGGAAAGATTGGCGAGGTGGAGAATGGAGCGCGTCGGCGAGGTGAGGTGTGCAAGGAGCAGCGGCGCCAATAAAGGGAGCAGCGGCGGTCTTGTTCAAGTGAGAGTGAGAGTGAGGGTGAGGGAGAGAATGGGAGGCGGCTTGGCAAGACAAAGAGAGGGTGAGAGTGAAATGTGTATAGGTCTGAGGGATTTAGGGTTGGAAAGTGACTATTTATACTTAGGATTTTTTTTAAAAATATTATATATACGGGTCGGGTTCGGGCCGGGTATGCCTAATACCCGGACCCGACCCAAACCCGCTTCGGGTTTTTTTAAGTAAAACCCAGACCCAACCCTAATGTTAAACGGTTCGGGTCAGGTTGGGCCGGGTACATTTTGCCATCCCTAGTAGTTTTCCACCCTTTGTTGACCATTTCTCTTGGTTCTAGTCTTCCTACGCACTATTTTTTCAAACATCTCTCCAAATAAATATTTTCCAAAAGAATAAATAGTAAGTACTGAAATTAGAAGGTAAGAACCTGCAAACTTCACTGGAAAGAAATGCTTGTATTTCTTGAGATTCCTCCTCTAAAGTACCATCACACTCATTTGTAGTCAGTCTCTTTTTGTTGATTATATATGTGCCCTGATCTCTTTCGCTTGCACTCTTATTAATTTATAGTAGGTATGGTCTGTACAGACTGTTTCAATTTCAAACGCTAAAGAAAAAATTTAGGTCCAGTATTTTATGTGCTATTTTTTAAGTCTTTTTTTAAAGATTTTACTATGTGACTATTTAATTAAAAAATATATTTTCATTCTATAAGAAAAAATCCACATGGCAAAATTTTAAGAAAAAGAATTTAAAAAACAACACTTAAGTATTGTACCCATAATTAGGCTTTAACGTTAATTTCCTTTTTTTTTTTTCCTCTTAATCACCACCCAATAATTTTGGTCACCTCGAGCAACAGTGCACGATGGGGGACCAATGTTGCCATATACTTATTGTAATATATCCGTTTTGGATTAATTTTTTTTTTTTAAAGTCACTAGTCTGATTCATTTTCCACGTTCATATATAAAATGCCATTAAATTAAATAAATACATTTTTTTTTTTGATAATCAAATAAATAATTGTTATACTGTGATAGAGTCACGTTGAGATAAATTGTTACGTACACCCAACCTAACTATGAGAAAAGATAAATAATCAGTCAAATATAATATTTGTCTTTGTTCCATTGACTGTCTTGAACTTTTGGCATTTTATACTGTGATAGAGTCACGTTGAGATAAATTGTCTTACACCTAACATGTATCAATAGTTTAAATGCAGAGTATTGAACTTTCTTCATTAGTCCATGTCAATTGATTAGGTGTTGAAAATTCCAAATTCCCAAAGAAAGTTTGACTATAAGGGTTAATCACGCAAGCCTTTACCACGTGAATGACTGATTATTTATCTTTTCCCCTAGTTAGGTTGGATAAGGGTTAAATAGTATATCATAACACCTTCTGTAGTGGCCACTACTTTTGGTATACCTTTGGTATAGCAACCCGTGTATCCATACTTACACTGAGACCCCTCCCCTTAATGACATTATGTCTTACATCACTAATACTTCCATTTAGTGAGGTACTGATCCTCATGTCACCTCTCATGAGCTTACTGAACTTAATTATTTGTTCTTCCAGATTTCTTGTCATTCTCTTTGGCCTATCTCTCACTTGCACACCATTTCTATTGAGAGATGTGCATTTTTGTATGCTCTTGTCACCGATGCTCCTATAAGTTTTCGTACTCTTTTCATTCGATCACTTGTTGAGGTTCATAGGAGTAGTTCGAAAGGGCATAGTTTTTTCTTCCTTGTTTTTATTCATAGGATTTTATTACATTTAGGATTAGAGGTTTTTCCTGGATCTGAGCCTGTCCATATTATAGCTCCTATAGGTGCCACATTTCTTCGGCAAAGAGCAGATCAGATAAAAACTAGCTCTAAACGCCCTAGAGTCGAGTCTTCTACAACTACATCTAGGCCTCCTACCTCTAGTGATCCCTCTGCTTCATTTTCCACGTTCATATATAAAATGCCAATAAAATTAAATAAATAATTGTTATACTGTGATAGAGTCAGGGGCGGAGCTACCTCAAATGCCCCCCCCCCCCAATTTTTAATTTTCTTCTACTATTATGGTAATTTTAGGCTATAGGTCTGGTCCAACAAAGAAGTAATAGGCAATGGCCCCCTCAAAAAATATGACAAGCCCCCCAATTATTCCTAAGATCTCAACATAGTCCAATAAATATATGACTCAAAGTTCACAAATCCTCAAATAATATACTTGCTAGCCCCCCAATTGTCCAAATGATTCGTTGCATACCCAATGGATAATAACAACTGTTTCAAAAGAGCATAATTTAGTCACTTCTTCAAACAAAAACTTACCTTTTTTCCATTTTTCTCAATCTCAAGAAGCTACCTTTAGTACATCTCCCTATTGCTGCCAGCCTACACTGTTCTCTCTCAAGTCAATACGTTAGCTTACTTCTCAACACAACCAAATAAACTCAAGCATATAGGCATTTAGATTTAAGTTTTTTTTATACATATGATAATAGTCATATGGTTTTGTTTTTTTGTTTTGTTATGATATGAATCTGACCATATGAGTTTTTGCCTTTCTAATTAGTTTAATGAATATGTTTTGTTTATCAAGATTTTGTTCTTCAATTTAACACGACAATTTTTGTTGAGGACATTCTAAAAAAAATTACCCAAGTGTAAATTCCTAGCTACTCCCCTGGATAGAGTCGCGTTGAGGTAAATTTTTTTTTTTTTTTTTTTTTTTTTTTTGAGATGAATTGTTACACCCAACCTAACTAGGAGAAAAGATAAATAATCAGTCAAATATAATATTTGTCTTTGTTCCATTGACTGACTTGAACTTTTGGCATTTTATACTGTGATAGAGTCACGTTGAGATAAATTGTCTTACACCTAACATGTATCAATTGGTTTAAATGCACAGTCTTGAACTTTCTTCATTAGTCCATGTCAACTGATTAGGTGTTGAAAATCCTAATTCCCAACGAAAGTTTGTCTATGACGGTTAATCATGCAAGCCTTGACCACGTGAATAATGAATATGCAGATCTATGGGTTTTCAGAAAAGCCCTTCATCTTTTACCCGGTCACAAAGTGAGGAACACGTGGAATCATTTGGCCCTTCCTTTTTGAAAAAGCACAATGTGAATCATGTGACGTGTGTTTCACTTTCAAGATCATCCTCTCATTCAGGAAAAAACAAAAAAAGAAAAAAAGAAAAGAAAGACCTCATACTCCAGTCAATATATTATATGAACTATTTTTGGCACGCGGAAATTTTTTTGCGAAGGTAAGGGTTCGTTTGGTACATGTGTTTAAAGATTAAAAATTATTATTTGAAAATATTAGTGAAAATATGTGTGGGTGAAAAAGTGTGTATACGTTTTTAGACCCCTTAAAAACACAATTGAATTAACCTAGTTAACAAGCCAAGTTATTACTTAATCTAAATTTCAAATCTAGATTAACACAATCATATAATCATATCAATGTAAAGTGCGGAATATAAAAAACACAAAGATATGATGACCCAAGAAAACCAAACTGGTAAAAAACCTGGGAGGATTTAACCTAGCTATCTTCAAGGTAAAACTGAATCCACTATAAAAGAATCGAAGTTTTTACAATAACGACTTAGACCACTAACATCCTATTGCTACCTACCAGTAGAAAACTTACTGACACGACCACGTGCAAGCTCTGAGACCACAAATTCCTTCTTTCTTGAATTCTCCAGCAAGTACAAGCACTCTCGCTTATGTATCTTTAAGCTCTTATGGCAGCAACTGAATAATCATCAAGCTCTTGAATAAATCTCCTTCTTGATGATCCTAAGCTTGTGTGAAGGAAAACATTTCTTAGATCTCACAAGCGATTCACACAAACAGCAATATAAGCAACTTAAAAAACGTGGCTAGGGTTTGCCTTTTATACCTAGGGCAAAACATAAAACCCTACACATCATATGGGCTTAGGATTGAGTTGAAAATTCTGCAAAAAAAAAAAAACAATCTGCACTACTTTAGATCAGTTGAGTCTAACTCTTGATCGATCGAGCCAGGCAGATTTACACATTAACTTCTGCAGTTAACTTGATTTCAACTTTACATAAATGACATACTTTGAGCAAGTGTAAAACAAGACTAAACACCTGTTTTGATCATGGTTTGCCAATAATACACATTAGAGTTCTAATACATTAGTTACTAAATACTTAGAACCTAACAGTGTGTGAAAATACGTGTAATATTATTTAAAAACTGAAAATTGTAATTTGAAAACACAAACCAAACATCCCCAATAGCCCATAGAGTTGTTGTTTCTTTAAAGAAAGACTTCGTATTATATTATATTATATCCAACAGTCAGTACCTTTTTAAAAAATTTAGAGATATTTATCGGTTTTTAATCATTGCCTTTTATCATTCATCAAATTTGTCCATTAATTTTTTTATATAAATCGGGATTGAATTATGAGTTTCTTATTCAACCACGAATGATTTTACAAATTAAGCTAACTAGAATCCATTAAATGAACGGTACGTATTTGATTGCCTGATCTGCAATCATTTTGATTTTCAAATTTCTTACTTGCCATTGCAGGATTGCAATTCTCTAATTAAAGTTTTAAGTTTTAGGAAAAATCAAAATATTTTTAAAATATATTATGGTTTTTCATTATATGTGTGTGTGTAATTTAATTGAATTTAGACTCTTCGATTTTTGCACCCAATAATTTACTTGCTACAAAAATTAAAAAATTAAATGGACATGTGGTGGAAAATTAGACTTCAATTGAAATCCAATTTAAAATATAATTGAATTTGGACTTTTCGATTTTTACACTTAATAATTTACTTGATACAAAATTAAAAATTAGATAGGACATGTGGTGCAAAATTGAGAATCCAATTAAAATCTAATTGGATTTTCTCTGAGCTTTGGCTATTAGTGTATATATATATAGAGAGAGAGAGAGAGAGAGAGAGAGATACGCGCGCGTGTGTGGTCTTTCTTCCACCAAGCTTATTTCCATTTCTCTTTCCAATAATTTGAGTAAAGTTTGTAGAGATTCAAAGTTAGTAAGCACTGGCATTGGATGTGCTAATTTAATTTTGAGCTACTAGTAGAAGTGCATTGTAGCTCAATGCTACTTTTTTTTTATTCTTTTTGTTAGGTTCTAAGACTTTAGGAACTAAATGTATTAGAACTTCAATGTGTAATGTATTGGCAAACCATGATCAAAACTTAAAGTCTAGATTTAGGCTGCTCAAAGTGTGTTTATTTGTAAAGTTGGAATCGAGTGATTTCAAAATTTACTGGACTAAATCTGCAAGGCTGGATCGATAAAAAATTAGACTCGATCGATCGAAAATTAGCTCGATCGATAGAACCTCGTACAGATTTTTTTTTTTTTTTTTTTTGTGTGTGTGTAGAATTTCCAACTTAGCCCAAGCTCATATGACGTGTAGGGATTTATGTTTTGTTTCAAGTATAAAAGGAAAAACCCTAACCACGTTTTACAGGTTGCTGATATGTTGTGTGTGTGAATCTTCTATGAGATTTAGAGGTGTTTACCTTCATACACACTTAGGGTTATCAAGATCAAGATTGATGTCAAGAACTTGGTGATATCTTCAATTGCTGTTTCAAGAGCTTAAAGAGAAACACAAGTAGGAGAACTTGTGGTTGCTGTAGATCAAAGAAAGAAGTAGTCCGTGGACTCGGAGCTGTCACGTGGTTGTGGTAGTAAGTTTTCTATTCGAGATAGCAATAAGATGTTAGTGGTCTAAGTCTTATTTTACAAACTTCAATTCTTTCATAGTGGATCTGTTTTACCTTGAGAATAGTTAGGTTAAATTCTCCCCAGGTTTTTTGTTGGTTTGGTTTTCCTGGGTAATCATATCGTGTGTTCTTTATATTTCCACACTATTTACATAATATGATTTGAATGTGTTTAACCTTGATCTTATTAATGAACTTGTTAATTAACTTGGCTTGATATTAGGTTAAACAAATTATGTTTAAGGGGTCTAAAAACGTACACTTTTATTTCTTATTCTCTCTCCTTTAACTAATGTCTCTCTCTTTAGTAGTTGAGGTTTTTTTTTTTTTTCTTATAAAGAAAATGTTGATTTTATTTTAAGTTATTTTAATGTGTGATGTATAAGTAAGAGATGAGATATGAAGTGTATTTTTTAATACTATGTTAAAATAGATAAGGTAACTTTTAGGTACATTAAAATAAAACTTAAAAAAAAAGAAAAAAAAAAAAAGAATGCCGGTGCCCTCAGAGAAGAAACTTGTTGGGTTGAGTTTCTCCTTTTTTGCCTTTTGTAATGAATCTAATGATTCACAGTAATGAAACAATATTTATTTATTTAAAAAAAAAATTCAAAACCACTAATACATAATGGAAAATTTTTGTTATACATATATTAATACACACACTTTTGCGAACATAAAAATTAATTGTGTTTTAATTACTATTTATGTGTGTGCAAAGGACAAGGAGTGTGTATTAGTAAGGAGTTACGCTGGTATCATAACTTGTTACACAATTTGTACTATAATTCGCCAACTTGGCCTCACGATCACCCTTTCACCGCATACAACTTATTACATGGATCAATTGTTGCACAAATTATGGCATCCGCATAACTCGTTAGTGGGTATGCCAGTATGTAACAAACGCCAACGGGTTATTTGAAAGGTTCTGACACTATGCTGTAGAACAAAAAGATAGCAATAAATTTTTTTTGTATGACCTTGGGATGGTGAGGTGGGCATTTTCTGTTTGGCTGAGCTGTACGTTCACATCAATGACAATGACATTGAGCATGATGCACAAGTCACAAGGTCTGATCTTTTTTACTCTTTTGCTCTCGCCCACACATTTGAAGTTTCCCTGTTATTTCCGTCGAGCTTCCCAGTTTTCACACTCGCGGTCGTCTTCTCACTGAAAATTTGTCGGGTCGTATGATTGTAAATTGTTATATGTATCGTGGAAAATTTGTCTTAGAATAGCTATAGAAATAACTGAAGCAGTATCGTGGAAAATGCTCTATGATTCTCGTATTTAGAAAGCCTCTTCTCGTCAAAACTAAACAGAAGATGATGCGATCTTTGGATTAAAGGCTCGTAGGCCGCTCCATATATATAAATATAAATATAAATACAAATATATATATATATATATACATACATATATATATATATATATATATATATATATATATATATAATACATTTTAGAGTCGCATTAATGAAAATATCTATACCCTATGAAAAATAGAAAAAGAAAAAACAAGGTAGACCAGATTTGTTCAATAAATTATGGTGAGTTTTGTTGTAATTTAGACCAAAGTGACAATTCTAAATTCAACGCTTTATAATAAAATAGAGTTTATTTTATTATTATTAATTTTTTAAATAGAGTTTATTTTGTTGCTTACTTATGTAATATATTTGTCGTACATATATAAGTATCAATCACTATTGTTTTGAAGCCTTAAATATCAATCACTTTAATATTCACTAATAATAATCCATGCAAACATTTAAAATTCACTAATAACAAGTCTAGACTATAACATTTTCCATCCAATAATTGTCAATGTCGAGGATGTAAAAGTGCAAACACAATTCCACCACAAACATGCACTTCAAGACTTGCCTTATCTTTGCGTATGCTTTTAAATAGTCCATCACCCTTACAAAGTTTCCACACACCAAAACATTAAGGTGAAAACAACATTTTGTTCCTTACATTTAGGGTTTGTGGACCGTGACGCATGTGTTCTCACTCAAATTATCACCAGCAGTTAACGTCTTAGTTGGTAATTATATATTCATTGTTTTTACCTCGGATCCTTTCTATCGTATCATCAAGCTGAGTCAAATATCAAATATATATACATACATACATATATATGTATATATATATTTTATCTGAGATAGAATTCTACTCTACCATAATCTAAGTATATGTGTGTAAAAATCATTCTTGGAAACTTGAACTCTAACCCTTACTCCTCTTCCTGCCGTATCTCATAAGCACTTATAGTTGTAAAATGATTATTACTCCCACGCGCACGGTGGTAATATCAAACATAATTAATGTTTGAAAAAATTGTGCCCCTACAATCTTTCATAAAAACTTTTTTTTTTAATTTGAAATTGAGTTGTAATTAATGTAGGATCATTTATAGAATGATTTTCTACTCTTGGTCACAAAAGAATAGGAGATTTTTCTTGTCTTGAATTATTTTTATTTTTTTGGGTTCTGAAAAAAAAAATGATCACGCATGGTTGGTATGGAAAAAAGAAAGGAAATTTTTGAACTTATTAAAACTGTTTCTTTAGTCTCCATTTTCCAAGCTTTGGAAAATTTAGACTTTATCAATTCAGCGTCATAAAAATTTCACTGAAAAACTCTAGTGAAATAAAATAATTCTACAACTTGATTGTCCTTGTAAAATAGAATTCTGAGTTCACCTATTCGCTATAAAAAATAGTATGAAAACAAATAGTCAGTTATTACAATTCTATTTCTTTCAACTGTTGGTGTTGGCGCCAGTTTAATAATCATGCTTGTCTGTAGCTCTTGGATGTACTTGATAATCAAACAAAGAAAGGTAATTAAACTTAAAGAAATGTTCTTTTAAGCAAAATGATAGTTTAGTGTTACAACAGCGCAATTATCTAGACAGGAAAATTCAACTGAAACCGCCAAAATCTTATCACAAAAGAGATGAAGAAAGCTACCAATAATTTATTATAAAACTTTAATCATTGGTCGGGAGGTTTTGGTATTGTTTATAAAGGATTTTTATTGAATGATAGGATCGTGGCCATCAAGAAATCAAAAATGATGAATTAAAGTAAATTTGAGCAATTCATCAATGAGATAGTTGTCATTTCCCAAATTAATCATTATAATCTGGTTAAATTATTGGTTTGTTTGGAGATATCAGTTCTTTTACTGGTCTATAACTTTGCACCTAATGGGCCTCTTTCAATACATACATAAATGAAAGCAAGTATCCACTATATCGTCGGAAATTTGTCTTAGAATAGCTATAGAAATAACTGAAGCAGTATCGTGGAAAATGCTCTATGCCACTCGTCTTTAGAAAGCCTCTTCTCGTCAAAATTAAACAGAAGATGATGCGATCTTTGGATTAAAGGCTCGTAGGCCGCTCCATATATATAAATATAAATATAAATATATATATATATATATATATATATATATATATATATATATATATATATATATAATTCATTTTAGAGTAGCATTAATGAAAATATCTATACCCTATGAAAAATAGAAAAAGAAAACACAAGGTAGACCAGATTTGTTCAATCAATATGCATGATGAGTTTTGTCGTAATTTAGACCAAAGTGACAATTCTAAATTCAACGCTTTATAATAAAATAGAGTTTATTTTATTATTATTAATTTTTTAAATAGAGTTTATTTTGTTGCTTACTTATGTAATATATTTGTCGTACATATACAAGTATCAATCACTTTTTTTTTGAAGCCTTAAATATCAATCACTTTAATATTCACTAATAATAATCCATGCAAACATTTAAAATTTATATATCCTCATGTTTTTTAGATTTATTTGAACGATTTAGATATACCTTTAACTTTGACAACCTTCTTATATAAATAAATAAAACTTTGAGTATTATGCATAGAAAATGTTGTAACTTCCCATCAACTTTGATGGGCCGTGTCCTGTTATAATTTCTTCAAGGTTCTCTAAAAATTTGGGATATTAGGTGTTCAATCACCATCGCACGGTCACTTTGGAATTATATTCAAAACGTGTGTTGAGGACTATCAAAACTTAAACAATACAAACTTATAATTCTGTAATTAATTAAGTTAATTATGTGATTAAGATTAATATCATAATTTTGTGGAAGGTTCAACTCATAGTACTGTTGCTGAAGTAAAAGCCTAAAAAAGAGCTGACCTTGTCCTTGGAGGTATCACAAACACTAGAGCAGGTCGTTAGGCTTTCATTTGAGTTACTTGTAGATATTATAAAGAGTACGTGACTATTAGTTTTAATAATCAATTCAACCATACAGCATGCAATTTGTAAACTTTGTTATGAATAGAGCCGTGATTATAAGTTTTAATTATTTGGGATGTAATGTGAAAATTCCTTTGTGCAATTATCCCTCATAGGGCAATTGATTGTATTGTTTTCAAAGGTTTAGGACACAATTTTTGTATCAATTTTTTTACTACAACCATAACATGTGTTATTTTGAGTGATGAAAATAAAGTGGTTGATCCATGTGAAAATAATAATTCAACAACCACAATTGCATATTATCAAGTTAAGACAAAATTCATAGCAAATTTGGTATTCTAGAAGAAATGATTACTCCTAAACCAGTAAAAAAATCATCATTGAGAATTCAATGTATTATTAATGACATTCTAATAAGAGTAATGCTACAGATAGCTATAAACCATTTTACAAGTCTAGACTATAACATTTTCCATCCAATAATTGTCAATGTCAAGGATGTAAAAGTGCAAACACAATTCCATCACAAACATGCACTTCAAGACTTGCCTTATCTTTGCGTATGCTTTTAAATAGTCCATCACCCTTACAAAGTTTCCACACACCAAAACATTAAGGTGAAAACAACATTTTGTTCCTTACATTTAGGGTTTGTGGACCGCGACGCATGTGTTCCCACTCAAATTATCACTAGCAATTAACGTCTCAGTTGGTAAGTATATATTCATTGTTTTTACCTCGGATCCTTTCTATCGTATCATCAAGCTGAGTCAAATATCAAATATATATACATACATACATATACATGTATATATATATTTTATCTGAGATAGAATTCTGCTCTACCATAAGCTAAATATATGTGTGTAAAAATCATTCTTGGAAACTTGAACTCTAGCCCTTGCTGCTCTTCCCTCCGTATCTCATAAGCACTTATAGTTGTAGAATGATCATTACTCCCATGCGCACGGTGGTAATATCAAACATAATTAATGTTTGAAAAAATTGTGCCCCTACAATCTTTCATAAAAACTTTTTTTTTTATTTGAAATTGAGTTGTAATTAATGTAGGATCATTTATAGAATGATTTTCTACTCTTGGTCACAAAACAATAGGAGATTTTTCTTGTCTTGAAATTTTTTTTTTTTTTTGGGTTCTGAAAAAAAAAATGATCATGCATGGTTGGTATGGAAAAAAGAAAGGAAATTTTTGAACTTGTTAAAACTGTTTCTTTAGTCTCCATTTTCCAAGTTTTGAAAAATTTAGACTTTATCAATTCAGCGTCATAAAAATTTCACTGAAAAACTCTCGTGAAATAAAATAATTCTACAACTTGATTGTTCTTGTAAAATAGAATTTTGAGTTCACCTATTCGCTATAAAAAATAGTATGAAAACAAATAGTCAGTTATTACAATTCTATTTCTTTCAACTGTAGGTGTTAGCGCCAGTTTAATAATCATGCTTGCCTGTAGCTCTTGGATGTACTTGGTAATCAAAGAAAGAAAGGTAATCAAACTTAAAGAAATGTTCTTTTAAGCAAAATGATAGTTTAATGTTACAACAGCGCAATTCTCTAGACAGGAAAATTCAACTGAAACCGCCAAAATCTTATCACAAAAGAGATGAAGAAAGCTACCAATAATTTATTATAAAACTTTAATCATTGGTCGGGAGGTTTTGGTATTGTTTATAAAGGATTTTTATTGAATGATAGGATCGTGGCCACCAAGAAATCCAAAATGGTGAATTACAGTAAATTTGAGCAATTCATCAATGAGATAGTTGTCATTTCCCAAATTAATCATTAGAATGTGGTTAAATTATTGGTTTGTTTGGAGATATCAGTTCTTTTACTGGTCTATAACTTTGCACCTAATGGGCCTCTTTCAATACATACATAAATGAAAGCAAGTATCCACTATATCGTGGAAAATTTGTCTTAGAATAGCTATAGAAATAACTGAAGCAGTATCGTGGAAAATGCTCTATGGCTCTCGTCTTTAGAAAGCCTCTTCTCGTCAAAATTAAACAGAAGATGATGCGATCTTTGGATTAAACGCTCGTAGGCCGCTCCATGCATATATATAAATATAAATATAAATATATATATATATATATATATATAATACATTTTATAGTAGCATTAATGAAAATATCTATACCCTATGAAACATAGAAAAAGAAAAAACAAGGTAGACCAGATTTGTTGAATAAATTATGGTAAGTTTTGTTGTAATTTAGACCAAAGTGACAATTCTAAATTCAACGCTTTATAATAAAATAGATTTTATTTTATTATTATTAATTTATTAAATAGAGTTTATTTTGTTGCTTTCTTCTGTAATATATTTGTCGTACATATATAAGTATCAATCACTTTTTTTTTGAAGCCTTAAATATCAATCACTTTAATATTCACGAGTAATAATCCATGCAAACATCTAAAATTTATATATCCTCATGTTTTTTAGATTTATTTGAACGATTTAGATATACCTTTAACTTTGACCACCTTCTTATATAAATAAATAAAATTTTGATTATTATGCAAAGAAAATGTTGTAACTTCCCATCAACTTTGATGGGGCGTGTCCTGTTATAATTTCTTTCAGGTTCTTGAAAAATTTGGGATATTAGGTGTTCAATAACCATCGCACGGTCACTTTGGAATTATATTCAAAACGTGTGTTGAGGACTATCAAAACTTAAACAATACAAACTTACAATTCTGTAATTCATTAAGTTAATTATGTGATTAAGATTAATATTATAATTTTGTGGAAGGTTCAACTCATAGTACTGTTGCTGAAGTAAAAGCCTAAAAAAGAGCTGACCTTGTCCTTGGAGGTATCACAAGCACTAGAGCAGGTTGTTAGGCTTTCACTTGAGTTACTTGTAGATATTATAAAGAGTACGTGACTATTAGTTTTAATAATCAATTCAACCATACAGCATGCAATTTGTAAACTTTGTTATGAATAGAGCCGTGATTATAAGTTTTAATTATTTGGGATGTAATGTAAAAATTCCCTTGTGCAATTATCCCTCATAGGGCAATTGATTGTATTGTTTTCAAAGGTTTAGGACACAATTTTTTTACTACAACCATAACATGTGCTATTTTGAGTGATGAAAATAAAGTGGTTGATCCATGTGAAAGTAATAATTCAACAACCACAATTGCATTGTTATCAAGTTAAGACAAAAGTCATAGCGAAATTGGTATTCTAGAAGAAATGATTACTCCTAAACCAGTAAAAAAATCATCATTGAGAATTCAATGTATTATTACTCACATTCTAATAAGAGTAGTGCGACAGATAGCCATAAACCATTTTACAAGTCTAGACTTTAACATTTTCCATCCAATAATTGTCAATGTCGAGGATGTAAAAGTGCAAACACAATTCCACCACAAACATGCACTTCAAGACTTGCCTTATCTTTGCGTATGCTTTTAAATAGTCCATCACCCATACAAAGTTTCCACACACCAAAACATTAAGGTGAAAACAACATTTTGTTCCTTACATTTAGGGTTTGTGGACCGCGACGCATGTGTTCCCACTCAAATTATCACTAGCAGTTAACGTCTCAGTTGGTAAGTATATGTTCATTGTTTTTACCTCGAATCATTTCTATCGTATCATCAAGCTGAGTCAAATATCAAATATATATATATATACACATATATATATATATATATATATATATATATATATATACATACATACATATGCATGTATATATATATTTTTTCAGAGATAGAATTCTATTCTACCATAATCTAAGTATATGTGTATAAAAATCCTTCTTGAAAACTTGAACTCTAACCCTTGCTCCTCTCCCCTCTATGTCTCATAAGCACTTATAGTTGTAGAATGACCATTACTCCCACGCGCATGGTGGTAATATCAAACATAATTAATGTTTAAAAAAATTGTGCCCCCTACAATCTTTCATAAAAACTTTTTTTTTTATTTGAAATTGAGTTGTAATTAATGTAGGATCATTTATAGAATGATTTTCTACTCTTGGTCACAAAAGAATAGGAGATTTTTCTTGTCTTGTATTACTTTTATTTTTTTGGGTTCTGAAAAAAAAAATGATCATGCATGGTTGGTATGGAAAAAAGAAAGGAAATTTTTGAACTTGTTAAAACTGTTTCTTTAGTCTCCATTTTCCAAGTTTTGGAAAATTTAGACTTTATCAATTCAGCGTCATAAAAATTTCACTGAAAAGCTCTAGTGAAATAAAATAATTCTACAACTTGATTGTCCTTGTAAAATAGAATTCTGAGTTCACCTATTCGCTATAAAAAATAGTATGAAAACAAATAGTCAGTTATTACAATTCTATTTCTTTCAACTGTTGGTGTTGGCGCCAGTTTAATAATCATGCTTGTCTGTAGCTCTTGGATGTACTTGATAATCAAACAAAGAAAGGTAATTAAACTTAAAGAAATGTTCTTTTAAGCAAAATGATAGTTTAGTGTTACAACAGCGCAATTATCTAGACAGGAAAATTCAACTGAAACCGCCAAAATCTTATCACAAAAGAGATGAAGAAAGCTACCAATAATTTATTATAAAACTTTAATCATTGGTCGGGAGGTTTTGGTATTGTTTATAAAGGATTTTTATTGAATGATAGGATCGTGGCCATCAAGAAATCAAAAATGATGAATTAAAGTAAATTTGAGCAATTCATCAATGAGATAGTTGTCATTTCCCAAATTAATCATTATAATCTGGTTAAATTATTGGTTTGTTTGGAGATATCAGTTCTTTTACTGGTCTATAACTTTGCACCTAATGGGCCTCTTTCAATACATACATAAATGAAAGCAAGTATCCACTATATCGTGGAAAATTTGTCTTAGAATAGCTATAGAAATAACTGAAGCAGTATCGTGGAAAATGCTCTATGCCTCTCGTCTTTAGAAAGCCTCTTCTCGCCAAAATTAAACAGAAGATGATGCGATCTTTGGATTAAAGGTTCGTAGGCCGCTCCATTAATATAAATATATATATATATATATATATATATATATATATATATATATATATAATACATTTTAGAGTAGCATTAATGAAAATATCTATACCCTATGAAAAATAGAAAAAGAAAACACAAGGTAGACCAGATTTGTTCAATAAATTATGGTGAGTTTTGTTGTAATTTAGACCAAAGTGACAATTCTAAATTCAACGCTTTATAATAAAATAGAGTTTATTTTATTATTATTAATTTTTTAAATAGAGTTTATTTTGTTGCTTACTTATTTAATATATTTGTCGTACATATATAAGTATCAATCATTTTTTTTTTGAAGCCTTAGATATCAATATATCACTTTAATATTCACTAATAATAATCCATGCAAACATTTAAAATTTATACATCCGCATGTTTTTAAGATTTATTTGAACGATTTAGATATACCTTTAACTTTGACCACCTTCTCATATAAATAAATAAAACTTTGAGTATTATGCATAGAAAATGTTGTAACTTCCCATCAACTTTGATGGGGCGTGTCCTGTTTTAATTTCTTCCAGTTTCTCTAAAAATTTGGGATAGTAGGTGTTCAATCACCATCGCATGGTCACTTTGGAATTATATTCAAAACGTGTGTTGAGGACTATCAAAACTTAAACAATACAAACATATAATTCTGTAATTAATTAAGTTAATTATGTGATTAAGATTAATATCATAATTTTGTGGAAGGTTCAACTCATAGTACTATTGCTGAAGCAAAAGCCTAAAAAAGAGCTGACCTTGTCCTTGGAGGTATCACAAACACTAGAGTAGGTCGTTAGGCTTTCATTTGAGTTACTTTTAGATATTATATAGAGTACGTGACTATTAGTTTTAATAATCAATTAAACCATAGAGCATGAAATTTGTAATCTTTGTTATGAATAGAGCCGTGATTATAAGTTTTTAATTATTTGGGATGCAATGT
Source organism: Castanea sativa (assembly GCF_040712315.1). Classification (NCBI taxonomy): domain Eukaryota; kingdom Viridiplantae; phylum Streptophyta; class Magnoliopsida; order Fagales; family Fagaceae; genus Castanea; species Castanea sativa. The sequence goes on along the minus strand of NC_134019.1, from coordinate 13,729,251 downwards.
AAAAATTCCCTTGTGCAATTATCCCTCATAGGGCAATTGATTGTATTGTTTTCAAAGTTTTAGGACACAATTTTTGTATCAATTTTTTTACTACAACCATAACATGTGTTATTTTGAGTGATGAAAATAAAGTGGTTGATCCATGTGAAAATAATAATTCAACAACCACAATTGCATATTATCAAGTTAAGACAAAACTCATAGCAAATTTGGTATTCTAGAAGAAATTATTTCTCCTAAACCAGTAAAAAAATCATCTTTGAGAATTCAATGTATTAATAATCACATTCTAATAACAGTAATGCTACAGATAGCTGTGGGGGGTAAAAAGATCCTGATGGGAACATGGGCCTTTTGGGCCGTGTTAAGGAAGGCCGACCTAACCCTGGGTTTGGAAATTGTTAATACTATGGGTCGGCCCATGCGCCGAGGGTCCGAGGACACAGCCGAGGGTGAACTTACCCTGATCGACACCCGCAGAACCCGGGACTTCATGGTACAGGTTAGGGAATGACACGGTCAAGACCAATGGTTAAAAGGGGTGAACCCTTGAACGCCCCAGAAGCACCAGTGTTGAAGAAATGTCAAAGACAAAGGCTGCTACCTCCACATTAAAGACCCTGCACCTACCACCCTGGCCGCATTAATGGGGAGGTGACACTTAAACAGTGGAAGGGAAACTTCTAGTTACTGTTCAAAGGCACTAAGAAAAGAAATATCTATACTAAGGGAGGAGTTGGGGGCAACACGTGTATAAAGTATTAAGAAGAAGAGTATTTAAGAAAGACTCCTAGAACAAATAAGGACGGAACTTTTTGTAACCTAAAAAGAAAAAAAGACAAAGAGAGAGATAATATAAGAACAAATTTCTCGGCTTACGTCCGAGGAGACCTATTACATTACTCTTTGTCGTTTCCTAATACCGGCAATCTTTAGTTTGTCATTTAATCTTCACTCACTTCTAACCTGGGTTTCAAGCCCACTCTCTACAAATTTTCATTGTTTAAGGCTCATTGGGCCTGAGCCCATAATTGTTCTTGGGTCCAAGTGCAATTGTGCACTTACAATTGGCGCCGTCTGTGGGAAATCTAGTCTGGAAGTAGTAGAGATATTATGGCGTGCTTAGGCTCTCACCATGCAGAGTCACAAGGATCACAACCGGAAGATCATTTCGAACGTCTTGAACGTCATAGGGATCGTGAGGGAAGCGTCCATACGTAATACCTGTGGGATAGCCATACTCAAGGAGGGGGTAGCACTACCCACGATGAGGGCTCTAAATCCATGCAGAAGGAAATTAATCGTTTGAAGAGGAAGTTACGCCGCGCTAAACGTAAGGTTTCTCCGTCCTCATCTAGTTCTTCCTCAGAGAAAGATAGGGGAGTTGGCTACGGTTCAAGGTCATATTCCCCCACTAGCGCAACATCCTCCGGCGAGGAGGACGACCAATCAACTCGCAGACGTAAGAAGCTTCGTTCTAGGGGCTTAGGCAACGATACCATGAGTAGAGCGTTGCACCAACTCTCTAAATCTCCGTTTTCGCGGAGGATTGAGAGGGGAAGGCTTCCTGTGAGGTTCACCCAGCCCCACCTTTACCATCTACAATGGCCGGACTGATCCGGTGGAACACGTGAGTCACTTCAACCAAAGGATGGCAAGCAGCACTCTCATAACGAGACTTTGATGTGTAAAGTCTTCCCCTCCACTGGGACTCGTGGCTATGAGATGGTTTAACGGTCTCAAATCGGGGTCTGTGGGCTCGTTTGGGGAGTTAACTAGGGCATTTGCTTCGCGCTTCATCACGTGTAGCAGAGTCCCTCGGCCATTGGATTCGTTGCTATCCATGGTCATGAAGGAGGGGGAGACACTGAAAGCATACTCCGACCGATATTGGGAGATGTTTAATGAAATAGATGGCGACTTTGATGAGGTGGCGCTTAATACCTTTAAGGTAGGCCTCCCTACTGATCACGACCTGAGAAAGTCTTTGACAAAAAAGCCCGTCCGCAGCGTACGCCGTCTTATGGATCGTATCGACGAATATAAAAGGGTAGAGGAAGACCAAGAAGAAGGAAAAGGAAAGGAGAAGGTTATCCCGCAGAGAGAAGGGATTTCAGTGCCGGACAGATATCACAACAACAAGCCGAGGAGGGATTACATCGGACAATCCGGCTTGGCGCACCCCAGCCGTAAGTACGGTGTTCCGAGAACCAAGGCATCGCTATTAGAAAAAGTTCGCAAGGAGCCCTTCTTCGATGGCCCGGCAAGATGGCAGGGACCCCGCGAGAAGAAATCAAAACCTTTTCTCGTCGGCACCATCAAGATGTGGGCCATACTACCGAGAACCGTCGGACCCCGTGGAACCATCCGGAGCAACTCGTCGGTGAGGGAAAGTTAAAGCAGCACTTGTGTCACCCCACCGGGCAAGTAAGTCAAGTTGGTTCAAACAACCAGAGGGAACAGCTTCATCTCGGCCAAAGCATTGGGAACAATTAATGTTATCTTCGCCGCACCCGGTAGGACCGGTTCAGTCCCACTAGGATTATGGCAAGCCATCCGCAAAGCCGAGGATGTCGGTAGCAGCCGAAGAGATTAAGGAGCACCTTACCTGTCTTGGGTTTCTCCGAGGAGGATAAGGTAGGGACTATCCAGCCCCATGACGATGCTCTTGTCGTTACCCTCGAATAGGCAACTATGATGTGAGAAGGGTGATGATAGATCGTGGCAGCGGTGCGTATATCATGTACCCCGATCTATTTAAGGGGTTAAGGTTGGAGTTGGAAGATTTAACTCCTTATGACTCACCTCTTATCAGCTTTGAAGGGAGAGCCGTTGTGCCAAAAGGACAGATCCGTTTACCCGTTCAATCCGGCACGTAAACGGTTGAAGTAGATTTCATTGTGGTTGACGCGTACTCTCCATATACGCCCATCCTCGCTGTGCCATGGCTGCACGCTCGGGAGCCGTCTCCTCTACCTTGCACGTTAAGGTTAAATTCCCTCTGGGAACACGTCGAGGAGATCCTCGGCAGCCGTGTAGTGGCTGTGCAATGCATATCGGCGGCAAGATTTCGTCGCCGAAGTCGAGTTATCAACCTTGCCCATCCAGAGTCATAGCAATTAATGCCCGGAGGCACCCGGAGCGATGACGAAGACGAGGCCGTTTGCGAGGAGTTAGAGAAGTTTGTAATAGCAGATGATCCGCAGAGATTCTTCCAAGTTGGCATACTTTTGCCATACCAAGAGAAGATGGAGTTGTTGGAATTCCTAAAGGACAATATAGATGTCTTTGCGTGGGACCCTTATGAGGCTCCGTGCGTGGATCCGAGCTTTATTTGTCATCGTTTAAACGTCAATCCGGCCATTGTTCCGAGGAGGCAGCCACCTCGGCGATCTTCCCGAGAACATTCGAGGCCGTGAAGGAAGAGGTTCTTAAACTCAAAAGGGCGGGGGCTATCAAAGAAGTTTTCTACCCCGAATGGTTGGCTCATACCGTTGTCGTTAAGAAGAAGAACGGCAGTGGAGAGTGTGTGTAGATTTTACCGATCCGAACAAGGCCTCGTCCTAAAGATTCGTTCCCAATGCCACGGATTGATCAACCGGTAGATGCTACCGTTGGACATCCTCGGATGAGTTTCTTGGACGCCTTCCGTGGTTACCACCAAATTCCCTTGGCGTTAGAGGATCAGAGAAAACCGCTTTCATTACTCCAACCGGAACTATCATTATAAGGTCATGCCATTTGGGTTAAAAAATGCCGGGGCTACTTATCAAAGAATGATGACCCGAATGTTTGAACAAAGAATCGGGGAAAACCATAGAAGTATACGTGGATGATATGGTGGTGAAGAGTAAGACAAGACCTTCGCACATGACAGATTTGGCCGACACCTTCAAAATGCTGAGGAAGTATAAGTTGCGCCTCAACGCCTCCAAGTGTTCTTTTGGCGTGGGATCCGGAAAGTTCCTAGGGTATATGATCACTCATAGGGGCATAGAGGTGAACCCAGTGCAGGTTAAGGCTATTCAGAATTTGCAGCCGCCTCGGAACCCAAAAGATATTCAAAAATTGACCGGAATGATTGCTGCGCCGAATAGATTTATTTCTCGGTCACCGACCGGTGCCGTCCTTTCTTTCGCTTGTTGAACAAGTGGAAAGGGTTTCAATGGACCGAGGATTGCGAGGTAGCTTTCCAACAGCTTAAGCAATATCTTTCTCGGCCACCCGTTTTATCTCGCCCTGAGGTGGACGAGGTTTTATTCGCTTATCTGGCCGTAGCCATTCACGCGGTGAGCCTAGTCCTCATAAGGAATGAAAATGGATTACAGAGACCGATCTACTACGTTAGTAAGTCCTTGAATGAGGCCGAGATGCGCTATCTGCCTTTGGAAAAAGCACTTCGGCCGTAGTCCACGCCACGCGCAAACTCCCTCATTATTTTCAATCTCATACCGTGGTTGTTTTCGACCCAAACCGCTCTCAAGGCCGTGTTGCGTAGTGCTGATTATTCTGGCAAGGTGGCAAAATGGGGAACCATTTTGGGAGCCTTTGATGTTAAATACAGGCCTCGCACATCGGTGAAGGGACAGGTCCTCGCAGATTTGGTGGCAGAGTTTACTGAACCATTGATAGAAGAAACTTCAAAAGAAGCACACATGGGTGGAAAATCGCTGGTGTGATCACGTATGTATCACCCTCGGTTTGGAGAGTTCACGTGGACGGGGCTGCTAATCAAAGAGGGTCCGGTGTCGGGCTTGTTCTAGTGTCCCCCGAAGGGATTGTCTTTGAAAAATCTTTGAGATTGGCCTTCTCGGCTACTAATAATGAGGCCGAGTATGAAGCAGCCTTGGTAGGCATGCAAATGGTACATAAAATGGGTGGCAAAGAAATCCATGTGTTCTCGGACTCTCAATTAGTGGTCGGCCAAGTCATGGGGACCATGGAGGCTAGAGACCCCGTAATGCAAGAATATTTGGCCCAGTTAAACGTCGCCGAGCCGAATTCGACTCATTTGCCTTAGCTCATGTCTCTAGGAGTGGAAACACTCATGCATTCTTTGGCTACATTGGCCACATCCTCGGCTCAAGGTCTACCTAGGGTGATTCTCGTTGAGGATTTGATAGAACCTTCTCTTATAGCCGCTAACGCACCTCGCATCCATTTAATAAGGCCTCGGTCCTAGTTGGATGGATTCAATCATATCTTTTCTCAAAAATGACATCCTTCCCGAAGACAAAGTTGAAGCGTAAAAGGTACGTCGAAAGGCGCCGCGTTTCCGGTTGTCCGAGGACCGTAAGCTATACAAACGATCCTTTTCGGGACCGTATTTGTTGTGTGTACACCCCGAATCAACAGAATCATTACCGGAGGAATTGCATGAAGGAATTTGTGGGAGTCATACCGGGGGAAGGTCCTTAGCCCATAGAGCCCCGACTCGTGGTTATTGGTGGCCTAATATGCAGAGGGAGGCTCGTGATTATGCCGAAAGTGTGATCGCGTCGAGGTTCGCCCCTAATATCCACCAACCGAGGGGTTCTTAATCCTCCGTCTAGCCCTTGGCCTTTCGCACAATGGGGCTTGGACATTGTAGGGCCATTCCCGAGAGCCGCCGGAAACAAAAGATGGCCGCTTGTAGGGACGTACTACTTCACTAAATGGGTCGAAGCCGAGCCCTTAGCCAATATCCGAGATGTTGATTCCAAGAGGTTTATTTGGAAGAATATTGTTACTAGATTTGGTATACCACATACTCTTATCTCTGACAATGGCGTTCAATTTGACAAAGAACGCCTTTAGGCAAGATCGTAGTGACATGGGCATCACAAACAGATACTCTACCCAGCCTTATCCTCGAGGAAATGGATGTGCCGAGGCCGTTAACAAGGTCATAGTCAACGGGCTCAAGAAGAGGTTGGATGATGCGAAAGGCAGATGGGTAGAAGAGCTCCCTCATGTCCCGTGGACGTATCGGACCACTCCGCGCAGTCCACCGGAGAAACGCCATTCTCTATGGCTTATGGAGCCGAGGCGGTGATACCATTGGAGTCCGGATTTCCTACTCTAAAGACAAGTTCTTTTAGTCCGCAGAATAACAAGGAACTTCTAGAGAGAGATCTTGATTTACTTGAAGAACGGCGTGAGGCAACTATGGTCCAAATGGCTTATTATCGCCAGCCTAAAACAAGGACATGATGCCCACGTGAAACTAAGGCCACTTGCGCCCGGTGATCTTGTATTAAGGAAAGTTGTAGGCACTTCTAAGAACCCAGCATGGGGTAAGCTAGGACCTAATCGGGAAGGCCCCTACCGCATTGTTTCAATAGCAGCGTAGGGTCGTATAGGTTAGTTGACCCGGATGAACGAGTTGTACCACGTCCATGGAATGTAAATAATCTTAGAAGGTATTATTATTAATCAAATAAGCTTTTGTCAATTAATGTTTCAAAGTTATAGCTGGCTCTCATATTTGAAGTTACCGTTCTAAAGAATCAAACAAACTTGGTTAAGTGTAGTCCTCGGACCACAAACCTTGTGGAAATTGATGTCTTATCATTTGTTAAACACCTTAGTTATGCCGGGTCTTCGGACCTCCTACTTTGGGAAAATTAACATTTGAAGTTACCGTTCTAAAGAATCAAACAAACTTGGTTAAGTGTAGTCCTCGGACCACAAACCTTGTGGAAATTGATGTCTTATCATTTGTTAAATGTAACCTTAGTTATGCCGGGTCTTCGGACCTCCTACTTTGGGAAAATTAACATTTGAAGTTACCGTTCTAAAGAATCAAAACAACTTGGTTAAGTGTAGTCCTCGGACCACAAACCTTGTGGAAATTGATGTCTTATCATTTGTTAAAATGTAACCTTAGTTATGCCGGGTCTTCGGACCTCCTACTTTGGGAAAATTAACATTTGAAGTTACCGTTCTAAAGAATCAAACAAACTTGGTTAAGTGTAGTCCTCGGACCACAAACCTTGTGGAAATTGATGTCTTATCATTTGTTAAATGTAACCTTAGTTATGCCGGTCTTCGGACCTCCTACTTTGGGAAAATTAACATTTGAAGTTATTGTTTTAAAGAATCAAACAAACTTGGTTAAGTGTAGTCCTCGGACCACAAACCTTGTGGAAATTGATGTCTTATCATTTGTTAAATGTAACCTTAGTTATGCCGGGTCTTCGGACCTCCTACTTTGGGAAAATTAACATTTGAAGTTATTGTTTTAAAGAATCAAACGTAAACTTGGTTAAGTGTAGTCCTCGGACCACAAACCTTGTGGAAATTGATGTCTTATCATTTGTTAAACGTAACCTTAGTTATGCCGGGTCTTCGGACCTCCTACTTTGGGAAAATTAACATTTGAAGTTATTGTTTTAAAGAATCAAACAAACTTGGTTAAGTGTAGTCCTCGGACCACAAACCTTGTGGAAATTGATGTCTTATCATTTGTTAAACGTAACCTTAGTTATGCCGGGTCTTCGGACCTCCTACTTTGGGAAAATTAACATTTGAAGTTATTGTTTTAAAGAATCACACTTAATCTTGGTTAAGTGTAGTCCTCGGACCACAAACCTTGTGGAAATTGATGTCTTATCATTTGTTAAACAGAACCTTAGTTATGCCGGGTCTTCGGACCTCCTACTTTGGGAAAATTAACATTTGAAGTTAATGTTTTATAGAATCAAACTTAAACTTGGTTAAGTGTAGTCCTCGGACCACAAACCTTGTGGAAATTGATGTCTTATCATTTGTTAAACGTAACCTTAGTTATGCCGGTCTTCGGACCTCCTACTTTGGGAAAATTAACATTTGAAGTTATTGTTTTAAAGAATCAAACAAACTTGGTTAAGTGTAGTCCTCGGACCACAAACCTTGTGGAAATTGATGTCTTATCATTTGTTAAACAGAACCTTAGTTATGCCGGGTCTTCGGACCTCCTACTTTGGGAAAATTAACATTTGAAGTTATTGTTTTAAAGAATCAAATAGAAACTTGGTTAAGTGTAGTCCTCGGACCACAAACCTTGTGGAAATTGATGTCTTATCATTTATTAAACAGAACCTTAGTTATGCCGGGTCTTCGGACCTCCTACTTTGGGAAAATTAACATTTGAAGTTATTGTTTTAAATAATCAAACAGAAACTTGGTTAAGTGTAGTCCTCGGACCACAAACCTTGTGGAAATTGATGTCTTATCATTTGTTAAACAGAACCTTAGTTATGCCGGGTCTTCGGACCTCCTACTTTGGGAAAATTAACATTTGAAGTTATTGTTTTAAAGAATCAAACAGAACCTTAGTTATGCCGGGTCCTCGGACCTCCTACTTTGGGGAAAACTAACATTTGCAGTTAAACGAAAGATTGCTTAAGATTTGTCTTCGGAAGATGACTTTGCTTAAAGTTAACTTCGATTGTGTCCGGATGTTAATACCTTACTGTTTATTAACTCGGATCTTAAGTTTTATATCTTTAAGTATTGAGTGAATTTGTGTAAGGAATGGTCCTCGGATCTTACATCCTACTAGACACAGTGTTATGCATTATAAGGGATTAATCGTTATATGAAGTCCTCTTTCCTTTTTTATCAAGGCATTGTTCAAACGTGTTAACTATGTCACCTCGTATTAAATCTTTAGTAATATACGCATGATTATGTGGAAGTTACGATTGTGCAATCCTTGGAGTTAGATTTTTATGCTCTGAGAAACTCTTGATATGACTTAATGGGAAAACTTTTGTAATAAGTACATAAAGAATAAAGAAAAAGCAGACACAATCCAAGTGAAAAGCAAACGAAATTGTCTTTCATTAATCAAGTTGAATATACATTACAATATATAATTCAAAAACAAAAAGAATGGAAAAAGAGAAGCCCTAAGCTAAGTCCTAAGCCGTTGGAGGAGGATCTTGCCGAGAGGTACTAGTGCCCTCGGTCTTTCTCAACTCCACTCAAAAGGAGTCATAACCTCGCTTTCCTTTATCCGCCGTCTTTGTTGGAAGGACGTTGGGTTCCACTATCCGGTTCAAGTCCTTCTCTCGCATCTACTCCTCCTTCCTTTTCTTTATTGGAACCAAAAGGTTCTCGTAGGATCGTGAATCCGCCGTGGGACCATCGGAGGTAGAACAGAAGAGTTGTCTCGTGGGTAGGAGTAGCAGCAGGAGCTTCTTCAATCTCCCGTATTTCTAGGGGAAGCCAAACGTTCTCGACTTCCTCAAATCCGAAGACCGGGGAACTCCCGCTACGTTTAAAGCTTCCCCCATACTTTTTGACAGCATTCGCGGCATAAAGCCGCGAATTCCTCTGTCACCGTTCCTCGGTGGTCGCTACCCCTTCGTCAAAACTTGCCTCGCTTGCGCAACCGAAGAGAGAGTTGGAAGGAGCCGGCTTCTTCCTTCATCGAGCGCTGTTTCTTCGCATCCGAGCACTCCCTTCGAGCTTGGGAGAGCTCTTCATTTCTTTCCTTAAGGAGTTTGCGCCGTCCTTCTATCCGGGTCTCCATGGTCTTCAAGTTTGACTCGACCCCATTCTTCTCTCTCCTCGCCCTCGCTACCTCCAAGGTCGCCTTCTCGTTCTCGGCAAGGGCTGTACCTAAGGTCTTCTCGCCTCCACCCTAACTTCGAGCTCAGCCCCGGCTACTTTCCGAGCGTCTTCAATAAACTTTTCAGCTACAAAGACCTCCCGAATAGCCCGTAAAAAAGCATGATGGAGTTAGGAATAACAAAAACCAATTTAATTATAAATATTGTTGAAGGGAGAAACACTTACCGCCGCTAAGTCTCTTTTTAGAGAGAGGAATAGTTGTGGTTGGCCCATCTTTTCCAAGGTCTCCATGTCCTCGGGCAGAAGAGGGCGTTCTGTGGCCTCGGCCAGGTGGTGGGCGTGGCCTTGTTGAACCGCCCTTATACCGGACCGGCAGAGATAGGAGCGCCGTCCAGCCCTTAGATCGGGGACCAGTGGCCGGTGCTCGGCGCACTACGCCCTCATCCCCGATTTCCCCGAGTTCAACCGAACGGGATCTACCCTTGCCCTTATCCAGCCTTCGCCGATGGGCCGGGGGAGTTGTTGGCGTGGTTTCTTGGGCTCTTTATTAGTCGTCCCCTCATCATCCCCCTTCCTCTTCTTCTTGGGATCCTCGGCCAGCGCTTGGGCTCACCGGAGGAGGAGGAGGAGGTAAACCGGGAGAACTTGGGACGTCCCCTTTTTCTTCTTCTCTCGCAACTTTGGCAGCCCTATTAGTGAGAAGACCCTCCATTCGTCCCATGTCTTCTACGGATTCGTCCTCGGGAAGGGCAACTACAAACCCCGCAATTCCGCAGGCCTCGGTTGCTTCTTCTTCCTCGTCGGAAAGCACTACAAACCGGTTCCCGCGAGGTCTCTCGGTGTCTTCGAGATGGAATTGATCTATCTCGTCGTCAAGGGTGTGTGAAGAAGACACCGCTCTTCCGGAATGACAACTGTTTGTGCATGCACGGCAAGGGGGACCGTCGCTATCGCCCGATTGTACAGAACGGTGTTAGGAGCGTCCGGAGGTCACGGTCGTCCAAAAAATGGCGCCGAGCTACGTTGATCCTCTTCCGTCTTCTGGCCGCCCGCAATAATGGCGTCCTCTATCTCTTGGAAGTCTTTGGAAAGGGGAGTGTATCCGAGAATGAGGTGAGCCGCCCGGAGTTGTAAGTCTTCGCTAACGAACACCTCGGAGCGAAGTACCCGGTTTAAATCGGCAACGTTACAAAGGACTCGTGCGAGGACGCACGTGCCGCTTATCTCGCAAAAAAGACGTCAAAACAAACAAACTCGGTTAGATTCACACAAATATTTAACAAGTCTAAGTAAATACAAATACGCATTTTTGTGTGTGTGTTAGGAGAAGTTGTGTTGTGGGGAGATTAATCCTACGGCGTCGCACCCGGATCCCCCCACCGAACCGGGCAAAGGAAAGCCATCGTGCCGCTCCCCGACACGATCAAGTAGTCGTCCTTCATGCCTTTGTTTGATTTGGGCAGCATGTGAGATTAGCCTAACGGTGCTAGACCGAGATTTCATATAATAACCTACTTTAGAAAGTTTGTGGGACTCATATAGGAACACGACATCGTGCCATGTGAGGTTTAAACCCATCTCGCTCGTTTAGAGCATCTACACTACCTAGAACTCTAAAAACGTTTGGAAGGCATTGGTCGGGACACAACCTGTGGTTGCGAAGGTACTCCCTCATTACGGGTTTCATTGGAAGGGTCATCCCACCCTCTATGAAGGCTATCATAGGGATGATAACCTCTCCCTCTTTCCTATAACCCTCCACGGCCGTTGCCGGCAAGATTCTAACCCTACGTCGCCGGGAATATGGTATTTGGCTCTAAAGCCTTCCATCCCGCCGGCGTATCAACTAGACACTTGAATTTTCCCATTACAGAGAGACGATAGACTAAACTTTAAAAGGGAGAGTGTTTGTATTGGTAGCCGAGGACAAATATTGAGGAGAAAAGGTTTAGAATAGGAGCAAGAACTTACAAGGTTCAAGATGTGCAAATCTCCACGGTTTTCGTCAGAGTAAGGTATGATGGCTGATGTCTTGATGGGATTACCCCCTGAGGAATTAAATGAAGGCGCGGGTTCCCGAAGCGTCACGACGTGCGAAAAGGCGGCCTCGAAATTATGTCTGTCCCGCCTAAAATTTCGTGGAGTAATGAGAACCGTTGGATGCCCATCTCACCGTTGAACGTGGGAGATAAAGAGTAACTTACAAGAATAAATGCGCGCGTTTTCGAAAATAAAACCGCCAAGTTGTCATCTTCTCGGGACGCAAAACGACTTCCACACGTGCCATCACTTATAAAGTGTGTAGAGCAGCTTCTCGTCGGATCAAAACCCTATTTTTCTCCTCGGACGTTGAAAATTAGAGTTTCGAGGGGCTATTGTGGGGGTAAAAAGATCCCGATGGGAACATGGGCCTTTTGGGCCGTGTTAAGGAAGGCCGACCCGACCCCGGGTTTGGAAATTGTTAATACTATGGGTCGGCCCATGCGCCGAGGGTCCGAGGACCCGCCCGAGGGTGAACTTACCCTCGGACCGACACCGCAGAACCCGGACTTCATGGTACAGTGTTAGGGAATGACACGGTCAAGACCAATGGTTAAAAGGGGTGAACCCTTGAATGCCCCGTAAGCACCGTTGTTGAAGAAATGTCAAAGACAAAGGCTGCTACCTCCACATTAAAGACCCTGCACCTACCACCCTGGCCGCATTAATGGGGAGGTGACACTTAAACAGTGGAAGGGAAACTTCTAGTTACTGTTCAAAGGCACTAAGAAAAGAAATATCTATACTAAGGGAGGAGTTGGGGGCAACACGTGTATAAAGTATTAAGAAGAAGAGTATTTAAGAAAGACCTGGAACAGAAATAAGGACGGAACTTTTTGTAACCTAAAAAGAAAAAAAGACAAAGAGAGAGATAATATAAGAACAGCTCTCGGCTTACGTCCGAGGAGACCTATTACATTACTCTTTGCTGTTTCCTAATACTGGCAATCTTTAGTTTGTCATTTAATCTTCACTCACTTCTAACCTGGGTTTCAAGCCCACTCTCTACAAATTTTCATTGTTTAAGGCTCATTGGGCCTGAGCCCATAATTGTTCTTGGGTCCAGGTGCAATTGTGCACTTACAATAGCTATAAACCATTTTACAAGTCTGGACTTTAACATTTTCCATCCAATAATTGTCAATGTCAAGGATGTAAAAGTGCAAACACAATTCCACCACAAACATGCACTTCAAGACTTGCCTTTTCTTTGCGTATGCTTTTAAATAGTCCATCACCCTTACAAAGTTTCCACACACCAAAACATTAAGGTGAAAACAACATTTTGTTCCTTACATTTAGGGTTTGTGGACCGCGACGCATGTGTTCCCACTCAAATTATCACTAGCAGTTAACGTCTCAGTTTGTAAGTATATATTCATTGTTTTTATCCTCGGATCCTTTCTATTGTATCATCAAGCTGAGTCAAATATCAAATATATATACATACATACATATACATACATACATACATATATATATATATATATATATATATATATATATATATATATATTATCTGAGATAGAATTTTACTCTAGCATAATCTAAGTATATGTGTGTGAAAATTTCTCCTGAAAATTTGAACTCTAATATTTGCCCCCCTTCATCCATGTCTTACATGCACTTATAGTTGTGAAATGACCATCACTCCCACGTGCGCGGTGGTAATATCAAACATAATTAATGTTTGAAACATTTTTGCCCCTACAATCTTTCATAAAAACTTTTTTTTTTAATCTTAAATTTATTTTTAATTAATATCATATATAGAATGATTTTCTACTCTTGATCACAAGAGAATAGGAGATATTTCTTTTCTTTATTTTTATTTTTTTATATTCTGAAAAAAAAAAGGTCACGATTGGTATGGAAAAAAGAAAGGAAATTTTCAACTTGTTAAAACTTTTTCTTTAGTCTTCTTTTCCCAAGTTCTGGAAAATTTAGACTTAATCAATTCCTTTGAACTTGTAAAATACTTTTTCTTTAGTCTCCATTTTCCAAGTTTTGGAAAATTTGGACTATCAATTCAGCGTCATAAAAATTCCATTGAATAATTCTAGTGAAATAAAATAATTCTACAACTTGATTGTCCTTGTGATGTCGCGGAAGTCTAAAGAAAGCATACACAATGCTCTCTTGATAGAATAGAAACTAAACTGTTAGTTTCTGGTAGTAAACCTCGAATCCACGAGGGATTTCCCTGAATCTACAAGGAGATAAAAATTGAAATTCACTAGAAGAAAATTTGACAAAACGTCTGTATTTATTGATAATAGTTTGATTTGCCTCTGACAATTACAAAACATATAAATACTGGAAAAAAAAAACATTTAAAACCCTAATTTGCACTAATTACGCGTTTAGGTGACAAAAAACTGAAATTTACCAAAAATGGCAAAATTAAGTTAATGCAGAATCATAAACTACTGATCTTAAGGGTCGTCTCAAAATAAAAGAGACTTTATTGTGACTTTTAAACTCATAGTTATTAAGGAAAAACAAATATTACTATAAATAGCAAAAACACTATTTTCAAGGTCTTAACAAAGAAATTCGTTTCCCTTCAACTTGCCAAATTTCATGCAATTTCAACACGCGTACTGTCACCCTGATCCCTCTACTGACATCCCCCTTTGATCTTGTGTTGTGACTTTCGGCGCCTTTGCTGCTACTGGAAGGCATGTGCTGTCTATTCTGCATCACCTTGTGGGAGAGAGTTCTGAATTTACCTATTCGCTATAAAAATAGTATGAAAACAAATAGTCAATTATTACAATTCTATTTCTTTCAATTGTAGGTGTTAGGGTAGGTTTAATAATCATACTTGTCTCTAGCTCTTGGATGTACTTGCTAATCAAGCAAAGAAAGCTAATCAAACTTATTAAAGAAATGTTCTTTTAAGCAAAATGATAGTTTCATGTTACAACAGCACAATTCTATAGACAGGAAAATTCAACTGAAACCGCAAAAATCTTCGCCACAAAAGTGATCAAGAAGGCCACCAATAAATTATTATAAAACTTTTTTTTGCTGAATTTATTATTATTTTCATATAAGTTCTAAGCATTTTTACCTAGTTTAATGGAAAATCTAAAAAGCTAGGAGGGGGGGGGGGGGGGGGGCATGGCCGCCCCTACCTTCGCCACCAACGGAGAACTTTAATTTTAATATAGATACAAAATTTACAAGAAATCAAAATAAAAGTTTGTGTGAATATATTAAATTGATACCAACCCAGAGAATATAAGCTATATGATTGAGAAAAATGGTTACTACTGGATACTCGAGATGCTAAAGAAAGATCAATTGATATAAAACTGAAAACTAGTGCCCTGACGCTACTAGGCATAGTGCATATGGTAAAATTACAATGAGAAATAATATTTTAAAAATATAACATTAAACTTTTATTAATTATTTATAGATATGATAAAATTTTAACGTATGACATTTGTTTTATAATGATTGTTTTTTATCATTAGACTAATACATTAATCGGAACTAATAAATTAAGACAATCACAATTATTAAAAACCGAATAAAAGAATTTTTAATAGACTTTTATTAGAACCTAAATACAATATACTCTATAATTTAACTTATTTAGGAATTTTAATATACATTTGATTTTGTTTATTTTTAACTGTATGCATGCATATGCAGAAAATTATAAGCTAGTTTAAGTAAAACATTACACATTTTGAAAGTGTATATGTGTTTAAATACATGAAAAGGGGGAAGATACTTTCTATCATGCTCAATTTCACCAAAACAACGAAATTAATAAATAAAAATTGCAAAAAATAAGAATTGTAAATATAATCTACTACTAGATCACATTTTCTTTGTGACTCCATATATCCTTGTCCTTTTCAAAATTATTAGAGATCAATGGCTCATTGATTAAAATTTTAGGTTTGATTTTTTTTTTTTTGGTTATTTAAAAATAATATGGAATACATGAGTTTATGTATAGAATTGATGAGCAAATAGATTTTATTAATATAAAGTTTGGTGTGCCTGTTTAAATAACAGGAATGTGTAATCTAATATTGATAAAAAAAGATTTTGAATGATAAAACATTAAACGAAATTATATCAAGTGTATATATTTCTAAGATAAAAGAGCTTTATTTGCAAAATAAACCAAACAACAATCTCTTTTACACGAAGGATATTGCAGGCTCAGGTTATCTAACTCAAAAAAACCCATAGTTTTATCATTGGGATATATATTAAACCCTATACACTTAAATGGAGCACTTTAAACTCCATATTTTCATAAATGTGCCTCCAAAAAATCCAAACAAATCTGACCCTCACATATGATATGTGCATCAATTGACTTCTTGGGGTTTAAAATGTGTCATTTAAAAGTATGAGGTTTAAATGTGATCGTTTTCAAAAAAAAAAAAAAAAATTAAGGGATTTAATGTGTCCCAATAATAAAATTGTAGATTTATTTTTCATTTATTTTTTTTACTTTTCCCAAAATTTAAGTCTTAATCCTCCACCACTTTGTTATGACACAAGGAAAATACTGCTGAATAAAAGTGCAACAGTTATCTTACTTATGAAAGCATGAAAAGACTAGAAATATATGTAAATTTAATAGCCTGAAAGGTTGGCTTGTTGTCCAATCTTCGTTGAGCCAAATCAAGTCGCTAAGAGCACTCACATCAGTCTCAATAAACTAGCATGAGGTTAAAAATATAGCTAAAAATCTACAAAAAAAAAAAAAAAAAAAAAACACATGTATCAGTCACAACAAACTATCAAAAAAAAAAATTTAACATTCGGTTTGACCTCGCCACAATCAACGAGACACTATTCTAGCTACTATTAAAAAAAAAAATTTCTCTTTTTTTCCCCTCTCCTCGTGACTCATTCTCTTTTTTCTCCTGTCTCTCTCTCTCTCATGAACTGATCAACATCAATCTCAAATCCTTAATAAATTTTTGAGAAAGGAGAATGTTCTCTGAATTTTTAAGGAAGGGAAGGATGAGAAAGAGAAGAAGAAGAAGAAAAGTGTTTTGTAAAAATCAGATCTAGTGACTATTCTCTCACTAGTCACCACAACATCGCCAATTGTTGCTATTGCAGATTGCTAAAGTTTTACTTGATGTTGCTTCTTATTCTTCTCAGTTCGCCTCCTTTCCTTATTCCCATTCTTCTTCTCTTTGTTTCTTCTTATTTTTACCTTTGCACTTTTTGCTCCATTGCTCTTTATTTGGCTCATGTGAATGTTTGGGATTCAGATCTTTTAGATTTCTAGGGTACTCCACCAATAGATTTCTTTAAATTCTAACCAATTTTTTATGATTTAAAGGTCATCTATATTATGCCATGTTAGCATTAATACTCTAACAATACTCTTAAAATAATAAAATAATGTTGCAAACAAAAAAATTAAGATTATTGTTAGTGGAATGCTGACACGGCAAAATCTAGACCATTAAATCATTAAAAAATAATTAAAATTTAAGGAAATCTATTTGTTAGAGTATCCTAAGAAATCTTAAGGATTTGATCCAAATGTTTGGTGCCTTAATTCAAATTGAGATTATAACTGAAAAGACTTGTCTCTATCTTTATCTACCAAACTTCAAAAAATGTTCACAAGAACTGAGAATAAAGTATTTTACTATTATTTTTTAATCCAGTACAATAGTATACAAACAACACTAACACTAAGCTGAGTATGTGCGGTTGTGATGGGTGGCAATGGATTTTAGGGTTAAAAATGTGAATACAAAAAAAAAAAATATATATATATATATATATATATATATATATATTTAATTGAAATAGTGATATAGGGTCCGTTTGGATAGAACTTATTGCTGAAAACTGAAAACTGAAAACTGAAAACACTGTAGCAAAATAATTTTTAAACGTGTGAATAGTGATGCGGGACCCATTTTTAATAAAAAATTGATGAAAAAGTACATGAACAGTGCACGCACAGTACGCGCACAGTGCCGCACAGTGCGCGCACTGCGCACATGTTCCCCTCTGCAGTAGAAACAATATAAAAAAAAAAAAAAAGGCAAAACGTGAAAACTGAAACGTGGAAACGCAGCCGCTGAATCCAAACGCCCTCATAGTATTGAAACTGATGCATGACTATAAAAAATATAGATAGCTAAATTAGTAAAAATGAAGTTTTTTGAGTTAGTGTAGCTAAATTTTTAAAGAGATTGATATGAATGCTCTAAGAAGCCTAAGATTTGTATACATTCAATTGTACGACTAGTACCAAAGTTAGAGGGTAATAGATAAATAAAATTTTCTACTGTAAGATAATTAATTGAAATAATGATATAGAGGGCGTTTGGATTCAACGTCCAGCGTCCACGTTTTGGACTTTTTTTTTTTTTTTTTTTTGTGCTGCAGAGGGGGACATGTGCGCAGTGCGCGCACTGTGCGGGACTGTGCGCGTATTATGCGGCACTGTGCGCGCACTGTTTATGTACTTTTTTATCAATTTTTTATTAAAAATAGGTCCCGCATCACTATTTACACATTTAAAAATTATTTTACTACAGTGTTTTCAGTTTTCAGTTTTCAGTAATAAGTTCTATCCAAACGGACCCATAGTATTGAAACTGATGCATGACTATAAAAAATATAAATAGCTAAATTAGTAAAAATGAAGTTTTTTGAGTTAGTTTAGCTAAATTTTTAAAGAGATTGATGTGAATGCTCTAAGAAGCCTAAGATTTGTATACATTCAATTGCACGACTAGTACCAAAGTTAGAGGGTAATAGATAAATAAATTTTTCTACTGTAAGATAAAGAGCATAAATATTTTGATGAGACAAAAAGAAAATCACTATTTTGTGTGTCTATATATATATATATATATATATATATATATATATATATATATATGCCAAAAGGGGGGTAAGTTACAAGCTAAGAAGGCCGGTTGGGGCCATGTGCGGAAAATACAGATAAAGGCCGGCTGAGGCCATGATATTACAAATATGAAAATATGATAGTGCCATCTGATTACAATGCTAAGGGTTGTAAAGAGGAGGCAAAGCTGTACTCTTGGCTGGAAGAGGAGGGAATTTTGGAGTTGCTCAAGTTTCTCCTAAAATTGGACCTGCCTCAGAATGGAGAAATGGCTTCCTTAAATAGGCTGGAGGAGGCCTTGGATGCTGGCTGGAGATTGCTGAAATCACGGAGAGTAAATTGCTTTTACTTAGGTGAAAGTTGATTCCACCGAAAGCAACAGTAACTCTGGATGATTGTGTCGGTGAACAGTAAAACTGTTCATGCTACAGTGATTTGTCCCCTTGCTTTTCCGGATTCGGTCACTGTTGAAATAGTAACTTGTTGGGGAATCTGTTGGGTGCTGGTACTGTTCATGATAAGGGTACTGTTCATATCAGTGGCTGGTGCTAATTTCGAATAGTAACCAAACTGTGATTTTATCCTGATTTGCTGGGCCAGAATGCTTTAGTTAGTATCAGGAGCATCTGATGGATATCCATCATAAGGATCCCATGGGGAATCGTTATCGCAATCGTGCTCGTGATATCTGGCATAGGTGTTACAGAGTCCACAGTAGAGAAGTGGTTCATGGACAGGCTTTTTTCCTGTAAGAAACTCTCGGGGATTATCAGGACCAAGTTTTTTAAGATTCCTAATGGCGGAGTCATATGGCCGTCTCCCAAAAACATAGATCTTGTCAGTAGAGCCTATAAAATGGTAGTCCTTCCAAAGCTCTTGGCTGATATCAATGATTTGGTTGTTGAAGTAATTCCTCCAGCGTTCTGCTAGAGCGTTAGGGTATTTGTATGAAATATATGTGTCTCCTTCATACCATGGGCCCTGATAAGAGAAACCATTAATGAGGACAAGGTGCTTTGAGGGATGAACTTCCATTTAATTGTTTTTGTCCCATACTGGTAAAGTACTCCAACATCTGATAGAAACAAAGGGGTTGTTGATTTCCCTAACGGCATTTTGGATAATCTCAGGAAGCTGGCTAATTTGGTCATGACTTGTAAGTTTGATAAGTCTGATAAAACCGGATTCAAACATCTGGGAGAGCCAATCTGGATCTCTTTCTTCTTCATCAGACCCGTCTTCATAATTGACCAAAAGTCCTGGGAAGGGATGCTTATTTTCATATACTCTGGAGCTGCTTCCAAAGTAGTCTTCCCATGCAGCTTGCACTAGGATGTTATCCATATCATCCGAATCGTCTGGATTAGGAATAGTAGTTGTGACCAGCATTTTGAAATGCTCATACCAAAGATTCAGACTTTCGTTCATGGCCTTGCTTCTCAGAATACGAGTTTGTAAATCTGATGGCAAGTTGGCAACGACACTTCTTAGAGTTGCTCTAGTCTTAAGACTGAGCTTAGCATAGTCAGTGCTCATGATAGTCATTTTGTCCATTGAATGGACATCCTCTTTGCCAGAGAGTTGACTAGTTAAGATTTGATTCCTGGCTTCAAGGTTTACTAAATGGATTTCTAGTGCTCTGAGGGTTTTGAGGAATAGGTCTTGGTTATTTCTGGTGTAGGCAAAGTGAAGGTTATCAAGGAGGCATTTGATGGAGTAGGGTAGGTCTGTGTATGTTCCATTATTGAACTGCAAAGCCCTGGATAAAACTTCCTGTAAAACAATAGCCATATCACCATTGGAATATGTCACTGTTGGAGGGACAAATTCCTGAAGGGATGTTGCTCCTCTATGGCTGGTAGAGGATGCGCCTTCATGCTTTACAAAAGACTGTCCCGCTGGTAGTCTTTTGTCTTGAGGATAGTCCCTTGCGGGTACTTTCCCCTTGCCCTTCTTCTCTGCTGAAGAAGTCATCGTCCACTTACTAGTGGTAATAAATATTGCTTTCTCTTTATCCTGCGAAGAAAGGTTTGGGTTATTTGAGATTTTCAAATAGTTATTAAAAATTCTTTTTCTTTTAAAACTGATAGATGCAGGGATACATATATTTTTATGATGAATGCATGATGACAATTGATTGGAGTCAAAGGGGTGATCAATTGTTTTGGCTGAATTAAGATGCTGGGATTGATTATGAGATGAAAGAATGGTGATAGTACTGAGAGTTTTTGATATGGAAGCTTTCTGGAGGGAGCAAACCTCCCAAGGTTCTGGGCTTCTCATAAACTCAAATTTGACAAACTGACCAAAAGGATGGGCTGTGATTCCTTCAGTGTCTGTGATGAAAGGATACAATAAACACAAGAAAGGGTTTCCTAGGATGACTCTATCTGTCATGTTCTTGACAAGGACAAATTTTGTCATAAAGGATATGCCACCTTGGCAAACCTCAGCTTGTGGGATATTGAAATCAATTTGCATTCTTCCGCCATTTGCGGATGTTAATCTCTCCTTAGACTTCTTGAAGTACCTAGAGGGAATGATTCCTTCTTGAATGCAATTAAGATCAGCTCCTGAATCAATTAAGGCTATGACTTCAAATTCAAAATCTTTGCTGATAACAATCCTGACTTTGGAATGCCATTTATGGAAGTTAATCCTGCTGATGGTATCTAAGAACAACTCTGTGCTGGGTTCCTGGATAAGGTCAGATGTAGGGTTAATTGCTTGATCGACTTCTTCATCTGAGGGATTTTCCTCATTGCTTTGATGAGAAGAGTTTTCCAAAAGTTGGATTCTACGATTAAGGAGATCATAATCGACCCTAAGAGTGGTTAATTCTTGCTTTAGGGTTCTAACTTCTGATTTGGTTTCCTTAATTTCTTTCTGAAGGTCATTGACAGTAACTTCCTTTTTAGACTGGGTAAACCTGTTGTAGATCTGCTCTAAATCTACCTTGGGTTGCTGGATCTTAAGGGCAGGTTTGCTAGTTTCCTTTACTAAGGTTTGATGGAAAAGGGTAAGCTTCTGAGCTTTGATGACAGGGTCTTCTATAGCCTCTATGAGGTCTAAAAGAAGTTCTTCTTGCCTGTTCAACACATTGATGGTTTTGTTCCTACAACAACCATCTTTGCATGGCATGGGTTCATCCGGGCCACTAGAGGTACTGGAACTAGGGGAATTAGAGGTTGACCTGTATATCTGCCTAAGCTCACTGTCACTAGCACTGCTGAATGACTCACTGTCTGAGCGGTCAAGTTCTAGTAACTTGAAGATCTCATTCTTGCTGGGTTGGTCACTAATGAGGGTATTAATAAGGGATTTGGCTTTAGCTCTACACTCATTCTTGAAATGAATTTTCTTTCCACAGTTGTAGCATTTGTCTGATGCTTGTGAAATGGGTTCCTTGGATTTTCCTTTCTTATAGAAATCATCAGTCTTGTACTTCTGTTTTCTATAATACTTGGTTGCTTTCTTCCTATAGGGTTTTTCAAAGGATTCCTTTCCTTTGTGCTTGGATTTCTTCTTGGAAGGTTTGACTGAGATTGGAATATCCCAAAAGTTGCCACCAGCCAATTCTATAAGTCTTCATGGTCTTTGAAAACAGCTTTCAAAACAGACTACCATATCAAGACCATAGAGCAAGTCTATGGAATCAACAAGGAGTACGAAACGTGCTACTTGTTATCCCCTTCAGCTATCCAGAAGCATAAAGATAAAGGACATAACTTCCTACACATAGGATTAGTCCAAGTTGGAGTGAAACCACTCACCAGAAGAGGTTTGAACAGCTCAATCCTCATGGCCCTTAGAGATGCTCGTCACATCAGATTCGACGACAGCCTCCTAGGAACCATAGAAACCAGTCTTAGTAACGGACCCATCCATTTTAACTGTTTCCTAGATTTTAGCATCTTTCTCCATGACAGCACAGTTATCAAAGCTCTCACACTCAATATCAAGACCCATGGAACCCTTATGACACAGGGAACTAGTCAGATTGCCTTGATATACAGAGTTTACTACAAGTGCATGAGAAAGAACATGAATGTTGGAGCACTTGATAGGAGACAAAAGGGCGAGACAACCCTCATCCAGACCACGGACCCTAGCGCCAAAATTAGGATTCCTAGAACCCTCAAATGGTCTGAAATCACTTTCCCAGCCAATTGGACTTTAGAGAATGAGAACCATACTCTACAGATCCAAAACCCAGCCCAGAATCCAGATCTAGAATTTGTCCAACAACTAGCCGACGGCACGGTTAGGTTAAGTTTCGACAGATCTAGGCTTAGCACTCCTCTAGATTATGAGTGTAGGCAACCTATGGACACATCCCGGTTTAGATCTCCAACCGATCTACATCAGCCCCGTAGGCAGTCACCTATCTACCTTAGAGATAGACCTGCATCCCAGTGTAGCTCAACCAGACCTCTAGGATCACCTTTTCCTACGTCTAGGAGAGATTTAGGTGTTCAGCTTCAGGGAGTTAGAACTAATTCCCAACTCACCACACCTTGCTACACAGCCAAACAGGATTCGATTGTCAATGAGGAAGACGATCGTGAGCAATCCCCCCATCCCCATCTGGAACTGATATGGAACAGCCTCCAGATCAGCAAGAGGAATCTCTGAACATTTTGGTGTTAAACAGAGAATTCGTTCCTGACCTAGAAGAATTAGGTAAGGAATTTAGTTCTGAGGAAAACAGAGCTAAAAGAGAAGCCTACAAAGCCAATTATACCAGAAATCAAAAGGAAAAAGTATTTGAAGCATGGACGGCATTCATGAGGGAGATATCCCGTAATGTCCCCTTTTTCATATACTTCGAAAGGTATTTTGGCCAACACAAGCAATTTTGTGTCCTCACCAGAACTTGGACAATAGAAGGACCCAATGCAACCAAAGATATTGTAAGGTCTAGTCATCCTCCCCTAGAAGCCATAACTTTCAACCATCGCAAAACGGAGATAATAGCCTCTCCTTTCAAGGCCACCATAGATAGGCACCAACCTGTTGACAAGGTTATTGAGCAAAACAACTACACCAACCAGTGTCTAAATGTCATAGGAAAACAGCTTGACAGGATAGAAGACAGGATTGAAAACAAAGTTATCTTCCAGCCAGGAAGCTCTAGTAAACCGATCCAAGCATTAGAGAAACCTCTAGTCAAGTTACCCACTACTAGGCACACCAGCCTTAGTTATCCTAAGGATAAGACAGCCCTAGAGATTGTCACCCAGAAGCTAGATGAACTTGTGAAGTAGGAACCTTCATCAGTTAATGTTCTAGATATCCAATCAGCCTCTAGCAGTTCTAGCCATACCTCTGACCAGGAGTTTGAACAATTAGAAAACCAGTTTCAAGATTTAGAGGTCAAACGGCTTTACCATCCTGATCCAACCAGCTCAACCAAGAATTGGTACCCTAGACTTTCACCCCCTGACCTCCGGTATGAGGAAAAGAATGTTAGTAACCAATTCTCAGTATCTTCTGGTAGACTCTATGAATGGAACATAGATGGATTATCAGAACAGGAAATCCTAAACAAAATTCAGCATATGACTATGGTAGCCAACAACTGCCTGGACGAAGGCTGTCCCCATAAAGAAGTCATTGAAATGATGGCATTAGGATTCACAGGTAAACTCCAGCAATGGTGGAACAATTGCCTTACTGAAGTGTCTAAAGAAGACATCAAGTATGCCATCCAGAAAGATGAGGAAGGAAACCCCATCATCAATGAAATTGAACAAGGAATTCCTGATGGAGTCAATACCCTGATTTATACAATTATGAAACACTTCATAGGAAAACCCAGCAATATCACAGCCAGAATTTATGAGCAGCTGAGTAACCTTAGGTGTAAAACCCTAGGAGATTACAAGTGGTATGAAGACGTCTTTACCACTAGGGTCATGCACAGAAGAGATTGTAATTCCCCATTTTGGAAGGAGAAATTTATTAATGGCTTACCAACCCTCTTCAGCCAGAAGGTTAAGGAAACCCTTTGCAGCCCTTTAGG
This sequence comes from Castanea sativa, assembly GCF_040712315.1. Classification (NCBI taxonomy): domain Eukaryota; kingdom Viridiplantae; phylum Streptophyta; class Magnoliopsida; order Fagales; family Fagaceae; genus Castanea; species Castanea sativa. The sequence goes on along the minus strand of NC_134019.1, from coordinate 13,704,781 downwards.
TGTCATAGATTATGATAACCTAACCTATGGAGACATCTCTAGCACCATTCGAAGTGAAGGAATGAAGATGTACAGAGATCTCAAAATCCAAAGCCATATCAATAAAAACAAAGCCAAGTACGAAATAGGACATTTCTGTACACAGTATGGCTTACCCTCAGTCAAACCTTCCAAGAAGAAATCCAAGCACAAAGGAAAGGAATCCTTTGAAAAACCCTATAGGAAGAAAGCAACCAAGTATTATAGAAAACAGAAGTACAAGACTGATGATTTCTATAAGAAAGGAAAATCCAAGGAACCCATTTCACAAGCATCAGGCAAATGCTACAACTGTGGAAAGAAAGGTCATTTCAAGAATGAGTGTAGAGCTAAAGCCAAATCCCTTATTAATACCCTCATTAGTGACCCACCCAGCAAGAATGAGATCTTCAAGTTACTAGAACTTGACCGCTCAGACAGTGAGTCATTCAGCAGTGCTAGTGACAGTGAGCTTAGGCAGATATACAGGTCATCCTCTAATTCCCCTAGTTCCAGTACCTCTAGTGGCCCGGATGAACCCATGCCATGCAAAGATGGTTGTTGTAGGAACAAAACCATCAATGTGTTGAACAGGCAAGAAGAACTTCTTTTAGACCTCATAGAGGCTATAGAAGACCCTGTCATCAAAGCTCGGAAGCTTACCCTTTTCCATCAAACCTTAGTAAAGGAAACTAGCAAACCTGCCCTTAAGATCCAGCAACCCAAGGTAGATTTAGAGCAGATCTACAACAGGTTTACCCAGTCTAAAAAGGAAGTTACTGCCAATGACCTTCAGAAAGAAATTAAGGAAACCAAATCAGAAGTTAGAACCCTAAAGCAAGAATTAACCACTCTTAGGGTCGATTATGATCTCCTTAATCGTAGAATCCAACTTTTGGAAAACTCTTCTCATCAAAGCAATGAGGAAAATCCCTTAGATGAAGAAGTCGATCAAGCAATTAACCCTACAGCTGACCTTATCCAGGAACCCAGCACAGAGTTGTTCTTAGATACCATCAGCAGGATTAACTTCCATAAATGGCATTCCAAAGTCAGGATTGTTATCAGCAAAGATTTTGAATTTGAAGTCATAGCCTTAATTGATTCAGGAGCTGATCTTAATTGCATTCAAGAAGGAATCATTCCCTCTAGGTACTTCAAGAAGTCTAAGGAGAGATTAACATCCGCAAATGGCGGAAGAATGCAAATTGATTTCAATATCCCACAAGCTGAGGTTTGCCAAGGTGGCATATCCTTTATGACAAAATTTGTCCTTGTCAAGAACATGACAAATAGAGTCATCCTAGGAAACCCTTTCTTGTGTTTATTGTATCCTTTTATCACAGACACTGAAGGAATCACAGCCCATCCTTTTGGTCAGTTTGTCAAATTTGAGTTTATGAGAAGCCCAGAACCTTGGGAGGTTTGCTCCCTCCAGAAAGCTTCCATATCAAAAACTCTCAGTACTATCACCATTCTTTCATCTCATAATCAATCCCAGCATCTTAATTCAGCCAAACAATTGATCACCCCTTTGACTCCAATCAATTGTCATCATGCATTCATCATAAAAATATCTGTATCCCTGCATCTATCAGTTTTAAAAGAAAAAGAATTTTTAATAACTATTTGAAAATCTCAAATAATCCAAACCTTTCTTCGCAGGATAAAGAGAAAGCAATATTTATTACCACTAGTAAGTGGACGATGACTTCTTCAGCAGAGAAGAAGGGCAAGGGGAAAGTACCCGCAAGGGACTATCCTCAAGACAAAAGACTACCAGCGGGACAGTCTTTTGTAAAGCATGAAGGCGCATCCTCTACCAGCCATAGAGGAGCAACATCCCTTCAGGAATTTGTCCCTCCAACAGTGACATATTCCAATGGTGATATGGCTATTGTTTTACAGGAAGTTTTATCCAGGGCTTTGCAGTTCAATAATGGAACATACACAGACCTACCCTACTCCATTAAATGCCTTCTTGATAACCTTCACTTTGCCTACACCAGAAATAACCAAGACCTATTCCTCAAAACCCTCAGAGCACTAGAAATCCATCTAGTAAACCTTGAAGCCAGGATTGAAATCTTAACTAGTCAACTCTCTGGCAAAGAGGATGTCCATTCAATGGACAAAATGACTATCATGAGCACTGACTATGCTAAGCTCAGTCTTAAGACTAGAGCGACTCTAAGAAGTGTCGTTGCCAACTTGCCATCAGATTTACAAACTCGTATTCTGAGAAGCAAGGCCATGAACGAAAGTCTGAATCTTTGGTATGAGTATTTCAAAATGCTGGTCACAAATACTATTCCTAATCCAGACGATTCGGATGATATGGATAACATCCTAGTGCAAGTTGCATGGGAAGACTACTTTGGAAGCAGCTTCAGAGTATATGAAAATAAGCATCCCTTCCCAGGACTTTTGGTCAATTATGAAGACGGGTCTGATGAAGAAGAAAGAGATCCAGATTGGCTCTCCCAGATGTTTGAATCCGGTTTTATCAAACTTATCAAACTTACAAGTCATGACCAAATTAGCCAGCTTCCCGAGATTATCCAAAATGCCGTTAGGGAAATCAACAGCCCCTTTGTTTCTATCAGATGTTGGAGTACTTTACCAGAATGGGACAAAAACAATTAAATGGAAGTTCATCCCTCAAAGCACCTTGTCCTCATTAATGGTTTCTCTTATCAGGGCCCATGGTATGAAGGAGACACATATATTTCATACAAATACCCTAACGCTCTAGCAGAACGCTGGAGGAATTACTTCAACAACCAAATCATTGATATCAGCCAAGAGCTTTGGAAGGACTACCATTTTATAGGCTCTACAGACAGGATCTATGTTTTTGGGAGACGGCCATACGACTCCGCCATTAGAAATCTTAAAAAACTTGGTCCTGATAGTCCCAGAGAGTTTCTTACAGGGAAAAAGCCTGTCCATGAACCACTTCTCTACTGTGGACTCTGCAACACCTATGCCAGATATCACGAGCACGATTGCGATAACGATTCCCCATGGGATCCTTATGATGGATATCCATCAGATGCTCCTGATACTGACTAAAGCATTCTGACCCAGCAAATCAGGATAAGATCACAGTCCGGTTACTATTCAAAATCAGCACTAGCCACTGATATGAACAGTACCCGCATTATCAACAGTATCCACACCCAGCAGATTCCCCGACAGGTTACTATTTCAACAGTGACCGAATCCGGAAAAGCAAGGGGACAAATCACTGTAGCATGAACAGTTTTACTGTTCACCGACACAATCATCCAGAGTTACTGTTGCTTTCGGTGGAATCAACTTTCACCTCAGTAAAAGCAATTTACTCTCCGTGATTTCAGCAATCTCCAGCTAGCATCCAAGGCCTCCTCCAGCCTATTTAAGGAAGCCATTTCTCCATTCTGAGGCAGGTCCAATTTTAGGAGAAACTTGAGCAACTCCAAAATTCCCTCCTCTTCCAGCCAAGAGTTCAGCTTTGCCTCCTCTTTACAACCCTTAGCACTGTAATCAGATGGCACTATCATATTTTCATATTTGTAATATCATGGCCTCAGCCGGCCTTTATCTGTATTTTCCGCACATGGCCCCAATCGGCCTTCTTAGCTTGTAACTTACCCCCCTTTTGGTAATTATTGGAGAACCTTTTTTTTTTAATTTATAAATGCATGATGGAAGCAACAGATAAAGCAATTCATTGGCTTAAACTTACCAAGAGGGCGTTTGGATTCAACGTCCAGCATCCACGTCCACGTTTTGGACTTTTTTTTTTTTTTTTTTTTTTGGGTTTCTGCTGCAGAGGGGGACATGTGCGCAATGCGCGCACTGTGCGGCACTGTGCGCGTACTGTGCGCGCACTGTTCATGTACTTTTTTATTAATTTTTTATTAAAAATGGGTCCCGCATCACTATTCACACATTTAAAAATTATTTTGCTACAGTGTTTTCAGTTTTCAGTTTTCAGCAATAAGTTCTATCCAAACGGACCCCAGTGTATTACTCTCTAAAACCAAATACTCTAGTGTCTTTTACTATTATTAATGATTTATTAATAGTAGATGTTGGTTGTTAGGACCTTTTACCAAAGTCTACCAACCTTATGCAAGTTGCAACGCATGCACTTTTAGCTGTAAAGTTGTAAAGACAAATTTCTCACGCATTTTTGGGTCTCTCAGTCTGCCTTTAAAAAGTCCAGCATCTATGAAGTTCTCCACACACTACACTAAACACTCTTCTCAGAAATAGTAGTGCTATGGGTTTCCATAGTATGCTCGTGCAGCTCACCTGGGTTGGTGTGATATTATCATTTATGGCAGCAGCAGCAGCAACAGCATTTCCATTAACCCTGCCTAACTGCCCCGATAGATGTGGAGATGTAAAAATTCCGTATCCCTTTGGCATAACTGAAGGTTGTTTCCTCAATGGAACTCGAGATCGAGATTTTTTTATCAATTGTAGCAACTCGACCGGTCAACCTCAACCGCTGACTGGAAACGTGAAAGTTACTAACATATCCATCCAAGGCCAGATTGAAATCATGATGTTTAAGGCTGAAGACTGTTACAATTACACAAATGGTACAAGTTGGAATAAGACCACAGCAAAACTCGAGATACCCAGTTTCACAATTTCTGTCATCGAAAACAAGTTCGTGGCCGTTGGCTGTGACACTTACGCATACCTTAATGGTAATCTAAACGATCAACAATTCTCCATCGGCTGTCTATCCCAATGTCAAAACATAAGGAACGTAGCCAATGGTTCTTGCTCTGGGATTGGGTGTTGCCAGTTAGATATTCCTGAAGGATTGAAGAATGTTTCTTTGATAACATATAGCTTTGAAAACCACAAACAAGTCTGGAATTTCAATCCATGCAGCTTTGCCTTTGTTATCCGAAAAGACAAGTTCAATTTCTCCTCAGATTATCTTACCAGTCTACAAGGCAATGAAACCCTTCCCATGGTTCTTGATTGGGCAATTGGAGACGAGACGTGTAAAGTTGCTCAAAACAAACCGAATTACATATGTGGAGCGAATACCATATGTATTGATCTCAATCCCATCAACGGCCCTGGGTACCAATGCGAGTGCAAGAAGGGTTACCTCGGGAACCCGTACCTCAAAGATGGTTGCCAAGGTATTCAATTTACTTATTATCTACAACAATTTTTCCAGAAATAATTAAAAATTTTAATGAAATTTCTAAAATGTCACGTGGCTTTATTTTAGAAACACAAAAGAAATTTTTTAATAAATACTTAATTATAAGTTATAATGCACGCTTTTCAAAAAATATAAGATAAGTGTTAATTAATGATTTATTGGCTTAAACACATAAATTTATTATTGTTGTTTATAATTTTTTGAATATATGTATACAATTTAACTTTATTTTTTTGGAAAAATGTATAAAAACTTTGTTTAATATAAAGTGTTAGATGTATCTTAACCTCTACTACTCTTGAAGCATTAGTTAACAAAATTGTTCTTTTTATTTATTTTAAAGTGTGTGCTTTACAACTGTAGAAATTGACGAATCTAAAGAGACCAACATTTGCACAGACAAACAAATTTGTGTTAATAGACCCGGATATTATGAATGTTTGTGCATCAAAGGATACCATCTGGAGAGCGCGGTATGTGTCTCCGATCAATCATCACTAGCTATTCATCTTGCGGTTGGTGAGTATCTTGACTATATATCTGCATATTGCACCCTCGGTTTTCTGCTCACATATAGAGGATTCTGAAAATTAGAGCACCAAATTTCATATTCATAAAAACATTTTTCTAAGATGACTTTTTGGATATGTAGATCCTAACATTACTCGTAAAACATTTATTATGATTTTTCTCGGTTAAGCAATATACTAAAGAGAAATGTTATGTCTGCAACATTTTTACAATACTTTTACAATAATTTTAAGTGACAGGTTGTTAATGGTTGATACAGGTGAGAAAAAAAAATTTTAAGTTATAAATTCAAATTAGGATCAATAATAACTTACCACTTATGATTTGTTATGAAAATATTATGGACATAACATTTCTTTGTACTAAAAAAAAGTTGGCAATAATTAATAATTCAATTATAAAGTAGCAATAAATTAGAGAGACGGTTCAGTTAGTGTGGAGCATACTACCTAAAAGATGAAAAAGCATATTAAGTTTTTTTTTTTTTTTTGAGAATCAAAAAGAATATTAAGTTGAACTTAATTAGAATTTTGGCTATAACGTTAATAATCTTTACTTGGATGTTTTAACTTTTAATTAATAGAAATAATTGACTGATATAGACAACCTATACTTATTTTTCAAAATGACATATAATATCCACCCATCTACAAAATGACCACTTAATCTTATTAATTAAATAGAACAATAAATAAATTCTAAAAGATATGTTTCACTTTAAAAAAGCAAATACATTGAAAACTTAACCATCCGAAAAAAAGAAAATTTATTGATTGACTTTGTTATTTTATTTTATTTTATTATTTTTTTTTGTAGAAGTCTCATAATTTTTTTTGTAGGAGTCTCATAATTTGAAGAAGTCTTATATTAAATTATTGTTAATAAATTTTGTGATAAATTTTTTTTTTCCTCTATGCAGAAGATCAAAATTAACAAATCTGGATAGAATGTAACCATAACCAAATGGACTTATCGTCTTAATTTTCTTTTGTTTGCTGAATTTACACCGCTTTTTCATCTAAATGACAAACGTCTAGTTTTCAAAACGGAGAAATATCTCGACACTTTTTAAGTCTTTGCTGACTCACGTTGGCCTTTTTGGAATTCCATTGCCATTTTTGATCGCTTATCGTTACCCCTTTTTTTCTATAAAAAAAAAAAAAAAGATTTTATAAACTTTATTATCTTTTTCTCTGTTGACCTGATTACAACAAAACAAACCATTGTTAGGTTAAAAGGATGTCATCAAAGATTTGAAAATTCAAAGATAAAGACGGAAGCAAATTACACCGTTTGGTAGTGCCTAGCACCCACCTTTATGCTATGTTTGGATAAAGTGATAAACACGCTCCTCTTCCCTTTCCAAAAACGTAGGATTAAAATGCCTGTACCCCTTAGAACCGAATAAGAACATGGTAATGTTGAAATATTTTTTTAATTTTTTATAATTTGATAGTAACAACGGAAGAGGGAAATTTAAATTTAAGATGTCATGAAAACATAAGAAACTACCAATTAACTGAGTTACAATGCTCTTAGCTTAATTTTAAAATATTTAACGAATGGTAAATTTATTTAGTCTAATACTCCTTATTTTTCAAAATAATACACAATGTCTATCAATCTGGAGACAGAACTACTGATGACCATGATGATAAAAAATAATAGTAAATGTTAGACATTAATTGAACTAAGTAGGTTCTGTTTTTTTTTTTTTTTTAAGGTTTAAGAGTATGAAAATACAAAACTCTTTTATTAGTATATACTCTTTTATCATTTTCCAAATTGAAAAGCACTATCTCAATTTCTCGTTTTGGTTATTGAACAGAATAACAATTTCAAAGCACTTTAACATATATTATTGTCGATAATATTAAACGTTAAAACTCTTTTTAGTTATAACTTTTATCGCAAAAGGTTTACAACTAAAACTCAAGAGTGTACTTCTTAGGATATGCGTAACAGACCCTCAATATTAAACATGAGAGTTTTTATTTATTTATTTTTTTTAGTAGGTGACGAGTTGAGCTCTTCAGTGGAAGAAATGTTATTAACCCGATGTTTTATTCTTGTTTATTAACTATTTAATTTAAATTACAATAAGAAATTTAGACATATTCAACCAAGAAAAAGAGAAAAATAAAATTTAGACTTTTCTGCAGTGCTTATATAAACGAGGCTATTGATTCTCAACTAGGTTCGCTACCCCAAAGTGCAAGAACAATATGGATTGCCTCTTAGTACTACTAATGGGAGGTTCAATTCTTTGATATATGTACCGTCATATTTTTTAAAGAAATTATATCTTCATGGCTAATTGTCTTCTTCAGTTCTTCTCAACTAAGAAAGGAACGTTGTGGTTTTTAAAAAGGATGTCAATTCAAAACAATTGATTCATATTTTTATTTTTCATATAATTTAACATGAACCAGATTTTAGAGACACTTATAGGAAATTTATATTTATCTGCCACTGTGGCAGTCACCATCTACGCTATAAATGAAATCTTGATCGAGTCATCTTCATATGATATGTGAGTTAAATATGAAGACTTTTACTTATCAAAATGTTTGCCATCAAAATGGAAATGGTATTAAGAAGAGTATAAAGTCAAAACGTTTTAATTACTTAGTGAAAGTGCATGTTTGAATGTGCGCAGGTATCAGCATAATAGGCCTCTTAATACTGCTTCTGGGATGTTCTTGGATATATTGGGGGTTGAAAAAAAGAAAGCTCATCAAACTCAAAGAAAAATTCTTTCAACAAAATGGTGGCTTACTGTTAAAACAACAACTCTCTAATCACCAAAAGTCTATGGAGACAACCAAAATCTTCACTACAGAAGAGCTCAAAAAGGCTACCAACAACTACGACGAGAGTAGTGTTCTTGGCCAAGGAAGTTATGGAACTGTGTATAGAGGAGTATTGTCGGATAAAACAATGGTTGCCATTAAGAAATCCAAGATTGGTGATCAAAGCCAAATCGGGCAATTCATAAATGAAATGATTGTTCTTACCCAAATTAACCATAGGAATGTGGTTAAGCTATTTGGTTGTTGTCTAGAAACAGAAGTTCCCTTACTAGTTTATGAATTCATCACAAACGGAACTCTTTCTACCCATGTTCATGATAAAGGCCTATCACCCTTACTTTCATGGGAAAAACGTCTGAAGATTGCAACAGAAACTGCAGGGGCACTTGCATATTTGCATTCATCAACTTCAATGCCAATTATACATAGAGATGTGAAAACTATGAATATACTATTGGATGATAACTACACAGCAAAAGTGGCTGACTTCGGAGCTTCAAGGCTAGTTCCTCTTGATCAAACAGAATTGAATACTTTGGTGCAAGGAACTTTGGGGTACTTGGACCCAAAATACATGCAAACTAGCCAACTAACAGAAAAAAGTGATGTCTATAGCTTTGGTGTTGTTATGGCAGAGTTGCTGACAGGTAAGAAAGCACTTTCTTTTGATAGACCAGAAATTGATAGAAATCTAGCAATATCCTTTATGACTGCCATAAAAGAGGATCGCCTACTTCAAATTCTTGAAAATCACATTGTCAATGAGGATAATATTGAGCAACTAAAGGAATTTGCTAGTCTTGCCAAAAGTTGCCTAAGTTTGAGAGGGGAGGATAGGCCTTCAATGAAAGAGGTGGCAATGGAGCTGGAGAGATTGAGAAGTATGGGAAAACATCCATTGGGAAACATTGATGTTTGTGCAAAAAAGACGGAATGCTTCCTTAGTGCAAGTAGTCACTCTTTCAACATTGATGTTGGCACTGGTTGCTCTACTAGTACAACTGCTGAGTATGATAGTATCAAAGATCATTTATTGAAACACGTGGAAGATGGGAGATAATTACTTAATCCTTGGTAATATACTTGGTATCACTTGATAATTGAATTTGATATGGTATTATAATGGGCTATGTAATTTTGAAGCAATTATTCAACTCACAAAGTTGAAAGTTTTAATGCTATTTGGAACTGTAGTAACTGTGTTTGTTTTGTGAGTTGTGTTTTGTCTATTGGAAGTGTAGCAATCGTGGGAGTCGTATATTAAAGGATTTTCATATATGTATTAATGGTGGAGATGTTGAAGACCTACTCAAGTATTTTGTATTGATTTTTAAGTTATCGTTTGGTTGGATGTAGCTCTCATTTATCCATTTATTTCTGTTGTTGTGCTATTGAAATTTTTATTTTTTTTGTTTATTCCTTGTTCACCCACATAAGAATTATTGATATATATTTTTAGGTAAGCAAGAATCAATTAGACTTTGATAGAAGTGGAGTTGCAATTGAACTTTTTTATAGCATTGTTGGGGTTACACCCCTCTATTATTTAAAGGACAAATTTTCTCTCCAAACTAGTTTGAAGAGAAATCCTTCAAACTACTTTTAAATGGTGACGTGTTCTTTCTTCGAACTATTTAATGGTGATGAGTTCTTTCAACTTGACCCAAATAAACCCCACATCACCTATGATTAAGTTGGGTTAGTTGGACTTTATTATAATAAAATAATTCTCAAACCATGGGTAGAAACAGAAGATGCTTGAAAAATCTAGATGGAAATTAGGGACAAAGAAGCTAATGTTTATCTCCTCAACAAGTGGGCTCAAAACCCACAATGACGTTACCAACATCAAATAGTGAATTATGGCCAATATCTATCTCCATATAAATTAAGATTAATGTATTTCTCTCCTCAAGAAATGCAGACGAAATTCTCGCTTCATATTTTTCAATGCTCTAAGAGCTCAAATTTATGCAAAATGAACTTTGAAATAGACTTGCTTAATTAAAGGTTAATCTAATCACCTCGACTATTAAAATGCCAAATCTCATACATATATTTTGAAGACCCAATACCTAGTTGGGGAAAATCCTCCATTTGGTCTCAAAGACAACCTAACTTGCCAAGCCTGATTCACTAAAAGGCAAAAGGCATCAAAGGAGTGGCACGCAAGCACATGTGATCCATTGAAAAAAAAAAATTACTTTGGTTCCAAGATCGACCCTAGGGCTTCCTATTAAAGATAGGCCCTTAAATGTGTATTGGCAAAAAGTGATACATATATTGATAAGGATACTGTCAAAGGGAGATAAACTCATTGCATACAAAGAAGCTAACGAGTTTACTGAGCCCATTAGCTTCCTGTATGTGAGAAGTAGCATGACAAGTCCATAAGCCGACTACATCAGCTCAATACTCGACAACATCTATGTAAGACGACGAAAGTAGAGAAGCCGACGGGATAAAGAGCATGATGAGTCTTGAGTGGCCTTGCTTAATCTTTACGAATATCTATACAAGAAAATATCTTGTGCCCCACGATTAACCCTAATCAAGGAAATCCCTACAAGGAAAGAATCCCGCAATATACGCATATTAATGGGGATCTTCCCTACAAGGAAAGACCCTCTGCACCAAGAAACGAATGTTAGCTCTACGCTACTATAAAAACCCCCAAACCCTTACAAACCAAGGTACACATAATTCATCCTAACTTTGGCGCTCTAGAGTTGTGAAAGTTCTCTAACTTGACATTCGGAGGGTATTTGACCGATACCACACTAGTACTCTATATAGGGTCTTCATCTTTTTGTGTTGTGTAGGTTTTTGTCTAGAGCACATGAGCACTGCGCAACTTATTGACAATTTTCGGCATCATCAGTTGGCATCGTCTGTGAGAAACCTTGTAAGCCATACTACCACTTCCCGGACAAAGAGTTGCATGGTACTTACTCGCTCGATGGCAGCCACCAACAATAACCAAGGAGACGAACCACGTACCACCGCACTTAAGAGACAGGGTCAGACTCTCGCCGCGGTCGTATAACGCCTCACCAAGCAAAACCATGATCTAGAGGAGTAGCTAGGCCAAAAGAACATAGGGCTCAACACTCAGGAGGAGGACCAAGAAGGCACTAGTGCTGAGAGAAGTGACCAAGAAGGGCCGGAGGGTAGCAACGCTCCAACCAAACAAAAGCGACAGGATACAAGTCGTCTATCCGCTGTAGATACGGCTCCACCATACATGGTCGTGGAGATGCAGATGATGAAGGAACAGATGGACTTCATGATGAACACCCTGAGAGGACGGGTGTTTAGTGACCTCGATAAATTGGTCCATCAAACTGATTCGCTATTCACTACATCCGTCACTTCGTTTCCCCTTCCATTAAAGTTTCACATGTCGCAGGTAGAAGCCTACGACGGATCCAAGGACCCCTTAACTCACCTGGAGTCTTTCAAAACCTTGATGCACTTGCAAGGCATGGCGGACGAGATCATGTGCCGACCCTTTCCAACTACGCTGAAGGGTCCCGTAAGGGTATGGGTTAGCAGGTTGACACCAAACTTCATCAGCACCTTCAAAGAGTTGAGCGCACAGTTTGCTTCGCACTTTATCAGGGGGCACAAGTATAAGAAGTCCATTGCATACCTGATGAGCATCAAGCAACGAGAGGATGAAACGTTGAGGTCCTACATAACTTGCTTTAACAAGGAAGCCCTCTCGATTAATGAAACTGACGACAAGATACTCGTGGCTGCATTCACTAATTGGTTACGAAATGGTAAGTTTCTGTTTTCTCTATACAAAAACGACCCAAAGACCATGTCGGATGTACTCTACAAGGCTACTAAATATATGAACGTGGAAGACGTGTTGTTGGCCTAGGATAAAAAGCCTAAGAAGAGGGAAAGGCAGGAGGAAGCACGGCAAGACAAGGGACGGAAGACAACAAGGACTATAGACCGATGGGAGGATAGGCGCTCCAAACCCCCCACTGGGAAGCTCGCAAGCTTTATCTCGCTAAATGCCCCAATCGATCAAGTCTTGATGCAAATCAAGGATGAAGGAACCTTGACATTTCTTGGTAAGCTGAAGGGAGACCTCAGTAAGAGGTCTAGAGACAAGTACTGCCATTTTCACCGTGATCACGGTCACAATACGTCTGACTACTACGACTTGAAGCAACAGATAGAGGCTCTTATCAGACAAAGAAAGTTACAGAGGTTCGTCAGTAAAGAAAGGACAGATGCGCCATAAGAACAGGCTGCCCGAAGGGAGAACGAGCGTCTTAGGCCGCCCTTAGGAGATATAAGAATGATTGTGGGAGGATCTACAACTTCTGGCTCATCTAAAAACGCCTGCAAGACCTACCTAAAGATGGTTCAGAACATCCAGCTGATGGGCTTTGTCCCAAAGATGGCGCGAATCGATAACCCCATCGTTGGATTCTTAGAGGAAGATGCTCGATGTCTTCACCACCTGCATGATGATGCACTCGTTGTTAGCATACAGGTTGGGGACTATAACACACATCGAGCCCTGGTTGACAACGAAAGCTCTGCTAACATCCTCTACTACCCGACGTTCTAGTAGATGAGGATTGAAAGAGAACGGCTGGTTCCAACCAACGCCCCGCTCATTAGGTTCGAAGGAACAAGAGTATATTCCCTCGGTACAGTCACATTGCCCATAACGGTTGGTGATTACCCATAGTAGATCACAAAGGATGTAACATTCCTTGTGGTCGACTGCTCACTTGCCTACAGTGCCATCCTAGGACGACCTACCCTCAACTCATGGAAGGTCGTGACTTCAACTTATCACCTGATGATTAAGTTCCCCACCGAGTACAGAGTTGAAGAAGTACGTGAGGATCAAGTGGTGGCATGCGAGTGTTACATAGCAATGTTGGAGATAGACGACCATTTATAGACCATGAGCATAGAAGAACAGCAGAAGGTTGCAGAACTCGTCGAGGGATTGGAAGAGATACCCCTCGACAACTCCAAGCCTGAACGAACGACTAGGATCGGTACTCTCGCCAGTCCGCCAATTCGATAAGCGCTCATGACGTTTCTAAAAGAAAACCAAGACATCTTTGCCTAAAGCCATGAAGACATGCCCGGGATCGACCCTTCAATCATGGTGCACCGATTAAATGTGTCGCCCACTTTTCCCCTATCCGTCAGAAGAAGCGAGTGTTCGCCCAGGAATGAGACCAAGCTATAGCGGAAGAAGTCCGCAAGTTGCAAGATGTAGACTTCATTAGAGAAGTATACTACCTTGACTGGCTGGTCAACATGGTGATGGTTAAGAAAGCCAACGAGAAATGAAGGATGTGCGTAGACTTTACGAACTTGAACAAGGCATGCCCCAAGGATAGCTACCCCCTCCCACGAGTTGACGTCCTAGTAGACTCTACAGCCCAACACCAGTTATTGAACTTCATGGATGCTTTTTCGACTACAACCAGATCAGACTAGACAAAGCTGATCAAGAGAAGACTTTATTTGTCACCAGCCAAGGCCTTTTCTGCTACAAAGTAATGCCATTCGGCCTCAAGAACACGAGCACAACATATCAGAGGCTAATGAACAAGATGTTTTCAAATCAGATTGGAAGAAACGTCTAAGTCTACTTTGATGACATGTTGGTAAAAAGCCGAAGGGAGGACGACCTCAGGGAGACCTTCGACACCCTCCGCTCTTACAACATAAAGCTCAATCCAAGTAAGTGTGCATTTGGGGTAACAGCTGGAAAGTTCCTGGGGTTCATGGTGTCCCAAAAAGGTATCGAAGTCAACCCAGACAAGATCTGGGCCGTAATGGAGATGTCACCACCAAGGAACGTGAAAGAAGTACAAAGCCTCAACGGCAAGGTAGCTGCGTTGAATAGGTTCATATCAAGGGCAACGGACAAGTGCCTACCTTTCTTCCACACGCTGAAGAAGTCTTTTGAGTGGACGGCCAAGTGTCAACAAGCATTTGTGGATCTGAAGGCCTACCTCTCTTCACCACCATTGCTAAGTCCCTCCAAACCAAGGGAAGAACTATTCCTCTATTTGGCTATAACCTCGACTGTCGTCAACGTGACCTTAGTCAGGGAAAAAGATAGGGTATAGAAGCCCGTCTACTACACTAGCTGAGCACTCCAAGGCGTAGAGAAAAGATACCCACCGATGGAGAAGCTTGCCTTTACTTTAGTTACCACAGCTCGTAAGCTCAAGCCATACTTCCAAACCCACACTGTGGTCGTCCTGACAGACAGGCCTTTACGGCAAGTAATGAGTAATCCTAAAGCTGTCGGACGGATGGCACTATAGGCGATAGAATTGAGTGAATTTGACGTACAATACTGCCCCGAACTGCCATAAAGGGACAAGTAGTTGGCGACTTCATTGCAGATTTCACCAATATGGAAGGCCAAGGGGCAGAAGAGCATCCTTAGTGGAGTTCCCCTACGAATGGATCGTCTAACAGGCAGGCTAGCGAAGTTGGTGTAGTGCTCCATTCCCCAAAAGGGGACGAGATCAAATGCATTGTTCGTCTGGACTTCCCAATGACCAACAACGAAGCAGAGTAAGAAGCTTTAGTGGCAGGGCTAGATCTCGCAAAAACCGTGGGGGCAACAAGTATGGTCATATATTGCGACTCTCAAGTCATCACCAGTTAGGTGAACGGTGACTTCAAATACAAAGGGGAAAAGATGAAGAGGTACTTGGAGCAGGTGCGGAAACGAGTAGGTGAGCTATAAGCCAAGTTCGTTCAAATCCCTAGAGAAGAGAACGAGAAAGCTGATCGCCTTGCCAAAGCCGCCTCAGCGGAACACATGCTTATCCCTAGTAAGGAACTCTCTTTCGTTCAGCTCTCACCCTTGATAAATGACGTAAGTGTGCAGGAAATAGACTCGGGAAGCAACTGGACTACACTGATAGTTTCCTATATGAAAAAGGGTACCCTACTTGACGATAAGGAGGTCACGAGAAAGCTGAAGGTCCAAGCAGCACGGTTCGTCCTAATAAAGGACGTCTTATACAAGAAAGGCTTCTCTCGCCCGTAATTAAGATGTTTAAGCCCCGAAGAAGCGGACTATGTCATGAGAGAAGTCCATGAAGGGATCTGCGGGAACCATTCAGGGTCACGGTCATTGCCGCACTTGATTCGGGCTGGATATTATTGGCTCACTATGCAGAAGGATACCTAGGCTTATGTCAAAACCTGCGACAAATATCAAAGGTTCAACAATGTCATCAGACAGCCAACAAAAGAGCTCACTCCAATGATGGCTCCATGGCCTTTCGCTCAATGGGGATTGGACATCATGGGCCCATTCCTAATAGCAATGAGACAACTGAAGTTCCTAGTGGTCGGCATAGATTACTTCACCAAATGGGTAGAAACTAAAGTTTTGGCCACCATCACAGAAAAGAACATACGAAGCTTCGTCTAGAAAAACATCACTTGTAGGTACGGGATCCCTAGAGTCTTGGTATCTGACAACAGAAAGCAATTCGACAACGAATCCTTCAAGGACTTCTATTCACAGTTAGGGATCAAGAACCACTACTCCTCCCCCTTCCACCCACAGGCCAATGGGCAAGTTGAGGTCACGAACCGATCCTTGCTCAAAATTATCAAGACTTGGCTCGAGGGGGCAAAGGATATATGGCTAGAAGATTTGCCAAGCGTACTATGGGCATACAGGACAACAGCCAAAACGCCTACAGGAGAGATGCCATTTCGGTTGGCATATGGCAGCGAGGAAGTTATCCCTGCTGAGGTCGGACTCACAAGCTATAGAGTGGACAACCATGTCGAGAATGGAAACGACGAGGCCATGCATCTACAGCTTAACCAAGTGGATGAAGTCAGGGCGACAGCTGAACAAAGGCTAGCACGGTACTCGGATCTCATGGCCAAGCACTACAACTCCAAACTTAGACATAGAGACTTCCGAATTTGAGACCTTGTCTTGAGGAAGGTGATGGGAGCTACTAGAGATCCCTTTCAGGGAAAGCTCGGTCCTAACTGGGAGGGACCCTACAGAATCACTTTATGGTAGAGAAAAAGTACCTACCATGTACACCGTAGGGTTTGTGACCAAGCAACTTTGTGATCTTCATCGGTTGATGAACAAAAGAACTTTGCAGCCAACATCCTTCTCAAGTTGGTAATAAAGTTGCATACTGTGATCCGCACATCTTTTGGTTAGTCATATACTGGGAGCCGTGCAATACAAGGAAAGATTGTCACTACAAAACAAGTCCAATTGGGTATTGGGGTAAGGGTTCAACTATAGGTCAGTATAAGGTACTAGGATTTCTTTACTTGTAACCGCTTGTTTTGATAATAGTGGATTCTCGAAGTGGTGACCTTAAAATCACCTAGTGGAGTTTTTGCCGTGTAGGTTTTTCCCATTCGTAAACAAATCACCGTGTTATTTAATTTCCACTGCATATTTAGTTATTTGGTTATTTGTTTGTGTTGCCACGCTCATTGGATGTAATTGAACCTAATTAATTCACTTGGCTAATTAATTGGTTAATTCATCACAATGGGTCAATACATTTTTGGCCTATCAGATATCATTCTTATAAGTTTTTAGAGAGTAGATATATTGTCTTTAGCAAGTAGGTACTAAAAAACTATTATAGTTAAATAAATATTTATATGTTAAATAGCTACCCTAACTTTGTGGTTGATCAAAATTCTTAAGGGAATGAGATTAACTTTTTATGATATAATTATCAAAATTCTTAAAATTAATGTCTCTTTTGATTAATGTAAATCTCTATATACTTTAAAAATCAAATAATTCATATCTTTGTTTTGTCATACAAATAAAATCTAGAATTGACCTTAATTACTACTTTTTTTTTTCCACCGCAAGCACATGCCTTGCACGTGCTGCCCTAACTAGTATACATATATGAGTCTATGACCCCAATAACCCACTCAGAGACTCACACAACAATAATCGAGTTGTGAAAAACAAAACTTAATATTATATATTAATTCCCTTCTTGTTTTTGTTGCTGCAGCTGCCATGGAATCTGAGGATTGCCTGTACGACAGTGAAGCCGAGGAGACAACCGACAATGACCACTACAATTACAACGACAAAGAAGAAGAGAGAAAAATGTAGAACATAATTGTTGGTGACGGTGAAGATGAGTCAAGAACTAACAAGAAGGCAAAGCAAAGTTACGTTTTATTGAAAGAATCAGATATTCAACAACGTCAAGAGAACGAGATCATCGAGGTATCCAATGTTCTTTTCATATCAAAAGCTGCAACTGATGAATCATATCCAATGATTCATATCTTTGCTGATGAAGAGAGAATTAGGAAAAAAGTAGGTTTGTTTGAAAAACCGGTTTTCTTGCTACCCAAGAAGCTTAGAAAAGTTGAACTAACTTGTACTATATGTTATGAGAATGTCCGTGTCTCTATGATGGGTTGGGTTAGTTGCGGTCATCCCTTTTGTAGGGATTGTTAGGAGAAGTGAGTGTGGCAATTGAGGATGGGGTTGGATGTTTGACATTGAGATGTCCCAAACCGCGTTGTAACGCCATAGTGGATCGTAATTCGATTGATTTTTTTGCTAAAAAGGAAGATAAGGAGAGGTATTCACAGCATTTGATAAGGTCTTATATTGAGAGTAATAAGAAGTATAAGTGGTGTCCAGGTGCAGATTGAGAGTATGCGAAAGAGTTTTGTGAAGGAGGTAATGACGAGTGCTATGATGTTTGTTGCCATTGTGACAATGGGTTTTGTTGGAATTTTATGGAAGATGCGCATAGGCCAGTGGATTGTGAGACTGTGGCTAAGTGGCAATTGAAGAATAGTTCTGAGGCTCCGAATACAACATGGTTGCTAGTCAATACAAAGCCATGTCCAAAGTGTGGAAAAGCCATTGAGAAGAACCAAGGGTGGATGCACATGACATGCATGAAACCTTGTAGACATGAGTTTTGTTGGCTATGCCTCAGACCATGGAAGGAGCATGGTGAGACATCAGGTGGGTACTATGCTTGTAATACATTCCAGAGGAATAAGGAAGAGGGAATGTATAATGAGGTTGAAGATATCAGAGAAAGAGCTAAGAAGCATTTGGAAAAGTATACTCATTATCATGACAGATGGGAAGGCAATGAATCATCAAGGCAACAAGCTGTTAAGGATTTAAACCAAATGCAAGAGAACTACATGGGAAGACTTAGTGACATGCAGTGGGCAACTGAGGCTGAGCTTAAGTTCATTACAGAGGCTTGGTTGCAGATAATTGAATGTAGGAGAGTGCTTAAGTGGACATATGCATATGGGTATTAGCCCCCTGAGGATGGAAACAAGAAAGCAAAATAAAAAAGGGGGTTCTTTGAGTACTTGCAAGGTGAGGCAGATTCTAATTTGGAAAGGCTTCATCATTGTACAGAGAAGGATATGTATGACTACCTCAACAAAAAGTGTTCAGACAAAGAATTCAACAATTTCAGAGCTAAGCTATCCGGGCTTACCACAGTGACAAGGAATTACTTTGAGAATCTGGTTAAGGCATTGGAGAATGGCCTACAAGATACTAGCTCTCAAGAGGCTTGCAGCACGATAAGGAGTAGGAAACCAAGAAAGGGGGAAAGGACTAAGGGTAAGAGGAGACCTTAGTCAAAATATCAAATAGAATATGTTTCTTTGAACAAAGAATTCCATAGTAAAAAACAGTACTAAGCAATTTTCGTATGACTTTAGATATATGTTAAGTATTTTTTGTGCTTTTGAGCACATTCTAGATTGATTTATTGTTATTTTTATTATATATTTATCATTTTTATGTCATCTGTAGTGTAACTTGTCTTATATCACTTGATTATTATGTTCAAGATCATTGGCATTGCTAGATAAGTTTTCAATTTTCACATCTTGATCATATACAATGTGAACTTGCGGAATGGGCATTCGTCCTTTTTTAGTTACCTTAAATTCAATATTTGCTTTATATTTGTATAGGAAGTTGAATATTTTTCTTCTTTCTTTTCAAAATATACATACAATTTAAACATATATAACTAGAAACTCTACCAAAAAATAGTTGAGACTGTTAAACAAATACATATAAATGTGGCTTTATCAAAATCCTTTAACAGTATAGGTTGAAAGTCAGACCACCGCGCATCTTTGGTGCAGTGGTCACTTCACAAGTATAAATGTTTGTGGAATGTGAAGGGCAAAGGCCGTGATTCAAGATTTCAGGAGAGAGCTTCATACACATATACACTTAGATTAGGCTAGAGTAAAAATTCCATCTTGTATAAAATAAATAAAACAAAAATATAAAAAGGTTGAAAGTCGATTTTGGAGCATTCTCAACTATTAGCGGTAGGTTGTACTTCATAAAATAATGCTGTGAAAGACAAGTCTTTACTTAGCTTATTTATTTGGAACAATGAAATAAGATGCAAGCAAAGCATTAAAATGCATGATTGATTACACCCTATTGGTTGTGAAATTGTGTTAGAATTCACTTACAACTTCATTTTGACAGAATTACCGATCTGGAATACCACTCAAATCAACAAACTTGGCATAAAATCACTTGTATGTTGTGCATATACACTGAAGCAATATTCTGGATGATGTTGCAACATTGGCAGAAAATTGGGTTTATCAAGGAGGAAGTATATTTCTTTAATTTCATAATTTTACTGCCACATCTGTAACAATACCTAGTAGACCAGTTGCGCAATGTTCTTAGTGATAACTTCTACAGCAAAGTTGGAACATACATATGGACAGAATTAGAAACAGGTTTTGGAGATATCTGAACAAAAGATCAAGGAAGAAGAATAAAGAAATTTCTTTATAATACCCTCATCATTATTATTGCAGTATAATACAAAGTCCAAAAACAGAGTACCCAAAACCAAAACCAAAAAAGAAAAAATAATTATAAAAAAAGAAAAAAAGGAATCTTACATGTTGAATGAGATTACAAAGGCTAATATGCTGACTGTACTGGATATGAAATCCCTTTCTTTATGTATGGCTTTTAATACTCTCGCAGTCCAAAAGTCAGATTGTAAACTGACTTGTCCGGCCTCTCCACAGCTTCTAAAGCTTCTTTAATCATCATCTCAAGTCCAAACAAAGAAAATTCAAATTGTTTGTTTCATACCAATGTGACATATACGGGTCTTTCTCAGCTTTCAATTGGCTTTCCAACTAATATCTTCCCATCTTTTATTTAAGGAGTTATGCCTGGAACTTGAGGGATAGCTGGCTTAGGCTTCTTTATTTTTTTCCACCAACACAGCTTGAGTGGTTAGAACTTAGAACTACACCAGCAATTGACACCGCAATTTGAAGTGCACACCTTGAAACCCAACAAGGATCTGCAACTCCAGACTGAAAAGACCTTCGTATCTGATTGTCATTGCATTGTATCCAGTTTGCCAATTACAAGTTCTAGTCTTCTCTACAACAATTTCTCCATCAACACCTGCTTTAGACAATTGATTCTGCAGGTGCAAGGAGAGCCTGCAATTCAACATTAGCAATAGTTTCTATGATCAGAGCAGTAAATGTCCTCATATAAGGTCCTAAAAGATGTTTAAAAACCAAAAGATGAAAAATGAAAATTTCAAATTTCAAATGTAAAGCATAATAATCTAAATTTAACATTACCTGACTGAATTCTGAACTAACAAACAAATAAAAAGTAAAAATGCCCCAGAAACAATTTAAGAAAAGGGGAGGCCTCAGATGAGGGACAGGATCTTTCACTCACTGACATTCACTAGCAAATATGCTTACTATTTCTTACCAATTGCTGGTAGCATAACCACTGCCAGTTTGTTGTTGACACATGCAGACCCAATCATTAGGATTAAACACTTGTTCTGACAATTTTATCAGGCAATCTCTGATCTGGGCCATACCAGCCATCTTTAAAAACATTTTAATTGATTACTCCTCGCAAAAAAAAAAAAAATCAGTATAGTGATAAGGGATCTTGTCTGTTATAACAAATGAGGAAAATCTGATTGTATATACATCATAGATTTGAGGCTTTACTGGTTCAGAATCTAAATAAAATAATCAATGAGCCTAACATTCTTAAGGCATCTCTTATATTATTGTTGATGATTTGATGCAATTACAATAACGCAAGGCTTTTAAAATTTAAAAAAAAAAAAAAAAAAAAAAAAAAAAAAAAAAATAATTCCATAGTAATTAAAAAATATAGAGAAAATTTCTCAAGAAGAAAATTTTATTAAAAAGTAATTAGCTTAAAAAAAATCACCAGTAGCCTTTTTACAAAGCTTCAGGAATAAAAGATCATGTCCCATAAAACTCTAAGCTAGAGCCTAGAGATGAGATAAAGGAAAGTCTAAATTAATCCAATAAATTCCATGGTAATTTGGTTGTGCTCCCAGCATCAGGTTTTTTTTGGTTTTTTTGGTGTGGGTTGGCTTCATCTCTCTAGAATCCCATCCCCACTCCCTTTTTTTTGGATGGACTACCTCCTCTCTCCCAAAACCCACTCCACCCTGTTTTTAACTAATTATTGTTATTAGCATTTTTTTTTTTTGGTGGACTGGGCAACTAATTGTTTTTTATAAAGGCATTTTTGAGCAACCCTTGATGAATTTTGTTTTATTTGAAGAGGTTTGGATGCTGTGAAAATGTGCTTGGCTGTGAAAAAATAGTATTTTTAATATTTGTTTAGTGATAACTGATAACTTCTACAGCTTTGTTTGAATTTTATAGGGCATTGTATAAAATGCTAGGTTTAATTTTTACATGATTAGCTCTTATAAAAAAAAATAAAAAATTTATATGATTAGCATATCGATTGATAGTCATATTGTTTGATTTTTAAAATTTACAATATTAATTTTTACATAATGCGTTTTACTTCTATAAGGTGCAAGGCTTTGGAGCAATATTTTAAATTCCATTCCATTCCGGCCGGAATATTCCGTTTTGGTCCTTAATCCAGTGCACATAACTCCTTGTTCAGTTTCGGTCTAAATTCCGGGTTGTTCTAGACTATTCCGGTGTATCGGGCAAATTCTAGTTATTATAGTCTCTAAATTCCGGCCTATTCTAGATTGTGTAGGATTTTTTCAAAACTTTGAAGCACAAAAGTCATCATTTGACCTATTTTATTCCCATATCATATTTTAAATTTTGTTTTGGTTAATTAGATATAATGAAATTTGAAATTATAAATATATATATATATTATTTACATGTGTGTGTATATATATCCAGTGTGTAATCACAAAATAGTGCACTGAAACACACCGGTACTAGAATATTCTATTGCAATTGTCAATCAAGAACGGCCTCCAGAACGGAATTCAAAACATTGCTTTGGAGGCCTTTGCACTCAAGTACACCTCATTATTTGATTAACACTGATCTCACTCTGACTATAAACAAAGGAAAAATCAGACACAGAGAAAAGGGGAAGAGGGAGGATACAACACCTTTGCCACAAAATCTGCACCACTCTACTCATGTAGATCTTCCATCGAATTCTACGTAGCACCACCACCAGGGACTATTCCTTCATCCATGGCAGCAAATGTGGCACTGTTGCATCTTCAATTCTGAGTTTCCGATCAACAAGCTCCACCTCAGTGTGTGCTCCTACCTAAAATAATAGAAAGATGAATAAAAGGAAAGGTAAAACAATTATGGCCAAAGGTTTTGAATATCAGTCATGATCAGCAAAAAAATTTTAGTTTCAAAATTTACACAAAAAACAAAGATAAATCCTTGTTCACTTTTTCTTTTCTTTTCTTTTCTTCTCTCTCTCTCTCTCTCTGTGTGTGTGGATGGAAAAGCCTTGTTCACTTTTGACAAGATAGATATTGATTGAAGCCAGCATCCAGGATGAAGAAAGCTGTTATACAAGATTTCATTAACAATCATTAAGAAATAGGACTTTTTAAATTGCAGACCTTAATCACAGCCATGCCGCCAGATAATTTAGCAATTATTTCAGAGAGCTTCCTTGACAAGGATGCATTATCTGTTTCAGCCAGATCCTTCTTGATTTGCAAAATTCTTGCCTGTATTTCAGCTTTAGTAGTAGGGTCAACACTCAACAACAATGGTCGTTGTATTGCTGGTTAAGGTAACTTTTCGTTCAATGCCAAGCTGATCTGAAGTTGCAGTTTCAAGCATCAGACCCAAATCTCCAGAGAGAAAATCAGCGCCTAATGACAATAAAATTATCTCAATGAGAAACTGAAGCTGAAATAGCAATCTCATCATAAAGAAATACAATTATACGAAAAATGCAATATGGCCCCTGGAAACATAAATTATTACAATGTTCATATTTCCAAAGATCAGAAAAATGTGGATCGTGACGTTTGAGATATGTTTCTATCCACAGCTTACAGTCACATAAAGAAAAAGATGTAGTGACAGAGAGGGCATGTGTAGTGTTTGCATGTAATATGTACAGATGTATTGTCCTTTTGAATGTTATTTAGAAGATGCACCAAATGATCAAACCTATAAAAGTTATTGAACCCAACAGGGCTGGAAAAGAAAGTCACATTTTCTGAAATCTCTGTATTCCCTTTTTCACCAAAAAATACAGGGTAAGAAAAGTGTTTTGAAAATCTGAATATACTAAGATTTTGTCTACATTCTCTCATTCCCAACAAGCATCAGAGATTGTTGATAACAAATAGGTTAAATAAATGCATTTGAACAACATTCTGGCACAAAAGTTCCCACAACTTAGGGCCACAAAATAGCTTGAGTTTTACCAAATTATGTATTTAACAGGAAAAGCAAATCCATAGAAGGGGCCTACATTGAGATCCTGAAAAAAAGAAACATCACAATAGTATCCACTTTACATTTTTTTTTTTTTATATGAATTCCAAAAATTCACTAATTTTCTACATCAATTATTAGATACTTGAGAGCTCAATTTGAATTAACCACTATCATAACTCGCACTGAGGTTCTTTACATGACTATGAGGGCCAGAAAACTAGGAAATAAAAAATGTGGGTGAACATCTGGCTGCAAAGTGAACAATCTCATCATTTTGAGATGTAAAGATATTAATATAATGCTAGGTGGGGATGAGTTGAAATGTGTCGCAAAGTAACAAATAAATAAATTTAGTGAATGAAAAGCAGGTCATAGACATGATAGATTCTTAACATCAAAACAACCACTGATTCAGAATAAACATTATCTTATTATTGACATATGTCATGGAAAAATTAAATAATTAAGCAAATAAAGTTTGACGTGCAGTACATAATTTGACATGTCATAAGTGCAATATCTTGCAAAAGAGCTTTCTTTCCTTCTGAAAATCCTGGACATTTGACAATAGCAACATTTAGTAAACCTTGCATTTTGTTCACTACTAGTGTTTCCAGTACTTGCCTGGAGATGTCCTCTGCAATGATTAGCAGTGGGACACTCAGTTGAGTAGTCTTTTCTAGTAAAGGAACAATTTATTTGACAGTTGAAATCTTCTGATCAGTTACTTGGAATTTGGCATTTTCAAACTCCACTATAGATTTGTCATGGTTTGTAATGAAAAGGGGTGACATGTAACCCTTGTCAATCTGTCCAGAAATATCTAATAGATTTAAATTAAGGGAATAGAGGGAAAAAAAAAAAACTAGGAATCAGAGATAAAGGGAAAAAATGCAAAAAGACCCCTCCAACTTTTAGGTCAAAATTAAACAGATCTCTCACCTCTGATGTTCTAATATCAAGTTTTAACTGCAGAAGTTTGGGAAACTGCCAAATTGTTCCTTCCGTCTTTCTTCCGATGGCTCAATGGAAGGAAAATGTTGTCAAGTGCTTCACACAAAATTTATTATAAAAAAACATTTTATTTTTTATTTGATATTTCTTTTCTTTTTCTTTTCTACCTTATCTTCTTCTGCTTCTTCCTCTCTCACTCCTGCCAACACACAACCACACCACCATCTCCAGCAGCCAAGAACCACCACAATTTGCCTCTACAAAAACTGGCACACAAGGGCAAAGATTTGACAAAAAATAGGAGGGATTTTGGATTAGAAAAAAAGTGGTGGCCAAAGGGTGGTGTTTTGGGGTTGTGGAGGCAGCAAATCTGAGGCTGTAGGTGTCAGATCTAAGCCAGAGGTAGTGGTTTAGGGCTTGTTGTGGAAGTTTGGGGTTGTGTTAGGCCTCGGTTTTGATGGTGGCCAAAGGGTGGTGTCAGTTATATGCACCTAGTCCTTGTTCAGTTTATGATACATTCTGTTGCTAAGAAAATGTAGAAATGAAAATAAATACTAATTAACATGATTAAAAGTAGTAGTATCTACTTGTCAGCTGAGGAATGAATACAACAATTTTTCAATTGCATCTATTTGTGTCATGACTGCACAGAATTGGGAGCTTTCTGAACTGGGTACAACCTTTAATGAGTTTTATCTATCTATGCCTTAAGAAGGAATGAACTTTCAATAGATTGATACTATAAACAGTGGGGTAATTAGTTCATTTCTGGTTTATAAAGTTTATTTTCATTCTAAAATTATGGTTCAATTCAAATTACATTCTGACCCATTTTCTTTCCTTTCAAATTAAGTTTTCCTTTCTTTGAGATGGTCATGAATCTTTTCAATTAAAAATCATCTTTAATGACCTACCTTCACTCCTTCTATTATTACAGAGGTCTCAAATGATGAAGATGACTCAATAGAGACGACTCATCGGGGCCAATCTTTTCTATAGCTTCAGCAATTAAGTTCCCAAAAAATTCATCATTTCCAGAAGAAATTGTGGCCACAGCTGCAATGTGGCAAAATACAGTTTCAAGATTTTGTCTTTGACAAGTAATTATATTTTTAATAATTAAAAAAAGTGCAAAGAGGGGCACAAACCTAATTCACAAGACATGCTCTAAATATTTCTGACTCTGCTTTTACTCAACAAAATGCAAAGGAAAGAAATACCTTTTATATCATCTCTTCCTTTTACTGGCACACTTTTCTTCCTCAAGACCTGGACCAATTCTTTCAGTCTTATCCATTCCTTTCTTCAAAGAAACCCGGTTAGCCCCGAAAGCAACTGCCAGCATCCCAGATTTGATCATTGCTCGAGCCAAAACAGTTGCAGTAGTTGTACCGTCACCAGCCAAATTATTCATTTTAGTTGCAACCTGCAAGCAGGTTATGAAGATTTACATATCTATGATTGCTGTTGTCTTGAGAAACATCAATACAACAACAGGGGAGAGAATTATCTAGCAACCATGAATGACCTCTTCCTCCATTCTCAATTGCATCTGAAAGCCTTATGGATCGAGCAATTGTAAGGCCATCATTAATTACTTGAAGCGATCCAGACTCAGAAAGAATAACGTTATGGCCTGCATATTTTCACTTAAAATCAATACCTCTATCAAATTAGCAGTATGAAATTAAATAATTTAATTAAAAAAATACTTATATTCTCTTCTGAGTATTTCAGTATGTGTTACATCTAGCGTATTATAGCTTTTTTAAAGTGTCAGAAAAGTCACAAAGGCTTATGCCGTAACAGAACCAACCCCATAAATTGAAAAATAGAAGTTCACATTTATAACTATTTCACATAGCCAAAGTGAGGCCACCCTAACTGGCTGAAGCTTATTAAGAAAATAAGCAAATAAATATCACTTCAAGCAAAGCTTCAGTTACAACTTACAAGCCTTCAAGGCTTCAACTGATCTTTTGCCATATTCATAACGAACAGAGCTAGCTTCACCTTCAACAGCCTTTTTTAATAAACATGCTACTGGCACCATGAAAAGCCAAGACCTCATTCCTACACAATTTTACTATCTTAGGCTTCAACCAGTCCCCATCGATGGCATTAACACAAGTTACACAATTAATGGCATTTTTTGGGTTTCATTCTTATAGTTATGGTGTTAGAAGCAGTTGCAAATAATCATAATACACCATCTGGCTCGCTTGAGAAGAATATAATCAGGATTACACTTACAAATTATCAAGTTGGTAAAATGAATTGTTTTAACTTAAATGAATTAATTTATTCCAGTTTTTTACTCTTGGTTCACATTTAAATCTTACTCAATTAGTTCGTCAATTTATTAAGCTGCAATTGAAATTTTTTTACTGTAAGTGTAAAAGAAAAAGTTAAATAATAATTGAATAGTACAATGTGACCAATAAATAGTACCAAAAAATGTAAAGAGACCCATGAATATTATTTAAAATAAGCTAAAAACTAAAATAAGCTAAAGTTTGAAAGCTAATGAAAACTTCATATTTTTATCTTTCTATTTTCTCATAAATTTCAGACCTCTTTTATTTTTCATAGAAAACCGCATTTTGTTTCTTATTTTTTAGAAGTAGATAGTGTTGTGTTTCTTATTACTGCAACATTCCCTTGCATTAAAGAGATATAAAAAAAAAATGGCAAATGACGAATTACAAATTTTTACCCTAAACTATCATCTCGATTTTACCTAATCCTCTAAATTATCGAAATGTATGATTGATCGTCATAAGTTGTAATTTTGTTTCAATGTCCTCCCTACCCTTCATATTTTTGGTGTTAATTTTGATAGAATTTAATATTAAAAGGACAATTTATCTCTCTACAAAAGAGACAGCTAAGGGTAACTTGGTTTCGATGCTAAATTCTGTTAAAGTTAACAACAAACAGATGACAGGGGTTTAAGTACAACGTATTTTTTTAATTGGGGGATCAATCATGCGTTTTGATAGGTCAATGATGAGGTATAATTGGGTTTAAGGTGAAAAAATGTAATTTCTCCAAAGAAAAATTAGATATGCCCAATTAATCTCCCGTAGAATATTCTACAAAAAATTAATAACTAAATTTATAAAATGTAAAATAGAAAAACCTTAATGTTTAAGGAACAAGATAACTTCTTAAATGAGCATGCTACACAAGCATTCAATGATTGAAATAGGAAAGGTGATGCAGCTGGTCAAGTCTTCTTTATGAAAGGGATGTGCCGTGTGTGTTCAATTGTAGAATTCAACAAAGAACAAAAGAGAGACCACTGCCTTATGCCGCACTTTATGAGAATTCTATTGTTCAAGACATACACTAGGAAATAAATTGGGTGTTTTCTCTAGGAATATTCCTTGAGTGTTGTGACTACGCAGAGTTTAACTATTCAGAGTGGAGATCTTATCGTTTCTAGAGAGGTTTATTGTATTTTCCTAACTTTTTGTGAAACATTGTAATTGTTAAATATATTAGCAACGCGATGTGTTATACCATGTTATATATGTTAGAGTGGATGCGGAAGGAGAAGTATAGAATAGGAATATTGAGAACATGAGGATTACGTGATTTAGCCTTGTTGTCCTATATCCACGGAGGAATCCCTTAAGAGCTACACTTTTATTATGTAAGAGTGTAGTACAATAACCTATGTTACAATAAACCCTAGCATAAGTATCTATAGGCGACTAAACCCTAGATTACTAGTACAAGCAGGAGTGGGCGTGGATCTATTACATTGAGCTAATATATCTAATATATCTCTAACAGTAATCTCTTTTTTATTATGATGGATTGGTAGGATTAGCCTTGCAATTTTTATTTGGGTTTTCTGCAGATAATTTGGTGTTTTTTTGTGTGGTTGATTTTATTTTATTTTTGTGCTTGCACTAATTTTTATTGTCTGAGGTTATATTTAAATTTAATTCACACATAAACTTGAATTTCTTCCTATAAATTTATGGTAGATGTCCGATTGCATATATTACAACCCTCAAGCCTTTAAAAGATCGTTTTTGGAATAGGAGATTGATAGATAACCAAACTCTCATATCACGTTTTCTCTAAAAGAAAAGTAATGCTTAGGACACAACTTTGTGCCACAACTTGCCACATAGCGAGTTGTGAGTGGTGAAAGTGTGTCCTCACATGGCCCACCATCACGATTACACCACTTACAACTCAAAACGTGGTAAGTTGTAGCATAAAGTTGTGCACAAAGTTGTGCACAAAGTTGTGTCCTGAGCATTACTCCTAAAAGAAAGGCCTACATCATTGTTATCAACTTATGCCTTCCATTACTGCTCGTGTAATAACCTAAATTTATTTTATGTGATTAAAAGAAAAGCCTAATAAGATTAGAAAGGTAAAAGAAAACATTTGAAATATCTTGATTTTAACACACATGTCCCTACTTTAAATTCATCTAAAACATCTTTTGATAGTACCTTATTTTGAACACATTCTTGTCATTCACTATTTGAAAGGTAAAGCACTAGTATTGGGAGTGTAAAGTGTAAACACTCCCCAGTTACTATTTTACAACCAAAATCTCAAAAAACATGCTCCATCCGAGTATGAGTTTTTATAATTTTTTACAACTTGTGAACAATTGGTTCTTATATATAGAACTAGCTGTAGAATAGGATGTAAAAAAAAAAAATTATTATCTTATTTAAAATTTCTCCTCACTCTCTCTTCTCTGTCTTTGTCTCTGTCTATCTGTCTGTCTCTCTCTCTCTCTCTCTCTCGATGGATTCGGTGGTATTGGGCATAGATTTTGGTGGTGTTGGTTTGAAGCGGTGGCCAGTTTTGAATTAGTGGCTAGGGCTTGGGTTTCTCTTAGTGGTTTTGGTGGTGTTGGGCTTTGGTTTCGGGGCTGGGGCTTGAATTAGTGGCGTTGGTCTTTGGTTTCAGGGTTGGGGCTTGAATCAGTGGTAGGCAGTGTTGGGGCTTGAATCGGCAGTGTTGGGCTTTAGTTTCGGGGTTGGGGCTTGAATTGGTGGCGAACGGCGTTGGTTATTACCAATGGCTACTTGGAGGTTTTGCTGGCAATTTCAATGGCTGGGTTTTGCTTGCGATTTTGGTGGGTTTAAATCGGTGGTTGTGGGTTGCTACAGGCGTGGGTGTGGTCGTGGTGGGTTTTGGGGTTGTAGGTGATGGGTATTTTGGCTGTATGGGTTTGGATTTGGGATTTCAGTTTGATGTTCCAATGGGGGGTTTTTGGGGTTTGGTTTGGTGTTTCAAAGGTGGTGGTGGTGGTGGTTTTGTTGTTGTTTGTTGTTTTTGGATGGTTGGTTTAGGGGAGATAGTGTTTTACGCTCCATGCAGTAAAATATTTAGTCAAAAGTAAAATATTTTCAGTCTACCAAATCAACCTAGGCAAATTTGTGTAAAATATTTTACACTTAAAATTTTGGTAAAACATTTTACATTTGCTTTCCTCCCTCTTACTCGATACTTTCACTTCCTCAAAACTCAGTCCCTCTTAGTTTTTGCTCTCCCTCTCTCACGACTACTATACCTTCTCAATCTCAAGTTCTCCCTCATCTTTCTTCTTTTCTCTCTGGCAGTACTCCATTGGGACTCCTACTAGTAAGCAGTGAGGCAGTCAGCGTCGATGGCTCCAGCATAGAGGTTGCAACAGTAAGTGCGGTGCCAATCGTCAATTCGGGTTGCTGTGTCTCTCTCTCCTTCTTTCTACAGTCTTCCTCATGTTCCTAATATCTTTCAGGCTACATCTCTCAAATCTAGATAGGCTGGTTGTCGATAGTGGGTTTAGTTTTGAGTTTGGTGGCTGGGTTTTGTTTTGATTTGGCGGCTGGGTATGGTTTTAGGTGATCAATGGTTTGTTGTGGTGGTTGGGTATGGTTTTACTGGGTTTTGTTTTGAGTTTGGCGGCTGGGTAAGGTGTTGGGGGTGGGTTTTGGTGTTGATGATGGCTGGTTGGTGGTAGCAACAGTGATGACCTTTTATTTTCCTTCTTCTCAATCTGGATTTTGTACTGTTGTTGGTGGTTTGTGCTTGCACCCAATGGTGGTTGGTGGTGGCTGATTTGTGCTTGCATTTTCAAGTGTCTAGGACAATCCAAACACTTGAAAATGTTTTGCCGAAAATATTTTACTGTAAAATTTTTTACTTGTAAAATATTTTACATTTGAAAATATTTTACTTCGAAACAAACGGAGCATTAGTGTGAGTTTGATTGATAAGGAGAGAGACAAAGATGAAGAGATGAGAGACAAATCGTTAGTTTTTTATATTATTCGTTTTGTAGTTTATAATATTTTATTGGGTTGTATGTAAAAATAAAAATTTAGATGTAGAGTGAGTTGTGAAATAGGTTGGTAAAATAGATAAAGTGTTGTTTGAGGATGTTTTTCTTTTGCATCCCTGGATGCTATTGCTCTTACACGTTTGGCATTTGATGAAAACATTTTAAGAGTCCATTTGGGAACAGCTTATTTAGCTAAAACTAAAAACATTTTGCTAAAATTAATATAGATAAAACTAAAAACTAGATGAAATAGTACAATGAGACCCATGAATAGTACCAAAAATTGCAATGGGACCCATAATTAGTAGCAAAAATAGGCTAAATGGTAAACGAAGTTGACTTTTTTCAGCATATCCCGAACGCAACCTTAATATCCTTTAGGCATTTTTAGGGAAAGATGAAGTTTTTGTGTCAGTTTAAGAATGATTTATTTTAGGTAGCTTATCATATACTATATATAATAACAAAAGCTTCTTCCTACAATTATGGTCGTGCTGCTAATAGGAAAAAAAACCTATCTAACTTTCAAACACGCTTGTGGGTTCCAGTTAGCTCAACTGGTAAAATCTCTGATGGTTGAATAAGAGATTTGTGATTTAATCCCCACCTACATTAAAAACCAATTGGTGTCTTGGTCTAATAATAAAGAACTATCATTAAGAGTGGATGTCGTAGGTTGAAACTCTTTAAAAAAAAAAAAAAAACCTTTCAAACATGCTTGCAATGGCAAAATTTGCTAAATAGTATGATTTTAGGAAAATTTTAGGAGAATAGCACCTGAATGAAGTTATTTAGTTATGTAGCATGTTTTTGAAACTCAAGTTTGAAAAACTCGAGTTCCAATTAGTATAGGTCGCTATATTGTCTGATGTGGATTTAAAAAAAAAAAAAAACGTGAAACTCGAGTTTCGCAAACTCGAGTTCTAGCCCAATTAAGATCTCCATACCAGAGAGCTCCAAGCTTAGCCTGCACTGCCGCTAGCAACAAATTGCCACTGCCATTGTGGTGGTGGGTTTCAACTCAAATTCTCTTTCCCTATCCGTTTTGCACTGAACAATTCTCTCTCCACTGTTGTTCGATGGGTCACGGTGATGGGTATTTAGGTTGTTGTGCTCTGATGGGTCACGATAGTTGATGGGTATTTGGTTTTTGTGTTATGATGGGTCATGATGGTCAATGGGTATGGGTTTTGCGGTTTGATGGGTCATGATTGCGAGGAAGGGGATAGGTTTGCTGAGATTTTGTTTGGCTTGGTTTGGTGATGACTTTGGTTATCCCGCGAATGGGTTTGTTGTTTAATGAGGGGGAGGTGCTTTTGTTAGGTGGGTGCTTCAATAGATGGGTTTGGTTCAATGAATTTCCTTTGATGGGTTGGCAGATTCAAAGGTTTTATTTTCCTAATGGTGTGTGTTGCGTTTGATCTTTGATTGTTCAACTTGCCTGGGTTTGATTATTTTTGGGTATGAATTTTATGGTTTTGATTTTTTGGGTTCGAATTTACTGGGGAAATCAGTTTGTTGCGGATTCAAATTAATTTGTTCATTTTCCTGGGTTTGTTCATTGTGTTCATTTTTTTGGGTTTCTTCATCGTGTTCATGGTTCGGATTTTTTTGGGTTTACATGAATGAAATTTACAGGGTTGGAACTCGAGTTTCAAAAACTCGAGTTCCACTTTCTTTTCTTTTTTTTTCTTTTTTTTTTAATTTAGAAAATCCATGTCAAACTACCACACGTCCCATACTAATTGGAACTCAAGTTTGACAAACTCTAGATTTAGTTGGACCTCAAGTTTCATAAACTTGATTTCCAAAAACATGCTACATAACTAAACAACTTCATTCGCGTACTATTCTCCTAAAATTTTCCTAAAAAATACTATTCAACAAGTTTTTCTTGCTTGCAATTAAAAAATGTTTCGGCAATGCTACAACATTGTTTAAAAGCTGAGGTAATTTGCAAGCTAGCATGCATTTGGGAGACAATTTAGTTAGCATGGAGTTAGAAATGATTCAGTAAAGTAGCATCTTGAGTTTTATTGGCTTGAGTCTCAAAGAATCACGTTCCACTTGCTGATTTAGAGGTTTTTTGCCACATAGATCTTGAGTCTTATAGACTCGAGTTTGTAAAAAGGAAACCCGAGCCTATAGGATTCCATTTCTATAGAACCAGATCAAATCAGATCAGATCAGATCTAGAACAAAGGACCAGATCAGATCGGATGTAAAATAGAGGACCAAATCAGGAAGGAAGAAGAAGAAGAAGAGGAAAGGAAGAACTGAGGACCAGATCGGGTAGGAAGAAGAAAAATCAAATCTGGAAGGAAAAAAAAAAAAGAACTAAGGAAGAAGAAAAGGTTCAAGTTTGTTCGTGGAGGTCTGTTCAAATCTCGAGTTTTAAATACTTGATTTCCACGTGGATTTTTTTCCACATTAGACTGCCATCACATGCGACTTGAGTTTTAGAAACTCGAGTTCAACCTTTAAACTCGAGTTTTAAAGTCTTGAGATGCTAGTTTGCTACGTAGTTTTTCAAACTTGACAAATAATTAAAATATTTCAAATTAAATGCAAAAAAAAAAAAAAAACTTTAAAAGCCTCTCATTATAAATAAAAAATTAACCGATTAAATTACAATCAAAAGACTTGCTTGTTGTACGGAGAAAGAGAAAGAGAACAGAGATCGACCCATCCCTTTACTCCATTTCAATTTCATCTTAATTGCTTCTCTAATCATTCTCAACCCTATCCTTTCTCTACTATGTTCATTCTTTGCCTCCATCCCTTCTCTTCAATGGTGTATTCGAAAGGTACGCACTGATTTTTTTTAAAAAAATTAACTATTTTTCAATTTTCTAAAACCTCTCACTGGTTCTTCCTACAATTCGAGTTTGAATTTAAGGATGGGCATATCTGTATTCAAGATCTTTTTTCCCCTGCGGAATTGTTTAGGGTTCTTTTTTTCACCCCTATTGAAAAATAGATGGGTTTAGTATTTTTTTTTTTCTTTGGATGCTTTGGTTTGAAATTAATATCTCTAATATTTTGTTTTGATAACATTACCCTTGATTTCAATAGTCAAGTCTGGAAGTTTAGATTTTAGACTTATTGATAATATTTGTTAATGTGAAATTATGGTTTTATGGAATTATTTATCGCTTTTTTTTTGGAGTAGAAACAAACAAATAAATAACAAGGCTTTTTTAAAAAAAAATTGTGTTATTGCATGTTAGGTGATTATTTTCTTGGTATGGTTTTGTGGTTTTGTGTTATTGCATGTTGGTGAATTGTTCTCAAGCAAAAAAAAAAAGGGAAAAAAAAAAAGAGGAGTAATCGCTGAACTGTTGAATTACCTTTTAAATGGGAACAATCATTTACTTGGTGGATTTCTAGATCATCCACACACAGGTTCTGCACTCATTATTGTTTTTGATATTATGTGTGTTCATTAATCTTGACTCATTGTGTGATTATTTTAGTATATTCTAATGTGAATTCTGTTTTACAAGTATTGAGACTGTCACATACATGTATACTCTGTCTCAAAGGTATTCAATTACTTGATTATTATCTAGTTTAATTGTAAAGAAACTGAAGTTGTGTTTTTTGGATTTTAGGGAGGCCTTACTCATCAAGATTCTGCAGGCCATAAGGGTACAATTGGACCCTGTGATGTGCAGGTAAGACATATTTCGAGTATGTTAAAAAAATTTGTTGCGTTTTAGGGTCTTTTTTGAGGGGTTTTATTTGATTCTTTGTTTGGTTTGATCTGTATGGAGTTTTCCCTTTATACAGTCTAATAAAATATTTGGATTTGTTTTAGTTTCACTATTAATGTTCTGGGATATCATATAAAGTTCAATTTTGTTTAGTTTCTTTGTTCTGACATATGTTAATTGATATAGAAAAAAAAAAAAAGGGACATTGTTGGCCAATAACTGAGGAAGAGCAGGTCAAAGGGGAGATAGTACAAATTGAGACACTGCAAAGCCAGTACTCACTTTGATGGGTAATCTAGTGCTTTCTTTGTTTACTGCATTATATTTTTTTAGAATTTTCTATTCTTATTCCGTTGATATTGTGAGCTATAGATGGTTCTCTTAAAAAGGAACCACTATAGGCATGAGAATCACGAATTTCATAATGATTTATTCATTAGTTATAGATAATAAGTGCTCAGGTTTAATATTTCCATCATTTGTGAACAAATCCTTGGAAGTTAAGAGTTCAGTATCATCAATATCTACATTCTTTAACTGCTTTACATATTTAAGTATGCCCAAGTTGAAGACAAATTAGCTATGTAGTAGGGGAATTGTACATATTATTAATTACTTTAAAGTCACTTTTACCCAGTTCAACAGAGCTTTGAGTTGAACAAATGACTAAATTCAAATACAAGAATCATGAGTGTAAGCTATTATGTCCTTCACCAATCTGTTAAGAAAATTATTGAACTAGCTTTGGCCCTAATGTGGCAGAAAATGCTATAGTAAATGCTGTTAACCTAGCCAGTTATGACCAAATGAAACAAGTAACATTATAGCATTAGGTCTTTTAAGTTGAAATTATTTTTTATTTCAAAGTTGTTTTGATCTATGTTAAAGTACTTCTAGAATGTCCTGATTTTCTATACTTGTGCAATTTGGACTATATGCTGAAAGAATTGTGGTTGGATCTGTATCTAATTAAGATAAATTGGTGCTTTTTCTTTTGTCTATTCTTTGAATTTTTCTTATTTTTTTTCTTTCATCTTCCCCAATTTAAAATCTTGCATAAAACTAATATGATTTACTCTCTCTCAAGAAAATAACATTTAATTGTTTGCAGACTTGAGCAACTAAAATTATGACCTTTTATATTTTAAAATGGTAGCAACAGTCACCTGCACCTTGCTTCGTTTATAGTTAGGACAATTTGGGCCTACAAATGAATATGAATTAGATGCCTCCTCTGCTTGATCACTTTAGAAGTTTAAGATGTATAATTTTCTCTATCCAACTTCACTACTGACTCTTTTGTTTTTTTACTTTTTATAATAGCTATCTTCAAATCTGACACATGGTATCTTTTCTTTTCATTCATGATTCCTGAATGTGATATCTTATAATTGGAACTATTTTTGGCTTTAACACGAGAAAATTTTAAAGATTCAAATAACAGATAAATTGCCAAATCATTTTTCTCAAACTTTGTATATTATGTTTAGAAAACTTCAATTTCATATTAATTTGATAAGATTTTTTAATGTTCCTGCTGCCTATGTCTTATGTCTTATGTCTTTATTTTAACTAATGATAAGCATTTCTATGTCTTTATTTGACCATTAGTTTGATGGTTATTTTTTATCCATTAGTTTGATAGTTACATCCAATAGCGGGCTTATGCATGGAGTTTCTGATCATGGAGTGGGACTCTACACCTTAAAGATTGCTTTTTTGGAATAGGAACAGAGAAACTGATCTTTCTATATTGCTGCTTTTAAGGATTGTGATGTGCCAATAAATCTTTTTCTACTAGAGTCTTAATTGTCTTTCAAGATCTGGGTGATTCGATGCTGACATTGTTCCTTTATCAATAAAGGTAAACATTGCGTCCCCTACTACGTTTGTAAGACAATATTTTTGTGGTTGAACCAAGTATATGAGAAGATAAAAACATGAAACTCACTGATCAAAATGTTCCACCTATATCATACATTTTTATTAAAAAATTCACCGTCTCCAACATGCAATTTCTTGGGGTTTGTAACATCCTTTGAAAGTCTCTCTGTCATGTTCCAGAGTTGGTCATGATAAATCCCTATTAGCCATTACTTTTAGTTGTAGAGAAATTATAATTTATCGACATTGAAATCATTTGACAAGGGCAAATAAAATTCGAGCTGACAATGGTTTTTTCTTTTTATTGTTTTAGACTGGTAGTAAAGGGAGGGAAGTGTCTACTAATTGCAAGTCTCTATTAACAGGAGAAAACATATATTGAGTCTTTTTATTTCCTTTTAAATGAATTATTTTTTAGGTATGCTCTTATTTTGCAAATAATATTTTCAAGTGAAGATTAGGAGTTATACACTAGAGATTTGTTTTGCCTTTGTGTGTAAAGATCTTGGGAATTTCTAAATATTTCTGTGAAAGCTATTTTGGAAGTTGTTGTATCTTTATTTACTTATGCTTGAATAGTAGTTTTTAAAGTTTGTGAGAGAGGGAGTGTTTTTAAATTATTTTATATGAATTTAGTAATAAAATTATCTCTAAAAATAGTTAAATCATTAAATTATTATCCCTAAAGTTTGTTATGAGTTTCTTCCTTCATATTTTTTGGGGAAATTGTATTCTCTTGATATTTTTCCTCCTTTGACTCTTATATTTTAACTTTGTTGTGCTCATGTAGAATATGAGTATCATCTGCTCGTCTAGTTCATCTAGATATTTTGTAATAATTGATATGCAATTGTTTAGTTTCCATAGATCTAAATGTTGTTGAATAGTTTTCAAAAAAAAAAGAGTAATTGTTGAACTGCTGAATTACCTTTTAGATGGGCAAAAATTATTGTTTTTCTGGTCTTAAGTTTTGGTAACATTAGGGATTTTCACCCTTGATTTTAATAGCCAGATTTCAACATGGATGGTTTAAAATTTGAAAGTTTAGAGTGTATGGTAATTATAATTTTTTTTTGTAAGTGGAATTATGAGATTTTTTGGGTTAATTACTGCATTTAAAGTAAATAAAATAAATAGATTGATAACTAACGTATTGTTGTCCACTTCCAACAGATTGTTAGACATTGTTATCAACTTCCTTACAACAATTACTTCAGACTTTTTTTTGTGGTCTCTCTATCACTTTTTCCCTACATTTTTTTTTTCTATAACTTTTTCCCTACATTTTTAAAAATACATTTGAATGTCCTTTTGATTCATAATGTTCACCTAGCGTTTTGCAAGAAACGTTGCTGTATAAAATTGGCAGGCTAAGACAGCCTTACTATTCCTCTATTTATCTTATATTTTTAATTAAATTTTGTTGATCAATGTGTGTGGATTTTTGTTGGCTTTGCTTTGCTAAAAAAATGTCAGTTCTTAGCAAAAAAAGAAAAGAAAAGTTTAGTTCTCTTTGGTTTAAATTTTATATATATATATATATATATATATATATCCATTTTGGGGCTTTACAATTTATATGTCAATCTATGAGATACAAAATTTAATTGTTCTATAAAACGAATGGATGTACTACACTATCTGGATTAATTTTAATGTAAATTATTGTATTGATATGTCAAGTCGTTGGTGGTATTTTAAATATGTAGAATGTTCCAACGCATTGTGCGAGTGCGAGTGCGAGTTAAATGCTAGTTTGTATAATGGGAGACCCAAAAAAAAAAAAAAAAAACTAAAATCTAGAGTGCGTGCTTAGAGGCACTTTTATTTTATTTTTATTTTTTTTGGTAAAGGTTAATAATTTGCATCTATTATAATTTAAAAATATGTTTTTTTTAAAAAAAATTCAAACAAATAAAAATGATAAACTTTAGAGATAAGCAGTAACTGTGATTTCATTTTTGGATGTAAAGGGAAAAAATTTTAAATTTTAGGAGTTTTTTTTTATAATTTAAAATGAAATTTATTTTTTGACATTTATGACTTTATTTCTAAATGAAGTTACTTTTTATTAATGAGAGTATTTTTTAATCACATAAAAGTCCAATTGAAAGAGGAGAATCTTCTTATATATAGTATAGATGAAACTAATACAAAAAAGTAATATAAGACTCGTAAACGATAAATAATTTAAGCAAAAAACTAACTTATAATTTGTTGCCAAGCTCACACAAAAATTGTTCCATTTCTGAATAAAGGAAATTCCATGGTTATTTTGAAAAAGAGAAGCTTATATTGAATAAGGAAATTTAAGGTTATTTTGAAAAAGAGAAGTTTATATTGTATAAGGAAATTTATTTTCAAAGAGGTGAAATGTTCCCTTCAAAAAAGAAAAACAAAAAGAGGTGAAAGTTCAAAGGAATTTTGGAAAAGTAATTTTATTTTCAAAGAACAAATATCCAAAGAAAAGACCACTGATTTTGAAAAGTATTCTTTAAATGAAAAGGGCCCCATGGGTTCCTGGGAAACGTATAAATATTTATAAGGTAACTTAAAATTTTGGTATTTGAATTTTTGGAATAGGTTTAAGTTGAAACTATTTTGAAATATGCATGCATCAATCAAATATTTGTATGGAAAATAAGTGGCATTTTTTAATTACATATGACTACACTCTCTTGTTTTTTTTTTTTTAATTTTATAAATTTTTCATGTGAGAAATTTTATTTTATTTTAAAAAAAATGTTTTTTATTACTAGCTTGAATTTTGAAGTTTGAATACATTCTTAAGCATATTCATCCAATTTCGAACATACATACATTTATTCATCACAAACAGAGATTATACTACATGATAGAGAGACACAAAAAAAAAAAAATAATAAAGTTCTACATGCATGATAAAGAGATACATAATAATGCATACATAGCCATACCCACACATAATTGATATCCATAAACCCATCAAATGATGATTCCATTCTCTAGTTAGTTTTGCTCGAGAAATTCGACAACTCCTCGAAAAGCAACATTGGGATATTCACTCTTCAAAAGTTCCTCAGCGATTTCAGCTGGAGTAACTTTTTTATTATTCAGCAATGCCTTAATCACTTTAGAGAGTTGGTGGTCACCATCTGTTGAAGATAGGACTGAACAGAGGCCACGACAGAGGTTGAAAATAGAACTGAACAGAGGTTGAGGATGAATCAAAACGACAGTGTTTTTGTATTCAGCTAAACGCGTCGTTTTACTCAGTTCAAAGAACAGTTGGATTAGACGCGAAATTCAGTTAAAGCCACTGAACAGAGCTTTATGGGTTTTAGATCCGTATAATGTGGAAGATTAGTTAAGTAGTTATGATTATTGTGTAATATAAATACAGAGCATCAAGCTCAGGCGTAATTATGCTGAGAATTTCATATAGTGAATACAGAATTTTTCTCCCAATCTTTCTCTCTTCGTTTCTCTCTTTTTCTTTCCTTTTCTCTTGCTTTCTCACTTTCCCACACTTTCTGTTCTTAGAAACCTACTGCTTGAACCCATCCATGGTTAAATATGACATGTGCACATGCATGTCCATGCGGCCTGGGTGCAACAAAGAAGGATCAAGCTTCTCCTTATGATTGGTTGTGAACACAATAATTCGCTCTTCTCCACAGCTCGACCATAATCCACTAATGAAGTTCAATAAACCGGATAATGTGAACTAAAAATATAACATGATAGTAAATATTGTTAAATGAAATCATAAGATCATGACATGTATTCAGTGGAAGTTGTACTCAACAAGCAAAACTCCAAATTCCTATGGGTTGTAGGAGAGATGATTTTGGTATGCAGCCTTATTCCCCCTTCTTTCTTTTTTCTTTTTGGGAAAATGTTGATTCCTGAACTCAAACCCAATAGTACAGGTAGGAAAAATCTTCTGCTATGGTAGAAACTAATTAGATGGGCCAGTTTGGCATCATTTTTAAGTTTTAAATTTTAATTTTTATGTACAGTTTTTTAAAATCTATTTTTTTTTCTTACTTTTTAAAATTTTTTCAAGGTACAAGTATACTATAGCAAACTATCATAAAAAAAGTTTTCAACAAAAAAACTAAATAAAATGTTTCCAAACCGACACCATTGAGCTAACTATCTCATAAATAAAAATTACATCCACGTCAAAACAGAAACTGGCACACACGCTTGACTCATTGTAAAATATGAATCATAGGTCCTAAAACTGATAGCTATATTGACAAAATTAAATGAACCGCATTCAATTATATAGCTAGATAGAGATATTGTCAAAAGGAAAGTACTATATATTTGCACTATAATATAAAAGAACTAGTCAAATGATTTGGAGAAATTTTAATTATAACATTCTATCCTATTAAAAATAAGTTTATAATTGAAAGCGAGGGTATTTGCTTCACTTACAATCTATTTTAATGTAATAAACATCTAATGTCAGACCTCAGCATACACAAC
This sequence comes from Castanea sativa, assembly GCF_040712315.1. Classification (NCBI taxonomy): domain Eukaryota; kingdom Viridiplantae; phylum Streptophyta; class Magnoliopsida; order Fagales; family Fagaceae; genus Castanea; species Castanea sativa. The sequence goes on along the minus strand of NC_134019.1, from coordinate 13,663,093 downwards.
ACATTTAGCAGATCAAATCTATCTAAGAATCACACGAAACTGTCTAAAATATATAATAATCTAATTACCACCATACTAGTTTTTATGAGGATAAAGAAAGTTAACCTTAGGCTTTTTCAGAATCAGCTGAGCAGACTTTTCCTCTTTCTCTCGATCTTCCAACTTTGCACAATCAATATCCTCAATTGCCACTATTGAACGATTAGATGTGGAAAGAAATATCCTTCTCAACGCTGAATCTGAGCGCGCGTATGCTTGAAAGGTCCAAATCATAGATATCAACCTTGAGGTAATTAGCCATGGCAGCAATCAAGCTTGATTTACCAGTACCCGGAGGCCGGTAAAGCCAATACCCTCGCTTCCATGCCTTGCCAACTTTCTTATACCACTCCTTTCTATTAACAAACCTGTCCAGATCATCCTTGAGCATCCTTTTCTGCACTGGGTCCATTGCCAACTTCTCAAATGTAGTTGGGTGTTCAAGAATAATAGAACTCCATTCACGACCAGGTGTACCACAGACGAAATCACGGCTATAAAGCTTTAACGCCCTTTCTGCTTCTTGTATAGCCTTAGAACGAGATATTACTTCAGCTAAATAAGACTCTAGCACAACCTCTTTGAGTTTCTTATCAAAGGAAAGCGTAAAATATCTAAGACGTTCATAGCCATCAAATCCTTTTTCTACATGTAACTTCCATTTGAGCCCTTTAATGCCTTGAAAGGAATCAATAACCTCTGCACCCGGTACTATATCAAAGGTTGGCCTCTCTTGCCTAACGGTTTTGCCAACATTGAGATATTTTGATGAATCAACAATCTTGGTACGGAGGTAGGTTGAGGCAACATCATACATTTGATTGTCACTGAGACCACAATCCGTGCGAAAGAAGAGAGTGATTTTAGGCGTACAAAAGTATTCTTCATAGATGGAGAAGAGATTATTGAGGAAGGAGGAAGGTAAGAGGTTTTTTACTAGGGGACATAGTACAATCGCACCAGCAGCTGTGGTCAAAGATGTAAGCATCTCCATGAAAGTTAACATGGTTTGAAAATTGATGGTCAATCACCCCTCTTCCAAATCCTGTAAAAATGAAAACGATGTAGTTAAGGATACAATTTTTTACGCCTTGAGGGCTGGAATATAGAAGTTTGGACACCAAGTATACATTTCTTGGTTTGTCTATGAAAGTTTTGAGTCTCTTCACAAAGATGACATCTGCCATAAATTTGCTGGGATAAATCACTATCTATGTGTTAATCAATTTAAATGTAACCTTAAAAAAATAAAAAGAAAAAGAAAAAAAGAAAGAAAGAAAAGCACCAAGAAAATTTATTTGTTTGGCACGTGTGTTTAAATAACACACGTGTAATATTATTTATTTGTTTGGTGAAAGAGTGTATAAACATACGTGTAATATTATTTAAAAACTGAAAACATGAGTTTAAGTTTATGTACCAAACAGGCCCTTAATCACACAAGAACTCATTTCATGAAAACCCCTCTAACATAGAGGGACCAATCTATATACTATAATAAACTAGAGAATGCAATGCCCTAGTATATGCTCAAAACTTATTAAGTTCACAATAAATTTGAAAAATACAATAATACCTCACTAGAAACTCCGTGAAACCAAGAACACAACAAGAGATCTCCGCACTAAACAAGGCACTAATTTTTTTTTTATACTCTTGACACTGTTTGCACTCTGCGAATGATTGTCTCTATTAGGTCCCTTTTTATAAACCAGCTACGTCTCACTATTCTTTTTTTTTTTTTTTTTGAAGCCCCGTCTCACTATTCTTGATCGTATCTTTCAAGTCTTAAGTTTTTTAATTTTGAAACTCCAATGACCTTATCTGAGAGAGATTGAGGGTTCTTTTGAATACAACTTATTTTGCTGAAAATTGAAAATACTATAGCAAAATAATTTTTAAATATGTGAATAGTGTCGTGAGACCCATGGACAATGCATGAACAGTGTACTTGTCTCTTGCACAATGAATCTATGTGCATGAACAGTGCGATTATTGTTCATACACGCTAGAAAAAAAAAAAAACTGAAAACACAAAGTGAGATTCCAAAAGAATGGTTAAGATTGTTATCTTATTGATTGCTTGAGCCACTATATTAGTTGTAAGTGCACAATTGTGTCTGGACCCAAAAACACACGTGGGCTCAGGCCCAATGAGTCTTAAACAATGAAATTTGTAGAGTGTGGGTTCGCAATCTAGTTTAGTGGTGTTCAAAGCTTGATGAACAGGCTAGAATGTTACAGTATTTGCAAACAATGGATGAATAGGGCAAATGAACCTCCTCGGACGTAAGGCGAGGACGATTTATGTATTATTTCTCTTTTTCTTTCAAAGATTACAGTTCTTAGTCCTTGTCTCGTTCTCTCCCCCCTTCCTCTTTTTTACTCTCTTCCCTCTTTAAATACTTCTTTTCCTTCCCTTTTTATCCACGTGTCACACAAATCTTATCTTTAGATCATTTCCCCTACTTTCCACCACCTTCCTGAAGTCCTTAAACAATGGCCAGAAGGTCTCTCCTACTATTCAGGGGTCACTCCCCATTAATGCGGCTAGGGAGGTAGGTGCAGGGTCTTTAATGTGGAGGTAGCAGTCTTGTTCTGAGATATTTCTCTCACTCCGTAGCGTCTAGAAGGTATTTAGATCCCCCTCTTAACCAACAGTTCGTCCAGAACACTGCCTATAATCTTCACGACGAATCCCAAGGTCATCGTGGGTCTTTCCGAGGGGAGATTATTCCTCGGACGAATCCTCAGATCTTCGCCCTGTGGGCCGACCTACAATCTTAAAGGCCTTTAGTAAAAAACGGTCTGGAACCCGTCAATGAAGCCCAAGGCCCAAATACTTGCTCAGGTCCCCTTACTCCCCACATTAGTATTAAAAACAAAAAAAACAAAACAAAAAAAAATTAAGGACTATTAACTATCACCTTCGTCATACTAGCCTACCACTACTATCAAGCTACCAAAACCCCTAGGGATAATTTTTTTAAAAAAAAATTAGGGGCTTAAATATGATGTAAGTTTGGGTAATTTGGTTAGATAATTTTTGTTTTGGGTATATAAGTAGAGAAAATATTTGGTACACAATGTAAAGTCATATTCTATTATAGTTTTAAATTATCTATGCGACATATGTATACACACTTGTCCATTCTATGTCTTAATATTGCACTATTGATGAGTGGAAGAAGGTAAGAGAGTTGGGCATGCTATCATTTCATGGTATGCAATCTGTGAACATAATAGAAATTAGTTGATTTTCATGGTCTTATTACTCCTTTTTTTTTTCATTTCATGATTTAAAAAAAATTAATATCCTTGAGAATGCTACAAAAGTGTAATGAAACTACTAAACTAATTTTTAATATCTCAAAATGTATATGTTTCTTTACTCTAATTTAGTTTACTTCTCTTTATAATATATGTGCAACATTCTCTAAAATTGTCTTACATAAAATGTTACAAAATAATCTATGCATCGCACGGCCAACTTACTAGTTTGTTTAATTACTATACAAAAATTTAAATTTAAACAACAATAATACAATATATATATATATATATATATATATATATATATATATATATATATATATATATATATATCAACATTAATTAACATTATCTTCTAGAGTTTAGCTTTGCAAAAAAGAGAGAGAGAGAGAAAGGAATGATGTTCCTTTGTTTGGTTAGAAAGAAAAACAAAAGGAATGAAGAATGAAAGGGAAAAGGGTTTTGTGGAATCCATTATATTTCCTCTCCTAAATAGGTCTTGAATTTTTTTGTGAAATGACATTTATATCCTTATTAATTTATAATTTAAAAGGATAGAAGTGAAAATACATTACATCTTTTTTCCTTTCTTCCCCTATTTGCTAAGCGCTTTTTCGTCAAGGGTGGTTAGGAAGTACTTTAATTTCTTTCCCCACTCTTTTTCCTCTCCCTTCCCCTTTTTCCTTTCTCTTCTCTTCCCTCCCCTTCTACTCAACGAAATATAATCTTACACGGTGTTTGGTTGTAGCTATGGAAAGGAAAAAGAAAAGACAAGATGAAGGAAAGAGAAGGAGAGAGGAAAAAGAAAAGAAAAATAATTCCCTTTGATGTGTTTGGATATAGGAAAGAAAGGAAAGAAAAAAAAAAGTGGGAGTTTTATCTTTCCCTTGTTTGTTTGCAAAGAGAAGAGAAAAGAAAAATGCGTGTTTTTATCTTTGTCCTTATTAATGAGATGAAAATTCATATATTAGAATAACAAAGTTTAGCTAGGCTACAACCTTACTTAATAAAATAAACATTACTATATATTTTGAAAATCTAACCGTTGAATTGTATGTCCTTTATACTCTTAATACACATATCAAATTTTATGTCAATCAGGTAATTTTTACTATATGATCTATAAGCTTATATTTTATACATAATTTTAAATTATAAAAATTTGCAATTTAAACAATTTATTGATGACATAACTATTGATCTTTAGTTTTTTAGAAATTTTGCAAGCATGAAGAATATAAGAAGAACATGTAATTCAATGGTGGATTTGTCAAAATTTATCTCTAATAAAAATATATTGAGTAAGGTTGTAACCTAAAACTACAGCCAATCTTGTAGATAAACTTTATCCATATTAGAATACTTTTTTTTATACAAGATAGAATTTCTACTCTAGCATAATCTAAGTGTATATGTGTGTGAATCTCTCTCCTGGAGACTTGAATCCTGACTCTTGCCCCCCATACTTTACAAGCACTTATACTTATAGAGTGACTATCGCACCATAGGTGTGCGGTGGTCATATTTGAATACTTGTAATTTCTTAAAAATGTTAAGCGATGGACCTCATGTAATTAATTTTCTCCCTTCTTTCCATTTCCGCCCAAATTGTGCTGATACCAAAACAGTGGGTCTCACGGAAATAAATAAATACCTCTTATCAAACATAAATAAATACCTCTCATCCTACTGTATAATTTTTTTTTTTTAAGAAAAAAAACCTCTCTTTCTCTCAAAAAAGGAGTAGCCCTTCCTTTCAAGGTAATTTTTTTTTTTCTCATTTATTGCTCGTATGTTTTTTATTGTTGTATGAGATTTTGATTTATTTGTTAAGAAAATTGCAGGAAAATTTATTTAAAATAAAATGATCAAGGGATGACACAATTTTCTTATCCTATTTGTTTTTTTTATCCTTTTAATTCTCATTAAAAGTTATTATTTTTTGTATTTATCCATTTTATGAGTAAAGGCACATGTGTCAAATAGTTTTTTTTTTTTTTTCATCTTCTTTGGTATACTTTTTGTAATTTTTTAGCTGTGAACTATAGAATTTCGACTAAAAATAGTGTAGTTATTTACTTTATCTTATACAAATTGGTTTGTCTATGAAAGACATGGAAATAAGAGGATCAAGTAGGGGGAGATTCCCGTGAAAAACAAGGTCATTAGTCAATTTTTATTGTTTGAGTCTCTATGATTAATATTTGCTTCAATTTTTATTTACTTACAAATTTTTCTCTAAAATTTATGACACTAGAAAATATGAATGAATAAAAAATTATAACATTAAACCCAAAAATTAAAAAAAAGAGACTGTAATACTGATTCGTCTTTTGCGTATATATGTACTCTCTTTTTTTTTGGGGTTGTTATTTTGGATTAATAATCATCATGCTGTGCAACATTAATAAAAGACTTTGTATGAGCCAAGTAAACCACCAACCGCACAAAAATAATATAAACCACCGACCACCGACCATTGTCTATTTTAATATTTTCCCTGGCCTTTTGCTTTGAAGATGCCATGAAAACCTGTTTCATCTCTTTTTGAGCATTTCGTGTCGAGTGGGAAGTGTGAAATGCGGACATTGTTTTGTGCCTGTGGGCCGTAGTGGAAAAAGCTTGGAAAAAAGAAATCTGGTTTCAAAAGGAAAGGCCTCTTGAAAAAAAAAAAAAAAAAAGGTTATCATGCAGTGAGATACGGAATCTTCAAAACTATTAATTAGGGAAAAGTTTCTTGTCCTATTCGTTATTATGACCAGATAAATAGAATTTGTGCAATAATAAAATATGGACACCTTTTTTTTTTTTTTTCCTTTTTTAATGGACAAAAAGTGTTTCATGCGTGTAATTATTGACTCAGCCCACTTAAACCCGCTATTGATTGCGTGGAGTACCCCTAGGCACAGTAAGGCTATTTGCGTCGTGGCACAGTAATTTTGCGAAACGCATGACTCGAATCCAGCAACTCCTAAACTCGCAGGTGTAACCAAGTCCGAGACTCTTACCAACGTGTCACACCCCAGGGGCATATGATGAACACCTTTTGTGCCATAATATAATTTAACAGAGATCATATAATAGAGTGATAATTTTGTTGTTCCATTTAATCTTTGTTCTATTCCTCATCAAATTATAAGCGCTAGCAGTCCCACTTCCTTCTCCTTTGAGGAGAGAGAGAGTGGATTGAGAGGAAGAATAAGTAAAAAAAAAAAAAGAGAGAGAGGGATTAAATTAGCTAGAGAGAAATTGGATCAATATCCTTTAGGCCTGTTTGGTAGGGGGATTTGTTTTCAAAATAGTGTAAAAATAATTTTCAAAAAATTAAATCACCAATCTACTGCATTTCTTTCCAGCTTGCTTGATACAAGTTGTACCTTGAAATCTTTAGGAAACTTTGTATAAGCAAATTAATCTTCGAGATCTAAGATCTAATCTACGAAGTCTTGTGGGCTATGATTACAGTCTTAGGAACATATTACATATCTATCATCATCGCGATTGCTTTTGGCTTTAAAACCAAGATCGATGAGCGTGTTGCAAATCTCATAGAATTCACTAATCGTCCTCTCATCATAAGGTTAAATTGCCACTGTGAAAGCTTTCACCCTACGATTGCGTTAGAACTTGTTCTATGTTAACATGTACAAGACGAGCTTTGTAGCGCTCAATGGACCCATCAAAGCGAGTCTTAATCTTGTAGATCCACTTACAACCAACCACAGATTTCCCAGGGGGGAGAGTGACCAAGTCCCAAGTATGGTTTTTAGATAATGCATCAAGTTCCTCTTTCATTGCAATCTGCCATAAAGGGTCAGTGGAAGCCTCACAATAGGTGTGAGGCTCGTGCAATGTAGCAAGGGCAATGTAACAATGATAGTCAAGTAAATGTGCAAGAATGGACCTTACCCGAGTTGAGTGACGAGGTGGAATGTCTTGTACATGATCTTCAGGCGGAGCAGGAGCAGGGGAACCAAGATCAAGGTTGGGTAGCTCATCTTCGACCTGTTCATCTTCCACCTGTTCATTAAAAGGGGAACTAGGAAAGGGATCAAGGATTTCTGGTGGTTGGACAGAGAAGTTAATAGGAGAATCAGGAGCAGCTACAGGAGGATCAGGATCAGCTATAGGAGGGTCAGGAGCAGCTACAGAAGGAATTTGCGTCTCATCTGGAAATAGATCTAAGACAGAAGAGGAAGATAACGAAGCACGGAAGTGAGAGAGCTCGACAAAGAGGCAATGTTCCCAAAAGACAACATTGCGGGAGACACGAAGACGATGAGAAATAGGATCATAACACCGATACCCCTTTTTAGTTTCGCCATAACCAAGAAAACAACAAAGTCTTGACCTAGGTTCAAGTTTGTTATGCTCATGTGGCTGAAGAAGAACGAAACAAGCAGAGCCGAATGAGCGTAGGTGGTGATAGTCTGGAGGTGACCCAAAAAGGCGCTCATATGGAGTTTGATTTTGGATGACAGGACTAGGAATGCGATTAATAGTATGAACAGCATGAAGAGCAGCTTCGCCCCAAAAAGGAGCAGGAACTTTGGCAGAGAGAAGGAGAGCACGAACAGTGTCAAGAATATGACGAAGTTTTCGTTCGACTCTACCATTTTGCTGAGAGGTACCTAGACAAGTTAGTTGATGAACAGTGCCATAGGAATGCAAAAAAGCTTGGAAAGCATATTGAGTGTACTCAAGAGCATTATCAGATCGAAAAATTTTGATACGTTTAGAAAATTGAGTTTCAACCATTTTTGCAAAATTAGAATACACTTGCAATAATTCAGAACGATGTTTCATATTAAAGATCCAGCTATAGCGAGAGTAATCATCAACAAAGACAACAAAATATCGAGATCCACCAATACTAGAGACAGAGGAAGGTCCCCAAACATCAGAATGAATAAGGTCAAAGATATCAGTGGATATAGATTCACTAGAATTGAAAGGCAAAGCTGGTTGTTTTCCTAATTGACATGAAACACAATCAAAATTTTCTGTAGACACTGAACCTAGCAAACCTCTAGAAGCCAATTGTTGTACACGGGAAGAAGATGCGTGACCAAGTCGAGCATGCCAAAGAGCAAGAGAAGGAATAGAAGAAACTGCAGCAGCTGCGGCAATAGAAACAGGAGCAACAAGTGGAAGACGAAGGTTGTCCACGGGAAACATATGCCCAACTCTGGGACCGGTCCCTAGCTCTTGTCCCGTCCTTGGATCCTGCACAATACACCCAGAATAATCAAATATGATTCGATAACCCAACTCAGCTAATTGTCCCACAGAAAAAAAATTGTAAAAAAGGTCAGGAACATGAAAGACCCCAGAAACGGAGAGGTTGGAGGTTGAAACGGAACCTATATTATGACCAGACATTGTGGAACCATTTGCTGTGCGAATAGTAAGAGGATGTGGTGCAGGTTTAAGTTTAGAAAATAAGGACGAGTGAGGTGTCATGTGATTGCAACAAGCAGAATCCATAAGCCAAAAGGAAGGAGACATACTGGATAAAGCTGAGAGAGAAGAGGAATAAGATGCATTACCAACCATACGAATGACATTGGCGATGATGTTTTTAAGGTCATCTGTGGTCATGGTGAAAGTGCGACCTGAAGACTTAGATTGTGCAAAGACGGGAGCCATTGGTTGGACGCTCTCAATGTTAGCAATAGTGGCAGAAGAACTTGAAACAGCGGATTTATTGCGCTGAAAGCAAGTCTCAATGTTATGGCTAAAACGTTTGCAAAAGCGTTTGCTAGATTGTCGGCGACGATTGTTGCAAAAGGAAGAAGACCTGTCCTTATTCTTCATTTAGAAGCAAAATATGCAAAAATGGATTGCAAAAATGAAATCTACGCGAAAAACTGGGTAAGGAGCACCTGGGCTGCAAAAAGTCAACTCTGCGAAAAAGTCAACGGTCAACGGCTGGTCAGCGGTCAACAGAAGTCAATGGTCAGCGGTCAATGGTCAACGGTCAGTGAACGATGACGTGGTGGGTGACGTCAGCAGCGCGCTGGAAGGTGACGTGGCAAGCTGACGTGGCAGGCTGGCATGGCAAGCTGACGTGGCAGGATGGCGTGGCTAGGGCTGACGTGGTAGGATGACGTGGCTATACAAGTAAGAGTGCTATACAAGTAAACTAGTTGGGCCTAAAGCCCACAACATTATACATGTTAACAGCCCCCCTCAAACTCAAGGTGGATGCGAGACCAACTTGAGGTTGTCAACCAAAGTACGAAGGCGTCCCTTAGGATGTGACTTGGTGAAAATATCTGCAAGTTGATCTGTAGAGGAGACTGAGATTAGCTTGAGAGCACCATGGACAAGATGATAACGGATAAAATGACAATTGATCTTGATGTGTTTAGTCCGTTCATGGAAGACATCATTGTGAGCAATATAAATGGCACTCTTGTTGTCACAATAAAGAAGAGTAGCAGAGGATGTAGACACACCTAAGTCTTTGAGAAGCCATCGTTGCCAAAGAAGCTCAGATGTGGTATTAGCAAGGGTACGATATTCTGCTTCAGTACTAGAATGGGCCACATGAGTTTGTTTCTTGCTTCGCCAAAAAATTAGAGAAGAACCAAGAAGAAAGCAATAATCAGTGGTGGACCTGCGATCAGTGGGATCTCCTGCCCAATCAGCATCAGAAAATGCACGGAGAACAAGAGGAGACTGAGCAGAGTAGAAAAGACCATGGAAGAGAGTAAGACGATCTTCGTGGTACCTTCGGAAAATTTTTCGGAGCAATATTCACGGCGGTGCCGAAAAAGGAAGTGGTCTTTGCAGTGTTCGAACTCCTCAACGGCGGCTGCTACAGGTCCGGAACTTGAGGACGATGTCTGGAAGACTCGAAGGTTCAACGACGAAAGGCTGTGGCAGTTGTTGTGACAGCGGAAGCAATATTGAGAATGGAGTTACACCAATAAAGACAAGACTGCTAAGAAAAAGTTAGAACCTGGCTCTGATACCATGTTAGAAATACTGAATTCAATAGTATTGTATTTCATACTGAAAGAATATACATGAGTGTCTTTATATAGGAGACATATGAGTGCAGTACGAGTAAATATGAGTGTAGTACAAGTAAGAGTGCTATACAAGTAAACTAGTTGGGCCTAAAGCCCACAACATTATACATGTTAACATTCTAGTTTCACAAAATGATTAAATCCATAAGGGATCCAAGTCTAAAGGAAGAATTTTGAAATCCACAATTGAAAACCTTTGTGAAAAATTTCAAGTAAAATATTCCTATACATATCCCAATTGACGTAGTACCATATTAGGACTATAATATGACTAATAAACACTTAGAACACCCAAAATCAAGGAAATATGATCATATCTCCTATAATTAGACCCCATATCTTTTCCTACATCACATTTATATATATATATGTTTTTTTTTTTTTTTGAGAGAGCCCATTTTAATAATTAGTTTTTCTACGAGTGGCTGCTCTAATTAAAAAAAGAAGAAAGAATAAGGGAATCATTTCGCACGCAGGAAAAAGGGAGAAGGGGGGGGGGGGGGCTATCTCTAGATTCGCTATATTTCTGTTTGCAAAAGGCAACATAAACTTTTTTTCAAAGCTGTTTCTTAAATAAAATAAAAAAAATAAAAAAAGCTTTTTTTCTAAGTTATAATTTAGAAAGAGTAATACATTCATAGTATTTTCACAACAAATCACATGTTATAAGTTGTTATTTGTTCAAATTTGAATTAATATCTTAAATTATTTTTTTTCCACCTATAACAACTAATAACATCTTACTACTTAAAATTTTTATAAAAATATTGTATATATAACCATTTTTTATAACTTGAACTATGAAGAGAATTGTTCCATTACAATTATGATTTGACATTTCATAAATCATCGGAACTTCTTTATATATATATATATATATATAGTCAATACTCCGCCTCATTCACTTTTCTCTTCTATTGTACAACTAAACTAAAGAAATGATGTCCCTTTTTTACTTTTTCCTTCTTTTCTCTTCCCTTCTCCCATTTCCAAACATAGGGTTAGTCTTTGAGTTTGAGTTTGCTGACTTAGCATTGTCTCTTGTTGGCTGCGACTTATCATTATCCGCAACTGTTTGCTTTTGAAAATTGGTGTTAAGCGTGTTTTTTTGTCCCGACTGAGAGTTTGAAAACTGGGAAGTTTAAAGGGAAACAACAGAGAAACTTCATCACATTCAAATGCCCACTTCACCATCCCAACGTCATATTAAAATACAAACTATTGCTATCTTCACGGATTCTACCAGCCAACCCCACTCATATAGCGTTTTCAGTGTCAGAATCTTTGAAATAAATAACCCATAAATAAATAAATAACTCAGAATCTTTGCAGTTTTTGCAGTCACCAATTTTTTGAAGTTTACGAGTTTCTTTCTGCATAACTAACATACCTATCTCTCTGTTAAGATTGAATTCTTGTTTCGGGTGATTCATTTAATTTCGTATTTTTTTTCGGATATGTTTTGAGTAAAGATGCGAGTTTTATCTTTTTCACTGTGTCGTATAGTCCATACTCCATTTCACTGTGTCGTATAGTCCATACTCCATATACCTGGGTTTAGGAACATATTGTGTGTATCATTGAAATTTTGTTATTAATTTTCATTTTCTGCAGACATGTTTGAGCAAAGGTGGGGGTTTCCCATTTCAATGTATGTGGATATTTTAGGATCTCATTCAATTGTCTCATGGACCTTTCTGGTTTTGCAATCTTCTCTTCCGAGGTGGATGTAGAAGTTTTGCACTTTCAACAATGTACTTCTTTTTTCTGAGTTGTTTTCTAAAGCCTTTTAGTGCTTCACGGATTTCTAAGGCCAAAAATACTTTATTATTTGCTCTAATCCTAGAGAACCACACGTGTACGATTTTAAAACTATACACTACAAAAGCAAAGGGTCATCTCAGTTACTTCCAGCTAGGGACGTGGTTTATTGACTTTCATTATCTTCTCTGACTTGTGTTGTGAGTCTTTTGACTTAGATTTACCTTTCGAAAATATAAATTACTTAGCTTTTATCTTTTTATATAAATATATGTAAATATAAAAATATGTAATTGTGTTGAAATTACTAATCAGCTCTTGTCTCTTAGCGTGGGGTGGATGGGACTGTGACATTGAATTGGGATAGTGGTTTGTGGTCCTTAAAAGTAAGTGAACGCACATTATAAAAAAAAAAACTATGTTAAGCAGTTCTGCAGTGGGTTAAGCAAGGTGGACGATGCATATTGTTAGTCTTTACATTGTGCAAAGCAAATTAAACTGTGGGATGTGTGCTATATTATGTAATCTATGCTTCTTTAAAGATTACCTTGAAAAATAAATCTAGAACTTTCATTGTTTACCGAAACACCCGAAATAGACCGAAATGACCCGAAATTTTTTCCGAAGTAGAATAGAGTGGGTTACTGTTCTGGTTTGTTTACCAGCACGGTATTTTTCGGCCGTTGTAGCCAGAATGGAATGAAATTAATAATATTGAATCAAACCTAATTACCTAAAGGCTAAAAAGATATAAGATTGTGTAATTTATGCTTTCTAAGGAACACCTTAAACAAATTTCTTGGAGCCGTTACTGATAAAACATTTGTTTTTTTCATTTCGAAAGACTTGTATATTATGCCGTAGCCTTTAGCCATTATGTTTTTTGCTTTTTAACCATGATGGTGTGCTTAGGAATAATTTATTTAGTTAAAATTAAAAAAAATTTATTGAAAATATAGAAAATAAAAAATTTAAAATAAATCGAATACTATAATAAAACTCATAAAAAATATAAAAAATTACAATAAAACCTATAATAATAGTAAAAATAAGATAAAATTAGAAATAAACTAAAAATTTCACCCATGCCTAACGACCTCTAAGTTGACTTCATAAGTATGCACCTTCACTTCACCTAGCTAGCTTCAATTCATCAATTGTATTTGTGGTGTTAGTGGAATCCGTATCTTTTTGTCTTCTCATGCGGAATTGCGGATGTCCATGCATGTATAATAATATTTACTAGTTTTGATTTTTTTTTTTAAATGAATAAATATTGATTTAATTTTTTTTTTATACATGAAATAAGTGGACGACTCGACTCCAGAGCACTTTCCCTTCACCTAGCTACTAGCTTCAATGCTTTTACATCACTTTTCTTGACATATTTGTGGTGTTAATATAGAGCACAAGGAAAACTAAGGGCTTCGTTTGGTATTGAGTAATATTTGTAATTTTTTGAAACACGTGTGAGTGTAAAAATGTATAAAAATATGTGTAATGTTGTTTAAAAATTGAAAATGTGTATTAAATGTGCTCTACCAAATGGTGCCTAAACATGCTCTTGATTTTTTTTTCCCTTTTTTTGGTTGAGAATCAACATCTTCTTGATTTTGAAAACACAAGAAAATTATTATTTTTTAAATATATATTCATAAAAACAAATTTTAGAGGAAAAAAAATAGTTATCAAACATATCCTAAGATTTTTCTCTCTTAAAATTTCAAAACTTGATTAAAATTATTTTTAGAGATATTCTACAAGAGGCTAAACATGGCTGTATGTACAACTTAATCAAGAATTAATGAATTATATGTAAATTATATATAATAAAGGCAAATTTGATACATTGAATGAGTGATTATATGCTAATAATATATTTTTTATGAAATACAAAAAATTAGAATAGAATAACTAATCATATGTGAGTAACCAATAATCATTATAGTAATTAATACATGGAGTGACTTAATTGACAATTTTTATGTTTTATTGGTTCCTAAAACATGCATGCATGAAAATATCATCATATTTGAGCTGGAATATTAAATGCATAAAATAGAATTTTATCCCATAAACGTGAGAAATGTTTATTAGAATTCTATCCAATAAATACTGCAATCAATAAAAGAAATTGTAATCATAAATGTAGTAACACTTTAATTATAACTAAAAAATGCTAAAGATATTATTAAATTTTACAAACTGACATATTATCACAAATCAACGTGACAAGAAATAAACTAAACAAATTTGATTACTTATTACATGTTAACGTATCACTAAATCACAAAACAGTAACACTTTGTATTCCAGCACACAGTTTTGTTAAGAGTCAAAAGTGTGTTGATGACCAGTCAAGAGTCAAAAGTTTTGTCAAGAGTCAAGAGCTCAAAAGTGTGTTGATGACCAGTCTCAAAGTGTGAAAACTGGAAATTTAATGGGGGTGTACGTGCTCCCTCCCATAGTGTCCAACAACAGATCGAGAAATTTCATGTTGTTGAATCAAATGTGTGGCCGAGAGCAAAAGAATTAAAAATATGATAAATATCTGACCTCACCATCCCAACGTCAACACAAATTATTGCTATATTCATGATAGATTCTACAGCATATTTTCAGAATCTTTGAAGTGTTTTTGTTTTTTAACCATGAAGTCGACTCCATAGTCCATAGCACTTTCACTTCACCTATCTGGCTTCAATTGTGGTGCTAATCGAATCCGTTCTTTTTGCTTCTCATGCGAATGTAAATGCATCTATAAATAATGTATTTTCTAGTTTTTATTTTTTTTTTTTTTTTTTTTTTTTATAAATGAATAGGTATTGTTGATTCATTGCTAAGAGCATTTGTATTTACTAGTTTTGATTTTTTTTTTTAATGAATAAATATTGATTTAAGTTTTTTGTTATTTAGCTATGAAGTAAGTTGAAGACTTTTTTTTTTTTTTTTGGTAAACAGGGGAATTCATTTAACTAAAAACCAGCAACAAGAGCGTAGAAACGCTCATAAACAGTTCCAACAACATCCAAATTAACCAACATCAAAACATAAGGGGGGGGAAGAAAAAATAGCAAAATCATCAATGAGCCGAGCACCCCGACGAGCAAGTGCATCCGCACACATATTTGCCTCCATAAAATAGTGAAGGATTCTAACTCTAGGGACTTGCTTGAGTCTTTCTTTGCAATCTGCAACCAGAACATCATTGTCATTCAAGCCCAGGTTCTCTTTTTCCAAAACATCCACTACTAATTTTGCATCCAATTTCACCTCCACAGCAAGCAGCCTTAGATTGATGCAAATGTTCATTCCGTCTCTCAAAGCCCATAACTCCATCGCAACACTTGTAGTACACCCAATAGCTCTTGCATAGCCTGAAACCCGCTCCACATTAGAATTTCTTATGATACCTCCTCCACTAGCAAGTCCGGGATTGCCAAGAGAAGAACCATCAGAATTCAATTTATACCAATTGGCTGGTGGTCTAATCAACTGCACATTAATAACTAACCTGGTTCTTTTCAATTTTCTGCTAGGACCGAGGAAGGCAAATTCTTTTGCTCTAGCAATTGTTTCCGAGTCTGTGAGTCTATTGGGGGTCTCATTTTTTAATACTACTATGTTCCTATGAAGCCATAGATTCCAAACTCCAAAGGAGAAGATGATGCCCCATGGGATCCCAGTCACAGATGGTTGCTGGGCTTGACAGTTTAATCTCAGCCAATCTTCCATACTAACGTCAAAGAATATGTTTGATTGAATTAGAGGAGACAATGCATTCCAAAAAGCACGTGCTGTTTAATAATCTCTCAACAAATGAATGATGGATTCTGGAGCTATATTGCATAAGGGACAGTCCACAGTAGTGTTAATACCTCTTTCAGCAAGTACTTCTCGGACTGGGATACTCCGATGAGTGCATTGTCATAAGAAACACCTAATCTCTGGTAGTGTGCAAACCTTCCAAACCCAATTTCCAGTGAATTTTTGCTGCTGGGAGGAGTCTGCAACCCAACCGAGCTAGCCTGTAAGCCTCCTTACTATCAAAGTCACCGTAAAGTGAAGAATGCCAAGAAATCCAATCCACCCCAGTTGCAGAGAGGGGAAAGGGTGTAGCTTTAATTTTCTGAAGTAATGGGGAAGGGAAAACAAAAGACAGGCAATCCCAATTCCAGCTATTTAGACATACCACATCTTTGAGGAGAAGGTTATCTTCCCCTTTATTTAGGGGGCCTTCAATGGAAGTTCTAATGGGTCCCTCATTCATCCACTTATTATACCAGAAGGAGAGGATGCTATCCTTTCCTGCTATCCATTTTATACCCTTCTTGAACATTGTTTCTCCTTTTCTCATAGCAGCCCAAGTGACAGAACAGGCTTTAAGTTTGAAAGTAGTAGGTCTTTGCCTATTTGCATACTTGTGGGATAGGACACGGGCCCAAAGGTTGTCTTTCTCTTGGTGAAGCCACCAATTAAGTTTGGCTAAAAGAGCAGTGTTCTTTTCCTTGGCTGATTGCAAACCCAACCCTCCTTCTTTCTTTGACTTGGTAATCTTCCTCCAATTTACCAAATGCAACTTTTTCTTAATCTCTGTGGAACCCTATATAAAATTCCAACACAGCTTGTCTATGCTTTGGGTGATCTTGGGGGGAAGAGCTACACACTGCATTGTATAATATGGTATGGTTGAAATAGTAGCTTAGGTGAGGACAAGTCTCCCTGCAAAGGAGAGAAGATGTGATTTCCATCCTGCTAAACGGCTCTACATCTGCTCAATTACAGCCCCAAAGTCCTAAGGAATGGAAGTGTGCTTGATCGGAAATCCGAGATATTTCCCAAGAGATGGGGTGGACCAGAACTCCAAGATTTCACAAAGTTCATCCCTACAGTGTTATGAGACATTGGGGGAGAAGAACACCCGGGATTGTTCATTGCTGATTTTTTGGCCTGATAAAGCGCAGAAGGTGTCTAAGGCATCTCTTACAGCCATGCAATTCTTCCTATCTTCCTTAGCAAATAACATAAGATCATCTGCAAAAAAGAGATGAGAGAAGGCAATACCCCCCTCTGGAAGCAATAATTGGATCCCAAAGGTTAGCTTTGCATTTTTCAGTAATAAGGGTTGCAAGGATTTCCATGCATAGTGTTAGGATTTGTGCCCTTAAATGCTATTGTATGATGCTATGTATGATATTATGTATGACATGATGTATGACTTAAAATTGTGATTGATAAAGTTATTTTATTATTATCTAAAATAATGGTAACATGAATATGAGACATTATCATATAGTCCATGAGATGCATTGTACATGATTTATGTAAAAAGTCACAGAAGATGTAAATCACAAGTTCTTTGTAAACTCAGAATTTATAGTTTGTATTCGGTGATGAAATTGGGCATTTCATCTGCAAAGACTATAACGTGTCAACTAAGATGATTTGTCTTGATCATGGAAGTGGAGACTTCTAGTTGATATGTTGATATGTTTTAAGAGTTAAAACATATCAACAGACCGCCATGAGATTTATTATTCTCCTATTCGACTATCAAATGAATAATAAATCTCATGACTTCTATTTGCATGAACTCTTAATCCCGAGAGAATAATGGACCTATCATGAAGTGTAGGTTGCTTTGATATATCGTGAGTGAGATCTCAAGTTGACGGTCAAAACCCTCAAGCATGTTGGGCAGCCACATTTAGTGTTGATAGAACATATATTCTCAAGATGGAATTCATAATCTCTTGATAGAGATATAAAATATTCCCTTGAGATAAGTTTAATAGTTTCAGTTATTCAGAAAGTTAGGCCTAACCACTTTAGTAAGAAATTACTAAAGTATATATTTATGAAATTTGATTTCATAAATATATAATGAATAACTTTAAAGAATTAAACCGGGTACTCAAGGATAAGATGTAGTAATTTACAAAGTGGCAGTCTACATTTATGACTTTGTGTTACTACGAATATTTTATGAAGGGGTTACGTGTATAATAAAGTCTTGGGATATAATTTATTAATAAGGCCTAGAGTGCAATTATATTTATATAGTGGTATTAAATATAATTAATGGTAACTTTTGACTTGTCAAGAATTGACGGAAAAGCCCAAGGCCCATTGGAGCTAGTGTCTTATTGGTCCCTTTTGGTCCCACTCCAAGCCACACACTAAAGCCCAATTGGAAAGGCCCAATAGGCCAGCCCAATTAGATAATCAGTTAGTTATAAAGGGAGAAACATACAGAATTTTTATTAGAAGAGATTAGAAAAGAAAAAAAAACGGTGTGTGAGAGAGTGTGAGACACACTTTCATTCTCCCTTGAAAATTGATTAAGAGACCACACATCTTGGGCGTAAAGTGGAATTGGAGTGAAGATTAAAAGTGTTCCCAAGTGCTTCTAATCTTTGTTTTGAATTTCTCCACACCAAGGTACGCCATCTTGTTCTTAAATTCTGAAATTTATGTAGTGCACGTTATCAATCATGAATGAAATAGATCCTAGTTCGTTGCTTCCGCTGTGGGTTTTGCATGAGATGCAAAACCAGAATTTTTACTTCAATTGGTATCAGAGCCAGGTTTTCATATCATGATTCTATAGCGTGTGATTGATTATTAGAATTTAAGAAAACCGATATCTTTGTGTTTTCAAATTTCTACATAAAGAAGTTGTTCCATAAATTTTGTGTGCATTGATAAATATATGTGATGTATTGTTCTGCATGTGCACGGATTGGTCATTGATTCTATAACCATTAATGGAAGAATATGATTGAATGTTAATGTTTTATAGCCATTGAAATATGTATGGGCACATTCAAAATGATAACCACTTTTTACATTCTATACATGTTCCATATAGATGGGTAGGTGGTCATTGAAATGGATGGTAGTTATTTAAAAAAAAAAACAACTACCATTTCATTATATTAACTTCCAATTGGTACGTATGCATGGCACCTTTTGGATTATCAATGCATGGTAGTTATTGATTGGTAGTTATGCATTTGTCAAAAAAAAAAAACCCTTGAATTGTCTTGCACCGTTTGGCTTGGAGTGATTGCTTGGAATTGGTGCATGACATAAATATCTTGCATGTGTTCCACGGATGGATTCTTGCTTTACATGGCTTGCATGTTTTTGAATGTGGGTTGACTATTCAAAATCTTGAATTTGCACACCAAATTTTCAACCGTGGGCCATACTATATATAATATATATATATATATATGTAAAGTACATATATATATATATATAGGTATATTATATTATATATATATATAGTGTAATAAATATTTATTACATATATTAATTTGTATATTATATTATATATAATATAATATGGATTTTTATATGTAATAAGAATTTTTATTACGTTATATATATATATATATATATATATATTTATATGTGTTAATGCTAGTTTAATGAAATTTATTCCTAATTAGATTAGGATTATTTTTTTTAACGTGTCTAGCATTATTATAGTTCTTGATCTTAAAAACCTTTATTTTAAAATATCTAGTGGGAGAGAGATTCAAGGGTTGGATCTCACGGCCTCCATTGTTGGTTCATAGTAGTGTGAAATATATACTTTGTCTTTGCCTCGAGCTTAGCATTCCATGCGGAGAGTATTTATTTCATGGCCCTACAAGATTGAATTTCTTGGTTTATAGTGGTTTGATAAACACCTTGTCTTAGCTTCGAGCTTTGCATTCCATGCGGATGGTGTTTTATCATGGTACTACAAAATAAGCCTGTTAAAGGGATGAGATGTGGTTACACATGATTCTAGACAATGGCTTACACTAGACTAAGTATTTTAGTATCCTCTATGCTGAGTTCTTACTATTATTTCTTAAAGGCTAAATATAAAACGGCATATTATTAGTGTTTGATAAGAGTTATCATGATAGCACTAATAATGAGAATAGTTCTCAATCAATCATAGTATTTTATGTTCACTCTATGCTAAGGGATATTGAATATGAGATTGGGTTGTCATTGCATATATTATTTTATGGTTTTATTAAGGTTCCATATTATATGCTTTTATGCTAAATTGATAATGTCCAATTTACTTATTATATTCATGTTTATTATTTTCAGATTTTGTCATGGCATCATTTAGCCCACTTGTTTCTATTCTTAACCAAAACAAACTGACTGGATCCAACTATGTTGACTGGAAAAGAAATTTGGACATTGTTCTTACTGTTGAAGAGCACAAGTAGGTGCTTACTCAACCATGTCCTAACTTTCCTTCATTAGATGCTCCTCTTGAGGAAAAACAACGATATGATCGTTGGCAGAAATCTAATGAGATGGCCAAGTGCTACATCCTAGCATCTATCTCAAATGTTCTACAGCATCAAATGCAGGATGTACAACTTGCTTCGGATATAATGCATAGTCTGAAGGAGATGTTTGGTGAGCAAGGCCGTTCTGCGAGGTAAGAAACCATGAGGCAAATTTATAATACCAAAATGGCTGCAGGAAGTTCAGTGAGGGAGCATTGTCTTAGTATGATTGCTAATCTGAACACATTAGAAGTTTTAGGTGCCGACATTGATGGAGAATCCCAAGTGGATATGATACTCTAGTCACTACCAGAATCATTCAAGGAATTCAGACTCAATTATAATATGAACAAAAAAATTTATTCTTTGTCTGAATTAATGAATGAGTTAATGGCGGCGGAAGGCATCCTTGGTACTTCTAGTGTTGAAGCCAATGTGGGTGAAACTTCTACTTCTCAACCTAAGTTGAAAGGCAAGGGTAAGAAGAAGAAGAAGAAGAAGAAGAAGAAGAAGAAGAAGAAGAAGGACTTTACTAAGAATGGTGGTAAACAAATTGCCTTAGGAGTTACCAACAAAGGAAAGAAAACCAAAGGAAAGTGTTTCCATTGTGGCGAGAAAGGACATTGGAAGAGGAATTGTCCAACATACAAGGCTACCAAGAATAAGGGTATGAAAAGTTCATTTCTTCTTGAAATATGTTTGGTACAGAAGCCAACAGATTCCTGGTGTGTGGATTCAGGTTGTACTAATCATATCTGCAATTCTTTGCAGGGGTACCAAGAGACCAGAAAGTTGAATGAGGGAGAACTATTTCTTACTTTGGCTGATGGGAGCAAGATTCCGGTTGAAGCTGTTGGAGTGTTTAATTTGTGTTTTAAGTCTAGAGTTTTAATATTAGAAGACTGTTTGTATGTACCTAATATTCGTAGGAATTTAATTTCTGCAACTTACTTAGGTAAACATGGATATTGTGTTATCCTGAAAGACAATGTTGTAATAAAGAAGGATAAAGTGTTTATCTGTTCTGGCAATATTGTGGATGGTCTTTATATTTTAACTCCTGATAAGCATGAATTATACAATTCTGAATTAGATAGTAACTCTCATGTGAAATCATTAAAGAGAAAGTTTCCTTCTACTAGTGATGCATATCTGTGGCACTTGCGTTTAGGTCATATTAATTCAAATAGGATTCAAAGACTAATCAAAGATGGACTTTTACAGCCCATGGACTTTGATGGTTTTCCAGTTTGCGAATCTTGTTTGGAAGGTAAGATGACCAAACGACCTTTTAATGCAAAAGGTAGAAGAGCGCAAGATTTGCTAGAACTAGTACATTCAGATGTATGTGGTCCTATGTCAATCCAAGCAAGAGGTGGCTATGAGTATTTCATTACTTTCACTGATGATTACTCTAGATTTGGTTATGTGTACCTAATGAAACGGAAGTCCGAAGCCTTTGAAAAGTTCAAAGAGTTTAGGGCTGAAAGTGAGAATCAATTGGGTAAACACATAAAGGCCATTCGATCTGATCGAAGTGGCGAATACCTTCTTGGTGATTTTAAGGATTACTTGACTGAAAATGGGATTATATCCCAGTTAACTGCACCTAGAACTTCACAACAAAATGGTGTAGCAGAAAGAATGAATAGGACTCTTTTAGATACGGTTAGGTCCATGTTGAGTTATTCGACTTTACCAATTTCTTTTTGGGGATATGCATTAAATACTGCAATGTATCTTCTGAATTTAGTACCTTCGAAGTCTATTCCTAAAACACCTGTAGAGTTGTGGAATGGGCGTAAGCCTAGTATGAGACATCTCCACATTTGGAGTTGTCCAGCACATGTGTTGAAAGGAAAGTCTAACAAGTTACAGTCTAAAACAGAAGTGGTATTTTTTGTAGGGTATCCAAAAGAAACAGTTGAAGGTTTATTCTATAGTCATAAGGATAATAAAGTGTTTGTTAGCACAAATGCCAAATTCTTGGAAAATGACTATATGAATAATTTTACTCCTAGAAGTAGAGTTGTCTTGGCTGAAATGAATGAACCTGTAGTTGAACAACCAATGGATGAAACTAGGGATGATGTGACTGT
Source organism: Castanea sativa (assembly GCF_040712315.1). Taxonomy (NCBI): domain Eukaryota; kingdom Viridiplantae; phylum Streptophyta; class Magnoliopsida; order Fagales; family Fagaceae; genus Castanea; species Castanea sativa. The sequence continues at coordinate 13,640,572 of NC_134019.1, read as the reverse complement.
ATTAGATACACCACTAGATACTACTCGTGAGATGTCTAGTACACAGGTGCCTCGTCGTAGTGGGAGAATTGTTCGGCCTCCTATAAGATTCGTAGGTTTAGGAGAAACTTATGAGGCTATTTCAGAAGAGGCTGAATCGGATCCTTACACTTATGATGAAGCAATAAATAATATAGATGCATATCATTGGGTCCAAGCTATGAAATCTGAATTGGATTCTATGGATTCCAATTATGTATGGGATCTTGTAAAGGCGCCTAATGGCATTAAACCTGTTGGTTGCAAATGGGTTTACAAGAGAAAGAGAGGGATAGATGGAAAGGTTGAAACCTTTAAAGCAAGACTAGTGGCGAAAGGGTATACACAAAAAGAAGGTATTGATTATGATGAAACTTTTTCACAAGAGCCATGCTTAAATCTATCAGAATTCTCTTATCCATTGCTGCTCATTATGATTATGAGATTTGGCAAATGGATGTCAAGACTGCATTTCTTAATGGCAATCTTGAAGAAGAAATATACATGTTGCAACCAGAAGGTTTCATAGCGAAAAACCAAGAGCATATGGTATGCAAGTTGAATAGGTCCATTTATGGACTTAAACAAGCATCTAGGTCATGGAACATCAGATTTGATCAAGCAATCAAGTCATTTGGTTTTAAACAAAATCTTGATGAACCATGTGTGTACAAAAGACATCGAGACAAAGTAGTAATGTTCCTAGTGCTTTATGTTGATGATATTCTACTCATTAGGAATGATGTAGGGGTAATGTCATCGGTTAAAGTTTGGTTGTCAAGCCAATTTGATATGAAGGACTTGGGTGAGGCTAACTTTATTCTAAGGATCAAGCTTTGGCGAGATCGCAAGAATAAGATGTTAGGCTTATCACAAGCTAGATATATAGATAAGGTTCTAGAACGGTTTAGCATGCAAAATTCCAAGAAAGGATTGCTTCCTTTTAGACATGGAGTTCCTCTGTCTGATGACCAAAGGCCTAAGACTCAAGAGGAAGAAAATATGATGAGACAAGTTCCTTATGCTTCCGCAAATGGGAAGTCTCATGTATGCCATGCTTTGTACTAGACCAGATATTTGTTATTCAATCTGGCATGGTCACCGATATCAATCAAATCCAGACTAAAACATTGGCAAGCTGGAAAAGCATATTCTCAAGTATCTTAGGAGAACGAGAGATTATATTCTTGTTTACCATACTGAGCATTTGATTCCCATTTGCTATACAGATGCACTTTAGTCGATCTAGATTTCAGAAAATCCACTTCAGGATGTGTTTTCACCTTGGGAGGTGGAGCCATAAGTTGGAGGAGCGTTAAGCAATCTTGTATTGCGGACTCCACCATGGAAGCCGAGTACGTTGTTGCTTGTGAAGCAGCAAAGGAGGCTGTTTGGCTCAAGAAATTCCTTTCTAATCTTGGTGTTGTGAGAATGGAGCAAGTTCCCATCACATTGTTTTGTGACAATAGTGGAACGGTTGCACAATCCAAAGATCCAAGGAATCATAAGAAAGGAAAGCACATTGAGAGGAAGTACCACATCATTCAAGACATTGTTGCTCGTGGAGATGTTGTGGTAGCAAAGATTGAAAGTGCAAATAATCTAGCAGATCCTTTTACCAAAACCTTGCCTCAAAGGACTTTCGAGTCACATTTGGAGGGAATGGGAGTTAAATTAGTGCACAATAGTCTTTAGGAAAGTGAGAGATTGTTAGGATTTGTGCCATTGAATCCTATTGTATGATGCTGTGTATGATATTATGTATGACATGATGTATGACTTAATATTGTGATTGATAAAGTTATTTTATTATTATCTAAAATAATGGTAACATGAATATGGGACATTATCATATAGTCCATGAGATGCATTGTATGTGATTTATGTGAAAAGTCACAAAAGATGTAAATCACAAGTTCTTTGTAAACTCAGAATTTATAGTTCGTAGTCGGTGATGAAATTGGGCATTTCATCTGCGAAGACTATAACGTGTCAACTAAGATGATTTGTTTTGATCATGGAAGTGGAGACTTCTAGTTGATATGTTGATATGTTTTAAGAGTTAAAACATATTGAACAGGACCGCTGTGAGATTTATTATTCTCCTAATGATTGTCAAATGAATAATAAATCTCATGACTTCTATTTGCATGAACTCTTAATCCTGAGAGAATAATGGACCTGATCATGAAGTGTAAGTTGCTTTGATATATCAGGAGTGAGATCTGAAGTGACGGTCAAAACCTCAGTATGTTGGGCAGCCACATTTAGTGTTGATGGAACATATATTCTCAAGATGAAATTCATAGTCTCTTGATAGAGATATAAAATATTCCCTTGAGATAAGTTTAATGGTTTCAGTTATTCAGAAAGTTAGGCCTAACCACTTTAGTAAGAAATTACTAAAGTATATATTTATGAAATTTGATTTCATAAATATATAATGAATAACTTTAAAGAATTAAACCGGGTACTCAAGGATAAGATGTAGTAATTTACAAAGTGGCAGTCTACATTTATGACTTTGTGTTACTACGAATATTTTATGAAGGGGTTACGTGTATAATAAAGTCTTGGGATATAATTTATTAATAAGGCCTAGAGTGCAATTATATTTATATAGTGGTATTAAATATAATTAATGGTAACTTTTGACTTGTCAAGAGTTGACGGAAAAGCCCAAGGCCCATTGGAGCTAGTGTCTTATTGGTCCCTTTTGGTCCCACTCCAAGCCACACACTAAAGCCCAATTGGAAAGGCCCAATAGGCCAGCCCAATTAGATAATCAGTTAGTTATAAAGGGAGAAACATACAGAATTTTTATTAGAAGAGATTAGAAAAGAAAAAAAAAATGGTGTGTGAGAGAGTGTGAGACACACTTTCATTCTCCCTTGAAAATTGATTGAGAGACCACACATCTTGGGCGTAAAGTGGAATTGGAGTGAAGATTAAAAGTGTTCCCAAGTGCTTCTAATCTTTTTTTTGAATTTCTCCACACCAAGGTACGCCATCTTGTTCTTAAACTCTGAAATTTATGTAGTGCACGTTATCAATCATGAATGTAATAGATCCTAGTTCGTTGCTTCCGCTGTGGGTTTTGCATGAGATGCAAAACCAGAATTTTTCCTTCACATAATATGAACAAGTAAGGAGAGAGGGGACCATCTTGTCATATGCCCCTTGAAGGGAGAATAGGCTCAAGAGCTCCTCCATTAAAAAGAACAGAAATTGATGAAGAAGATACACAATTCATTATCAAGGAGATGAGATGCTTGGGAAATTTGAACAAAGCTAATGTATCTCTGATGAAGCTCCATTCGATGCGATCATAGGCCTTTTCCAAATCTATTTTGAAGGCCATCACTCCAACTCTGTCGTTTTTCTTTGACATGGAGTGGATTAATTCTTGAGCAATGATCGCATTATCCACTCCTTTCCTCCCGGGAACAAAGGCAGTTTGCAGAGGCGATCCTAATCCAACCAACAGAGGGCGAATATAGCCAACAATAATCTTAGTTACCACCTTATACACTGAGTTGCATAAATCAATTGGCTGATAATTGTTTAGTGTCTTAGGGCTTTTGCATTTAGGAATAAGGGTGATCAAAGTTCTATTCAGATATTCAGGAATTCGCCTGAGTGGAATATCTCTTTCACTTCACTTTTGACCGAATCCCCTACAATGAGCCAGAAACGTTGGAAAAAACCAGCATGTAAGTCATCCGGTCCAGGCGCTTTGTAAGGCTTAAGGGATCGAAGAGTAGCAAAGATTTCCATGTCATTAAATGGGAGATCGAGCCTTTCAATCTCTTCATTCTTCAAGGTACACTGCCAAAAGGGGGGATGCCACTCACCGAGAGATACACTAACCTGTGAAGAAGTAAATAACTCCATGAACCATTGTCTAATGAATGATGCAGCATCCTGTTCATCATTAAGCCAGTTACCCAATCTATCCTTCATGCTAGAAATGCGGTTCCTCCTTCTCTGCACAAGCGCTGAATTATGGAAGAAAGCTGTATTTCTTTCTCCCTCAACCACCCAAGTGTGCGAGCTTTCATGCTCCAAAATTCAGCCTCTAGTTTGGAAATTTCTTAAAGTCCAGCCTTAAGGGTCTTTTCAAGGTCAATTAGGAACTCGCTTGGCCTAACTCCCAATGCAATTTGAATGCCCTGAAGCCTAGCACATATTCTCCTCTTACAATGGAAAATATTTCCAAATTGGTCTCTGTTCCAAGCTTTAGCTTTTGAAATAAAGGAGGAGATGGTGTTGGGTAGAGTAACAGGTCTAACCCACGCCTCCCTTACAATTCTAGGGAAAGTGGAATGGGAGAGCCACTTCAGTTGGAAGCGAAATAGGCGAGGGAACCTGGCAGTAGGGCTGTTGTTAAGAGATAAAATAACCGAACTGTGATCAAAATGAGTTCTTTCTAGGTGTTTTACTTGAGCATTTGGATAATGAATATTCCACTCAGTATTCGCAAAAACTCTGTCTATTCTCTCTTGGATAAGATGGGTTAGCGGGCGATGATTTGACCAAGTGTATTTAGGACTAGTGAATCCCAAATCAATCATTCCACAATCATTTAGACATTCTTGAAATTTAAGAGCCCTATTGACATTAATTGGTCTCCCCCCAAATTTATTCTCACCAAGCAGAATTTCGTTGAAATTGCCTACTATAACCCAAGGCAAAGAATGAAGACCAGCTATAGTAGTCAGATTGTCCCATAATAGCCTCTTCTCCGCATACCTTGGGCTGGCATAGACAACAGATAACATCCAAGAAGCATTCAAAGACAAATCTTTCACTATGGCATGTATTTCTTGCTCTATGGAAGATAATACATTAACCTCCACTTGGGCAGAGTCCCAGAGCAACCACAAACCACCTGTAAAGCCAATATTATTGGCGTGAATTGCCCCATCAAATAGGAGCCTATCTGTGATGTCTTTAGCTTGCAGTACACTAACTTTGGTCTCAATCACAATCATAACAGCATGGTGATGAATCTAAACCATGTCCCTAACAATACTTTGAAAGAAGGGGTTAAGAGCACCCCGACAATTCCAAATTAAAATGCTCATATCTATCATAGATAACATTACAGAGGGAAAATCAATTGAAGGTGTTAGAAGTACCTTCATTGTCACAGAGCATCTCATCAGTCTCTTTATTGGAGTTCGCCAGCCGAGACTCATGAATTACTTCTACTTGAATTGGAGCAGATTCATTTAGTTCGTGATCTGGACCTAGGTTTTCCTCCTCCCCCTTATAGCTTGCTCTAAGTCTAGGATCAATGCCTTTCACAGAAGCGTTAAAGACATTTGTGATAGCCGAAGCCACCATCATTTCCATTCCTTCCTCAAAGCTTGTCTTATGATTGGATATCTCAAGGGAACCTTGACTACAATGAGTCCTTATAGGGTCTCATCATAGCCCAAAATTTTTTCCTTCGTCTTTGATTCTTCCTGTGTGAGCAAACTTTTCTCCGAGGAGGTGGCAAAAGTTTTCTCCATTGATCCTCCCGCTGTGAATAGCATATGGCTAGGGGCTAGTTTGGATAGTAAAGTGATAGCTTGATTTGGGGGGGTCGAGGAGATTTTACTTCCATTCTTACCTTCAAAGAGGTGTCGGTATTGCCCTTTCTTGGATCCAAGGTTACCTCGAGTGTGGTGTTTAGCCTTTTGATTCTGGATGGAGCTTGTGTTAGTCAACACAATGGCTTGAGAAGAGGGTTTGTCTTTAGGCTTTAGGGACTTAGTGCGATTTGCAACAGATGCACTATCTTGGGATGGGGTTTTGGCATTATGTGCTTTGTCCCTATCATAGCAAAAGGATGGATCAGACGCATGAGGTGTTGGGCTTGGAGTTTGGACATCGACAATTGATTGATGGCCCATTCCAATTTGGTCTTGTTGGACTGTTTCTTTCTTAGTTTTCTTGCTGACATTCCTTTTCCATGAAACTAAAACCCATGGCCCATATGCCTCATCAGTAGGGGCATCATGTTCTTGCGTGGTATGACTTTTCCTCTCTTCTTCCTTTTCACCATGAACCTTCGTAGCCCTAGTTGTGTATGGACAAGCTTCTTCCTTGTGCCCTATCTGCCCACAATTTTTGAAGTCTAACCTATTGATTGAAGACCGTGAAGTGTAGATTCGAAGTCTCGTCAAAGATTGAAGTGCAAGGGTGAGGGGATAAAGCTCATCATCATAGGTAACTAATGAACTTGCTCATTAACCACCTTCAGCAAAAACCAAAAATAGTTAGCACTAATAGCCAAATAAAATATTTCCGCCTAAAAGTGTTGGGAAATTTAGACCCCGATTGATAGAATTAACAAGTTTCAAACCCAAGTTGTTAATTACATTTATTATGAATAAACTTGTTAAAACAAACAAACATCAATATCATGTCAAAACTAAGTGTAGCAGAAAAATAAATAAGACAAGATATGATGATCTTTATGAAACCAACCAGTTTCACAGTAAAAAACCTGAGGGGAAACCTTCCCAAAAAGTAATCCACTATAGTAAAGAAAAATTTCAGATCTAGTACAAAACCTTTTTCCCTAGACTCTACAATCCCCGTAGATGAACTTACAGTAAAAACCTTCTACCGCTTTAGAACCTCTGAACTCTTCAATATATGAACGCCACCCTTTGATGCACAGATCCCAGTACGTGACTAACTCCTTTGCATGAATCCCAGTACATGACTCACTCACCAACTTGAGAAAGAAGAATGTTGGCTGCAAAGTTCTTCACTTCATCAACAATGAAGATCAAGAAGCACTTGGTTACAAAACTCTAAGTCACAAAGACGCAGTAACTTCTTTCAGAGAAAATAAGGCTTCGGTCTTCAATCACCTTTTGCATGTTTCTCCTTGTATTCTCTTATGTGATGTCCTCTAAAATAAGCCTTATATATGTCTAGGGTTGTGAGAAAAGAAATCCTACACAAATACATAAGCCTGGCCCAAAAATCAGATCTGAAAAATCTGATTTCCATTAACCTTGATAGATACCTCGATAGATAGCAGGTGTCGAGCCTCATTAAATCTCGTTAGATAGCTATTTGTCGAGAAGCTGTCGAGTAGCTGTCCACAGGTGTCCGCAGGTGTCGAGTTATCTATCCAGCTTTAGTGAACACCTTTTCTTCACTTGTTTTTTGGTCCAATCTTCATGGCTTTAATACTAGACTTGAACAACATGTTCTTTGAAGTATTAAACACATTCTAGATCTACCAAATTACAAGTAAAGTACGTTTTGTCAAAGGATTAGCCAACTACACAAAATGTCCTTAACAATCTCCCTTTTTGGCAATCCGTGACAAAACCACAACAAACAAATGAACATATGAGAGAAGTCATAAATCACTCTACTCATACTCACTTGTTGAATACAATAAAATCTATCCTAACACAAACTCTAGAAAAACTTTGCAAGAAGAAAGTTCATGGCATGGAAGACTTTGACAACGTATATTTCTGAAACACTTTAAACAAAACACATCAAGGTATCTTTGTGTGAAGTAGAATAATAGATTGCATACAAATAATAAGAAACACGTGTATAAAGATAGAAAAGAAACAACACATGTAGAGATAGGTGAAGAAAACATACATCATCACATATATATATCAAAGATAAGCACAATGTATGCAAACATGGTCAGAAGACCTAAGATACAAGAAGAAGAAGCTAAAAGTAGCTCCTACAACAACAAGGAGGTAAACACTCCCCCTGACAAGATGAAACACATCTCCCCCTTACAAGGGCATGTATTTCTCCCCTAACTTGTAGAATCTTAAAGAAAAAAACCACAAATCTCCAATTTCTCCCCCTTTTGTTCATGATTGACAAAGGATACAATAAACTATAAAACTTTACCCGAGAAACATAAAGATGATCAAGGGGGTACAAAGAGTCCATATAAATGCATGAATATAATGAAACAAGATGCTATGGATGACAAGATAAGAGAAACATGCAAAATATGTGAAAAACAATTCATGCAGAGGATCTCGATGGATCGAGAGGTGTTGAGAAGCTATCGAGCATATCTCGATGGATCGAACAGCTATCGAGAAGCTATCGAGGGGACATAATCTTTCTCGATCAATCCTCCTAGCTATAGAGAGGTGTCAAGATTGCGATAAAAAATCAACTGAAGATCTCGACAGATAAGCCAGGTGTCGAGGAGGTGTCGAGATTGCTTAAAAACAGTTTTTCAAAGAAGGAAAAACACAGATATGAATGCAATCAAACATGCAACTCAGCCAAAGATCCAACCAACATTTTAACCTCTCAAAAACATCTCTCAATAAGAAAAATGCCATGCATTTTGATCCAAAATACACACACACACACACACACACTAAACAAGTCTAATCAATTTTATATTTCAAAAACAAGTTAAGGCAGTTTAGTGAGCATACATCAACACATGTAAACCTTGTGATGGCCAAATCACATTGTACCTGCACATGTATCAAAAATAGCAAAGAATATTACGTGTTATGTGTGAAAAACATTGCAAGATTGTATAAGTGTCTCAATGTTATGACTATTTGAGATATGAGAAAATTACTTTAACTCACACACAATCATAACTGTTTGATGGGGACTATCACCTTCGAGGTACATCCTATAACTCCCACATCTCCTAGAAAACACGCTTGCAATCATGTTTTAAAGCATTTTGTTCTTTTGCTTTTTATTTTCTTTGCATATATTCTTTTTATTAAGCAAACCATGCATAGGTATACAAACGAGAGAAAAGAAATATTCAATTATGTTAAGCTTTTAGACATTGCACTTTTGCTATGCTGAAGCATACAAATGTCATTGACATTGTAATTTTGCTATGCCGAAGCATACATATGTCCTATCATGATTGGCGAGTAACAGTAGTGAGATGGTTATTTATGCATTTCTCTTAGGATTTTTTAGTCATTCCCGTCAAAAAGAGTGATACGAGTGTTAAGTACAAGAGATCACTTGACCTTACTCATCACAAACAAAGAGCCATAAAGCTCACTTACTTAGTTGTGCATAAACGTACTCATCTAAGCTACACGAGATACAAAATTTAGAAAACTTTGTTTCAATGGCCATTTTAAGGTTCACAAGAGCCAATGTACACATACACACTGTTTTTGTATTTTTCTGATTTTTCCTTTTATTTTATTTTTTTTGAAAACAACACAAAATAAAAACTAAACAACCAAACAAAAATAGACAAACAACATGAAAGCATAAAAGAAAGATGCATATGCATGAAAGCATAAAAGAAAGATGCATATGCATGAAAGCATGAAAGAAAGATGCATATACATGAAAGCATGATAGATTGGTGTAGATGCATGAAAGCATAATTCCAAAAGTAGATAAGAAATCAAGCAAAGAGAGTCCTACTTTAGTTAGAAAGAATTAAAGAAGAGGACAACAGAAAAGACAATTAAGTCTTAGGCTCCTTTCTCACCCACACAGCACGAGTCTTTGGCCGTAAAAATAAAAAGACACGTGTCTTTGTCTGTCTACTAAAGGACATGGAAGAATTAAAATTCTCCTGAAATTGAGTTAAAAAGCTTATAGCTTTTAACAACTCTCTAAACAAAGGTATAGGTCCTTGAGAGGAAACCTGTAACCATTTGAATACTTGCTTTTGAGGATACAACTTAAAGTAATTAGGACGAATGTGTCCAGAAATACCACAATAGTGACAAACATGAGGTCTAACAAAGGATTTAGAATTTGCCAAAATATTTTTGGTTTTTCATACCTTTATTACATTTCTCGGATTGAGGCATAATGACAGTCCTTGATCTAGAAGCCGTGGAAAAGGAGGGGCTAGAGGAAACAACATATCCTAAGCCAATCTTATCAGAGCTAGGCTTTTGAGCACTCAAGACTTCTTCAAGCTTTGCACTAGACATCTTCTTTTTTTGAATTCTAGCTTGACTAAGCTCAACCTCTAGATTCTTGACCTTCTCTTCTAATAAGGTGTTTTCCACAACAAGAGTTTCAACTAACCTTGTAGTCTTATCTAGTTTGACTAATAGATTAGCTTTTTCAGTCTTTACCTCATTAAGCTCTTTTCTACAAAGATGAGAAGTTTTTTCAAATTTTATGAATTCAGTGCATAACTTATCATAGGCTTCCTAAAGGGTCAACTTCTTAGGTACTACTTCATTAGAAGAATCCTCACTGTCACTAGCACTCTCCACAATCACCCTATCGGTTGAGGCAGCAAAGGCCATAACGTGACTATATTCATTCACATACTCATCAGAAGAGTCATTTTCAGTGTCACTCCAAGTGGCAACCAACCCTTTATCATCTTACTTCTTGGTCTTTTCTTTCATAAGGTAGTTTGGGCACTATATCCTTATATGACCAAAACCCTTGCACTCATGGCATTGGA